>NC_048407.1:5162225-5211180 GCF_013103735.1 Etheostoma cragini
TTTGGGGTCCCCTGCTGGAGCTGCTGCCCACGCGACCCGATACCGGATAAGCGGTCGAAGATGGATGGATGGATGGATAAATAAATATTCAGCAAACCACTAAAACAAGGCTTTCTAGTTCTTTCTTCAATCCGTCCCCAGTGGGTCGGGCAAATCCAACATAAGAGAAAACAAGAGGGGTGTTCTAAAGACAGACTGTAACCTTTGAAACAGGGATGCTCTGAAAACACCCCCATTAGCAATCAGTGCTTTCCACCCATAGACTATGCTTCCACCTGATGAATAACACAGCAAAAAATCGACCAATTAGAATTTTGGTCGAGCCAGAACGTATCGACCAAAAAATTGACTAGTCGACTGGGAGATTACAACCCTAGTAAGAAGTCAGTTGACTTCTCTGTCTGGATGTTGAAGTCGCCCAGAAGTACCAGTGGAAGGCCAGCTTCAGGGAAGCTCCTCCAAAAGGTCTCCCAGAGGACATGGTGGGTGGTAGATAACAACAATAATTTGTTGTACCGGATGTGTTATGGTAACAGCAAGAAGTTCAAAAGTCAGTGGAGTGGACTGTGGCAGTGAGTAGAGAGAAAATCTCCACTTGGGGTTAAGGAGTAGGACTGTACCTCCACCTCTACGAGTGGGTCTGGGTGTGTGGGTGAAGGAAGAGGCGGAAGAGAGAGCAGCAGGGGTGGATGTTCTGGTCGGTGTATTCGAGGTCTCAGTGAAGGTATTGCTGGCTGGCAAAGCCAGAGATGAACTCAGTCTTGTGGGAGGCAGACTGGCAGTTCCACAGGCCACCTGAGACAAGGTGTTGTGTGTGTGTGAAGCGGGTGAGATATGTAAGAGATGTTGGGTTGCGGAAATGTTGCAAACTTATGAGATTTTGTAGTACTTCCGATAGGATACACAGACAGGAATGGAGAAGCAGCACATTTCCAGATGAACACACAGAGCTGTGGAGTGAGTAATCAGATACAAAGAAGATTTCAAGGCCACTTAACTTCAAACAAAGGCTATGGCGTAGACTCCCTTGTCTTTGTCCTCTGAGTCTTCTACCGCTTCACACAAATGCCAATATTAAATACAAGGAGGTGATTTGTGTTGGCTACAGGTGAGGAGGCCCCACCCTAGCTCAAAAAAACACCTTTAGAGTCAATAAGCACCACTCCCCTACTCCCAACTTCACACTAAGCTAGTCTGATTACCCTGAACAGTTCCAGTCACCCTTTGTAAGACCTTAAAATGCAGGCCAAAAAAAACACAGCCAAAGCAACAAAAAAATAGCACAAACCTCAGTAAAATCAGCAAAGACAAGAAGCAAGCAACAAAAGCAGCAAAACAGTAGCAAACCGCAAAAGGCAGCAGGATAAGCAAAATCAGCAGAACAAACGCAGTCAATTAACCTTAAAGTGACGGTTCGGAATAATTTCACCTTCTCTTTTTGGCACTAGGGAGCAGATGCCACGAGGCAAGTGTTATTTTAATACTTACAAACTTACAAACTTCCCAATCCATTGTTTTATGAGTACATAACCTATTTGCACTACTGTGAAAGTTTGGTATAATTTGGGGCATTATTAGTGGGGTGATTTACAAAATACACAGTTGGTTCCAATAGCGCCTGCACTAAGCTAACCAGCTGATAATGCTAACTCGCACCATTGTTCAACCAAGGTGAAAAAAGCTTCTGGGCAGTGAAGCCTAATAAAGTAAGTACTTATCTTAATATCGAGCTGTTAAGAAGTTAGTCAAATGCCTTCTGTGCAGCAGTAATGCTTTCATTATTGCTATTATTATTTCATAATAATAATAATAATAATAATAATGAAAGCAATGCATAAATAAACATATAAATCAATGATACTGAATATATGTGTAGTCTAGAGCTACAGAAAATAACATAATTTTTGTTTATTTAAACATTTTTTTTTGATAATGATTATGTTTATGATTTGTCTGATCAGGTAATCTTGTCATTGCCTCTGACCCTTTAGCAATGTCAAGAAGGAAAGAGTGTGTATCTCAGACGGGGCTGGGAGCGGACAGCAGCTGAGTAATCTGCACAAAAACTTCTTGACCTTACCCCACCTCTATATTAGGGTTTCTTCACTTCTGTGTGTGTGTGTGTGTGTGTGTGTGCGTGCGTGCGTGCGTGCATGCGCGCGTTCATGCTTCACGTGTCAAACCAAACCGCTCGCACACTTGTTTGGCTAATTCTAAGATGGCTAAAGAACTCCTGACTTTTTATGGCTTTATGAAGCCCAAACTGGATGCAATAAGACTTAATGCAATCATAAAATCAATTATATTTTGCTTTTGCGATGAAAGAAAAGCATGTCAAAAGGCTCTACCTGTCTGGCCCTTGATGTGACCCTTATGGAAATAGAGTTTGACGCTCCTGTAGGTTAGACAAGCACAACAAAGAACACAGGATGGTAAAATGAGAAAAGATCCTCAAAGGTTCGGGGTCTTGTTACCTCCTCACTAACCAACCATGCACACGTCAGGCCTGGGCACTGGCTGAGAGTGTGCTTGTACCTCTATTGTTGTTGTTGCTCCTCAAGGAATTTAACTGGATCTATTTTTGTCAAAATACAAGCGCGCGCACACACACACACACACCTGTCTCTGTTAAGGGTTGGCGTTTGCCAAAAAAGAATAGGAGCACTCTTTATTTTATGGCTCTGCCGAGATCCCTACAAATAGGGCTGTTTTTAAAACTTGTGACATTTTGCATGGGACCGGTTATGTCTGCTTCGGCGCTTCAATCCCAGGACAATGGGGGCATAAATTGCCTGCCAGGAAGCCCACAAAGAGACCTGACGTGAGCAGAAATACAGACTCTCCTTATTTAAATCATGGTCTGCAAATACATCAATGAATCAAAATGTCCATCTCAAACAGCTACGGTATTTGCTGTTGTTATTTTGTCTTTTATTGGAGCTTCTGTGAAAACGGTGTCAACAATCCTAAAGGATCATTCCCTCTGTTTTCAGTCAAAGTCTGCTTGTTTAGTAAAGAATTTTGTGGTAGTTTCATTCTGCAAAGGTAATGATCTCAATAAGGCATGTTCTATTTGCTTCAAATTTGCACCTGCATTTGCCTTCAATGCAACACAGCACACATAGGACAATAAGGATCTCTGTCAGTAGAGACAACATTGTTTCTAATAGGAATAAATTAGGCCATTAATGACAAGTAAATAAGGATCTTAGACAATAAATAACTTTGCTCATTCATAGTTGTGTCATTATCTAGAAATAAGATATAATTAATGCCTCATAGTCAATACAACAATGCCCCCCTCCTCCTGTATGTCAGTATTTTATATTTTTATAATATGATAATAATGAAATTATTGGAGGCCAAAGTGTCAGTATTTAGGACTTAAGTTAATCCGGCATTAAGACAATTTTTTCTGAGAACATTTCCCTAATTATATTATTTACTAAATCCCTAGTGTCCTATATTCCATTGAAACAAATGAGGCAAAAAAGCAATGAAGTGAGGAATGAAGTGAAATTTGCTCATACCAGTCATGTAAGTATCCATATCTGGAGAACAAGACCATAAGGCGAAGGAAGGAAGGATAGCCATAAGGTAGTCTAAATATTGACGACGATTTTTCTCCCATCCCGAAATGCTGTGTGGACTAGCCAGACCTTCCTGTGCAGCGCTGTGGAGGAAAGCGAGACTATAGGGAGCCAAAGGGAAACCAGAAATTCTGAATTCTGTTTGCAAAGTAAGAACACCTCGTTCAAAAATCACATTCACATTTGTAATAACGTGAATAACTGCCTTGGAACGTAACCTCGCTCAACAGTATGCAGTGAGGTTCTCCATTTGTCTCGATAATAGAAGAGGCGTGTCCATGGGCGGGTCCAGTGGCCATGGTTAGCCCGGACATGTCTGTTATAGCACCAGGACACAGAGGAGCGACAGCTGGTTTTAGTTTGGAAACGATGATGGGGACTTAGTACGTGGTCCATATAGTCTCTGTTATTCACAACCAGATGAATGGCACCAAATAACCTGCTCTATACACACAGGCTTTTTTCTGTAGGCTCTGGTCATTCAGTTTTTAGTGTGGATACCTCTGTAACTACAGTACAAGACAAACATGTAGTTAAGGCATGTTGGGTCACAATGAATCACATAAATGTATGAGATTGTGCATGAATGTATGCTTCAGTTGAGGACTTGCATTAAGTGAGCAAACTCCTTGTCTAATCTCGATCTAGACATTGTGTAACAAGAGTTATCTCAAGACACTTTACAAATAGAATAGTTCTAGACTGTTCCAGTAATTAGCAAAAAAGCAAGCATTTAGTGTGACAGTGGCGAGGAAAAACTCTTTTTAGGAAGAAACCTGGGACAGACCCAGGCTCTTGGTAGGTGGTGTGTGACAACTGGTTGGGGGTGTGATAAATAGTGGCAATAACAATCAAAGTAAAAGATAATGGAACAGTGACTAAAAATATAGTTTGTTTTAGTTCATGGCATAGCAGGGCACTGCACGGCATTACAAGGCACAGCAGGACGTAGCAGGACGTAGCATGATGTAACAGGGCATCGCAGGACGTGTAGCAGGACCACGGGGACAGCTGCAACCATGATCCTGTAGCCTCCCTGATCCAAGGAACAAAAGGACTTTGGGGAATGACTTCCTAGAGCTTGGTTAGTAACAGGCATTTCTGGAACATGGATGCACACAAATGGAAATATTAAAGAGAGAGGAGCTCAGTGTGTCAAAGGAAGTCCCCGGCAGTCTAAAACTATTACAGCATAAATAAGAGAGACAGGGTAAAGAGAGGAGGACGGTCGGGCTGTACTGCCCTGCCTCCTTCTAGTTTACAGCAGGCTACAAGGAATACCAGCGCCTGTATATCATTTTGAAAACCTCCTTGTGTTGGTTCTGCTCTTTTCTCTTCCCTTTTCACCCTTCACTTCCCTCTTCAGCCCGGGTCAGGGCACCAGTCCGTTAGCCTCTCAGCCAGTTTTACACAGATTGAATTAAACACACCAATGAATACGAAATGCTCTTTTCTGTCTGGGCATGGACCTGGGCAACTGCGTCGTAACCACAGTAACCCCGATCCCCGAGGAAACCTGGCTGTCAAGTTGTGAGTTGTGATGCGATTTGATGCCACACACACACACACACACACACACACACACATAATTGCTGTACTTTTATTACAGGGGAGTGGCGGGAGAAGGGGTCAAATGAATTAGCATGGTGTTTTTAACAAAAAGGAGCTGTCCATAGATTTTATGCTGCGTTACCCACTCTGGGAAAAGGCACTCGGGCCTTTTGTGTACACCTGCTTTGTCTCAATACAACACGCTGTCTCCAAATCGCTGTTCAAACTGCCTCATTCAACAAGACACATGATTAGAATCTGATTAGAACCATTTGTTTCAGGCGTTTGAATAAGAAAGTATAGTGAGGAAGAAACCGAAAAAATTCCAGTGTTCTTTTTATTTGAAATTGTTCACATCTTGCCACTCAAGAAGAGCTGTTTTTTTCCTACTTTTAAAATCAGTTTTTTACTAATTTGATTAGGCTAGACCTTCCTCCACAGCGCTGTGGAAGAGGGTCTGGCTAGTCCACACATATTTCCGGGATGAAACCGACTCTGGATTGTTGACATTTCTTTAAATCTAAGCTCCGGACAGAGCCACAGTGCCTCTGCAAAATAGCCTGTAAAAAGTTGTACAGAAAACTCTGATTAGACAGATAGTCTAGCTAGCTGTCTGGTTTTACCCTGCAGAGATCTGAGGATCAGCTAACCATAGTCCTTACGCCAACATAAAGAAAGAGCAAGGTGAAAGACATCAGGCCGAAAATGTGGGGCAGAATTTCCGGCAGAACGAGAGGAATCCCGGAAATGGAACGGAAAGATACTAACACCAACATATGGGCATATTTGGAAATGAGTTCTGAATCTAACAGTGACATATCATCACCTTTTCAGATGATATGTTCACCTTGTTAGCAGACAATTGCATAAATTATCGCTGTTAAGGAGCAACAATATTATTATTTTTTTTGAGTAATGTCACTGGCCACTTGATGAATGTAAGTTCAATATTTACCGTCTTTTACTTCTGGTTTCGTGGGAGATCAGCTGGTCTCTAACTAAAGTTGTTTTGATACCAGATATAAGATTTAAGGGAGGAGGACTGGTACTTCTGTGTGACATCATCAGTCTGTGTTGACATCACCATCATCCTCTCTCTCTCCTTCACTCGATGTCTGTCAGCTGCTCAATGTTCACCTTCTTCCAAAATATTAGAAAGCAGAACCAGGAAACCCAAGATTCCATCTACATTCCATCTCATCTACATCTACATTGCGTGATGAGTTTTTTGTGCGTTTGACAAAGTGCAGTGTGAAAGCAAACCCAACCAAATGGTATTGTTAACTGGGACACTAATGCAATTTTAATCGACAGGTTTGGGAAGGAAAAAATGGTTTTGGAATATCTAACTGTGTGTGTCGGCTGTGACATAGTCTCAATCTAAGTGAACAATCCAAAACGGCATCTACATGTACAGTACTTGGGTACTGTTACTTAATATCTTCCACCACACTAGCTTTCTTATGTAAAACTTGAACAGTAAAGGTCTTTCCTCAAAAACACAGGAGACTGTCAGTCATCTCCCCACTGAGCGAATGCTTTGATAAACTCACAAATAGAGCTTCTTTACTATCACAGCACTGTCCTCAGAGAGACGCGTGTAAACTCAAACAACAGATATTTCAAGCAGAGAACACAAGAAATGTGGCCTCCCTCTTTTCTTGAGAAGATGCTATTCTAAAACGCTGAAGCAAAGGAAATTGTTTGTCCCAAATGCAGAATGCAGGTCAGAAACAGCTCCGACTGCTGGGATTTTATTCCCATAGATAGACTCCTGCTGATGCAGGCTGGATCATATTAATGATGTTTCTCCTTTACTCCTGACATCTAATTGCACCACCTTTGTATTTGCCCCAGAAATCCCTGATTTGAATAGCATTATACTGGAATCGCATACAAAAAACAATGTAGGACATGTTCTGTTGAATTTTAAGCTGCACTGCAGCAAACCTTTCCAAAGTAATACTACTGTATAGTGTCTGCAATAAAGTTTCTCTTCTTATCCTGTTACTCTGCAGCCGTGGAAGAAGTATTCAGATCCTTTACTTAGATAAAAGTACTAATACCACACTGTAAAAATACTCTGTTCCAAATAAAAGTCCCGCATTGAAAATGTTCCTTAAGTCTGTAAGTATCATCAGGAAAATGTACTTAAAGTACTCGATGCAGACAAATCCTCCCATTTTAGAAACTGGAAAGGATCTAAACTGTTTAATGGTCTCATCATTTCAGCTGGGCTTGTGGGCTGTTACATTGTTGGCTAGTTTGATTTATAAAAAAACATCAGATTTCATAAACTACATGTGTTATATGTGCGGACCTCTTAGTGTGTAAAGTACCTAGTAACCAAAGCTGTCAGATGAATGTAGCTGAGTAAAAAGTACAATACTTCTCTCTGAAATGTAGCAAAGTAGAAGGAGAAAGTGGCATGAAAACAAAAGACTCAAGTCAAAGTACTTCAGCATTTGTACTTAAGTACAGTACTTAAGTTCATGTACTTAGTTACATTCCACCATTGCTCCTCTGAGTTAATTTGGCAGTGCAGAGAGAATTGTGATCAAAACGGCTGTCCCCTTTGTCTGCTTTGTGTCATATTCTTCATATTGGAAATGTCCCTCAGCGTGTCTCATGCGGATGATTGAGGAATCATTGAGGCGATGCCGAATCCCCGCATGGCCTGTTACCCAAGTGACAAAGTGACTTTGAAGGTTTAGAAATGCCACCACACACACACACACACACACACACACACACACACACACACACACACACACACACACATACATGTATCTAATCCATATGCAAGGACAGCAGAGGCTGCAGGCTGAAGAGGTTATTCAACCCCATAGGGAGTCCATGAAGATAAGAATAACTTTTACTATGGCTAAATGTCACTCTAAGTGGTGTGTGAGTGTGTGTGTTTGTGTGTGTGTGTGTGTGAAATAACTTCATTTGCTGAAAGCTTTTACTGTGGATGAAATTGCCAGGGTCCGCAGCTGCCTCTGGTTGCTTTTAATAAACACTCTCCATTCAGCTACACTACCTACACACAAACTTGTTTACTATATTGTCAACGAAAACCTGTTTTTACTAAATCAAAATTGACGACACGCTTTTTTTCATCGTTTTGTGAACATGCGTGTTGAATAATCCAACCCAGTCTTACACAAGTTCGTGAAATGGTCACGTTAATTAATTTATTGATTCGTGTACACGGACATGTTCCTGTCAGTTTTTTCGTGGTGGTGATCACGAATTATTTCAATGGGAAGCATCTTTTGTGATCACAGCACGACTACGGCAACGGAAAATCTGCACAGGGAGGCTGGCTGGGTTGGTGTATGGGTCAAACAACACAGTACTACCCGTTGTTCCGTCTCCTAAAGGCTGTGGATCGTGTCCCTGCATGTGACATGTCCTTTCCCCGTTCTTGTTTTCCTAAACCCAACCGCGGCTGTGGCATGTGTGGCGTTTAATTTTTAAATATAAGATGCCCAACCATTTTGCTAAAGTGTGCAGGACACAAACACAGCAACCAAAGACAAAATACAAACCAAAGAAAGTGAACGCTATCTTAGATGGAGTAGAGCAGCCCCCAGATGAACTAACACAAATGAAATCACCGCCAAAGAACAGGCATAGGCAGAGGAGAAAATAAGGTAAAAGATATTGAAATTTAAAATACAAACAGGTGCCCAGGCCAACATTATACCAGCCAACACATACCACAAAGTGTTTGTCAATAAAGTACTAAGCCCACCAGACAGAGTTATCTCAGGATAAGGTGGACAGAGACTGGTTGTGGAAGGGTCATGCAAACTCTCATGCAGATACAAAGAAAAAATCATCAAGTCATGCTAGACTTTGACATTGTCTGTTGACGGAATGCACCTCCTGTTTTGGGAGTGCAAACGTGTCTAGATCTGGACACGGTCAAGCTAGTACATATGGTCGACCCACTGCCACACACTAGCATTACAGATGAGTTTGCCGACGTTTTTGAAGGCATTGGACTGTTTCCTGGGGAGCGCACCCTTTGCCTACAACCTGCCACAACACCAGTGGTGTGTCCGCCTCGCCGCGTCCCATATGTCCTACGAAGCAGACTCAAAGATGAACTAAAAGAAATGGACGTTATACAGAAAGTCATAGAGGCGACTGAGTGGGTAAATTGCCTTGGTAGTGGTAAAAAAGCCAACAACAGAGATGCTTAGGATATGTTCAATCTCCCACTCTCTAAACAAAGCCATTCAAAGACCTCACTATCTGCTCCCCACTCTGGATGACGTCACACCAAGACTAGCCGGTGTGCAATACTTCAGCCTACTAGATGCCAGGTCTGGGTACTGGGCGATAAAACTCAGCCACAGGTCATCAATGCTGACTACATTCAACACCATCTATGGCAGATATTGTTTCAAGAGGCTCCCTTTCAGGAACAAATCTGCACAGGATGAGTTTCAGAGGAGAATCGATGAGGCTGACGAGGGACTTCCATGTGCCGCCGCCATTATGGTTGACATCTTGGTGTAAGGCCACACAAAAGACAACCATGACGCCAACCTGTGTGTCATGCTGGAGAAAACAGAAGAGAAAGGCATGAAGCTGAACAAGGATAAAAGGGAGCTACTTTGAGCACAGGCTGACACGAGAAGGCATCCGACCCGACCCCAACAAAATCAAGGTCATAAAGACATGGCTCCCCCACGCAACAGAGCAGAGCTTGAGACTATACTGGGCATGCTCACTTACCTCTCCACAGAGGTCACAGATCCACTCTGACAGCTACTAAAGGAGGGCAACGGGTATTTATGGGACACGTTGCATTTACGCAGGTAAAAGACCTCCTAACACAGGAGCCCGGTCCCGTTCTCACATACTTTGACCACACCAAAGATGTCAAACTGCAAGTTGATGCATCCAAATGCAGCACAAGAGCAGTCCTGCCCCAGGGAGAGAAAGTAGTGGCCTATGCATCCAAGGCACTAAAGGAGACTGAACAGAACTATAAAGAGAACTTCCGAAAGCCACTGGCAGCTGCATTGCCCAGGTTACAGTGCATGATTCTACAGCTGCAAAGGTCTGACATCACCATTACACACAAGCCCAGTTCTAGGAGCCCAGTTCCCAATACTTGGAACCACAAGGCGGATCGGCAATAGAGATTCTCTGTTCTCTGTTCTCCTTGACTCCAGACCTTGAAATAATAATAATAATAATAATAATAAAATACTTTATTAGTCCCGCAAGGTGAAATTACAATTTACACTCTGTTGTTATTACACACAGACCTGAATTACACACACAAACTGAGTACCTTTACATGCACTAATGAAGAGATGTCAGAGTGAGGGGGCTGCCCATGGAAAGATGCCCCGAGCAGTTGGGGTTTGGTGCCTTGCTCAAGAGCACCTTGGCAGTGCCCAGGAGGTGAACTGGCATCTCTCCAGCTACCAGTCCACCATCATACTTTGGTCCGTACGGGGATTGAACCAGTATGGACCATCCAGTTCTCAACCCAACTCCCTGCTGACTGAGCTTCTGCCACCCTTGTAGCAAGCAATTAGTTTTTTGCCGGATGATCACTTTTTGGCAGGATACCGGTAGCCCACTGTGAAGACATACTTGGGCAAACTATTCTCATTTGGAGCTTGTCAAATACTGACGCTTGGTCGGTGGCTCTTAGTGTCAGATACTGATGTAAAAGCAGCAGCTTGACCACAGTGCTGTAATACTAGGTTTCCACACAGCGAAACACACCAAAAACCGCAGATTTTTCAGCCTGTAAAATTTTGCCTCAGGGGCATGGTCGCAAAAACAACACGCAAGACCGCAACAGAACACCAACTGCTAGGCAGCAAGCAGAGAGAGTTAAAGCTACGTAGCAGAAGTAGCTGGCAGGTAGTTTGCTAGCATGCTATCGTTGCTATCATAGCTTGTGAAATTAATAGTATATATATAATCATTAACGATTTAATGATGATCTCCAGCAATGTAGCCTAGCTGCCTTGCTATGCTTACAATGAAAAGCTATGTCTGAACATGGTAGCGGTTGACCTGTTGGCCAGCTAAATAATTAACAAACTTACAATTGTACAGTATACAATAAAATATATATATATATACAGTAGACAGATAGATAAATAGATAGATAGATAGATAGATAGATGACCTAATAAACGCACACACAAATGAACTTACAGACACTGAGAGCAGGAGAGAGAGTCTCCCCATGTCTCCCCTCTCACTTCCATCAGCCCAGCAGGGGAGGTGAGCTTAGTATCACCCAGTGGGTGCTGAGATGCCTGTGTGTTGGGGATGAATGAGGTGTGTTTTGTGAGCAGCAAGAGGAAAACGCGAACTCGGTTGACTCTGGTTTTGATTTATTCCACGACTTGCAGCGAGGAAGCTTGTCCGTCCTCCCTGAACATGTGTCCCCTGACAACATGCAGGAGTGTCTGTTCTGTGGATTAGAGCTGTAATACTGCTGGAAACTGCTTTAAGGATATTGCAAGATCGATTTAGCGGCCATTTTACAGCTGCGTCGGACAGTTTGTTATGTTGAAGTACTCCCTTGTTCTCACTGTGGATCACACACTATGGCTGGAACAGGATTTGGCTGTAAATAGGTTGATCAACATATACAGTGTGAACAATGCCTAACTCTTGTAGAAGACATACTGTAGGTACAAAATATTTTGTCATATTTTAATTAAACAGAGGACACATTGACTATAAAGTCCATAAATTGTAAAAAAAAAAAAAAGAAGAAAAAAAGACCCAGAGTCCGCACAGTAGGGATTGGGCGGTGGAGCCGCAGTATCAAAGTCCCGCCCATACAACCTCAATGCCTGTCCAATCGCTAGTCAATCGTCAGCTGTCAATCATGATGTTTCCGCCCGTCAGAAAATTGAGCGTCAGTGTCAGTTCTGGCAGGCCAAGAAGTCAAGACGGTGCTTTTGCTACTAGCCATGAACATGGTCTCATCAGCTGAGCTGCAACAGCTGATCGGCATCAGCTGGTCAACTCCCCTCGCTGATAAATCTGACGGGTTGTTTCACTTAGGCTAAATCCACACTATGTTTTCGTTTAAAAACAAATGTTTTTTGCTACGTTTACAACTTCTGAGACCCTAAAATGAAGATAAATGGAAACATTGCTGCCCCTGTTTAGGCAAAAGTCTAGAAGACCAGAAACTGAGACATTTAGAAACAACGGCACACATTAGTCAGTGTTATGGGTTAGGTAGGCTGACAAACTATCCAGTAACAGTTCCACCTCATCGTCGGTCAAACAGAGATAAATCCCTGCTCCTTTTTTTCACAATTGTTGTTCTTTCCCCAAATTATTTGATTTTCACCTGCACAATACTCCCGCATTGCCAGACCTTCCTCCACGGCACTGCACTGGAAGGTCTGGCTAGTTCACACAATATTCAGGGATCGGAGCACCGAGCAGAGCAGCCTCTGCTAAACAGCCTCAGGAAGGAACTTGTTTTCGTGGAACATGTGTAGGTTCAAAGGTTGCTTTAGTCGTGCAACAGAAAATTCCGATTGGACAGATAGTCTTGCTAGCTGTCTGGATTTACCCTGCAGAGATCTGAGGACCAGGTAACCATAGTCCTCCTTAGAACGCCAACACAAAGAAAGAGGAAGGTAACAGACATCCAAAAACGGACATCTGAAAATAGTGACATCTGGCGGAACCACAGTCAGAACGAGAGCAATCCTGGAAGTTGAACGTCTTGGATATGCACATGACCAGTGTATGTGAAAAATCACGTGGTATGTGTTGTCAGACAGGTTATTATGAACAGAAATTAATTCTGCTACAGTGCTAAAAGGCTTGTGTGGACCATTACCAACCCATTAATATCAATTTGGATAGACAAATTATTGAAAACTATTATCTCAGTGTACCAAATATAGTGGTAATTGAGTTTATCTATCTCTGAATTGCAGTTTTAGGTCAACTGTCTTTACGTAAATTAAATCATAAAACATTGTGCATATGAAATTATCTGTGTCATAGCCATACAAATCATTTAAAGCTTTATTAAGGTCTGAATAATTATCTAAAGCTATATAACAGTACATTTTGAATGTGTTTGAAATCGAAGCGGAGCCGGAGAGTGGAACAGAGCAGTACAGTAGTCTTTACACCTGGGAGTTCCACCTGGATCCCCCCCCATTACTTTGTCTGTAATACATCCACCTGATCTGGCCTCTGCACTACCTTTTCCAGAAACCATGGTAACACACTGTTTTGTTTACCACTGGACGCTCCGAGGAAGGGAGAAGCTCACTTAGCGACTGGCTGGCTCGGCGACACGATGACCCAATGAGTGCTTTTGCAGAAGTAGTTTGGATGGCTCAGCTAGCAGAACCCCCCACCCCTGTCACCCATCTGTTAAGACAGTTTATTTGTTGTCTGCTTTTACTGCCGTTCATAAGGTGATGATGAAATGGTGGCACCTTTTCAGAAAAAAACGCAATATACAAAATGGGACAAGGAGCAGTATTAAGTCCTTCCCAGAGCTTTTAACAGTTTCATTCTGCTGACCTTACTCAACAAAGCAACAACTCTGTGCTGCTGGCCTCCTAACAATCATATCTTCTAATGGTTATATTGGTTATTTACAGTTTGATTAAACACTTTTTTCTTATTGCACTTTAACAATGTGCAGATTTAAGGATTTGGGGATCCTGCGTAGGTATTCCTTATGGCAGGTTTTTTTTTCAAATGGGGGTATGCATACCCCTAGGGGTACTTTGGAGTACTCAAGGGGCATGTGAAAGGATTTTTAATCCTCTGAGGACAAAAGATGCAGCGGCAAGTTCAAGCAATGTTAGGCAACACTACTACTCAAAAGCTATATTACAAAATTTTGTTTTAGACATTTATTTTCTATTTTATTTCAATATTACGCTACTTTTTTAAACCCAAGACTTTTGAAAAAAGAATTTGAGACATTTTTACGCATTAGGGGCCAACCCTAACCCTAACACTAACCCTAACATTTTCACATGAAACACATGGAGATCTGGTTATATGCAAATACCCTTAAAATGAGAATTCAAGAAGATATCTAAAAGAAAAGTAATGCATAATTTCTTTTAAAAAGACACTGTAATAATGGATTAATTTTTTGAATTGATTGACTCTATACAGTTGCTGTTAAGTAAGTCAGACACTGTAATGTACCTCTTTAATTGCATTAGTGAAAAAAGATTAGGAGTGACTGCCCCATGGTATTAGGGTTATTGCTCTCCAATTGCAATCATGTACTTTGGTTTTTGCTCTGCTTTCCTGACATTAACGGCTCACTGGACCAGTGGTGGGGTTGATTAGGTACATTAAAACATGTATGTACAACTTTTGAGGTAATTACACTCTAATGTATAGTTCTCAACTCTGGCAGTTGATTTTAATGCAGAAAGCTCTCATAACCCCACTGTACCCCTTAACAGCAATCTGCAGACAGATCGAGTTTGGAGATTAGCTAGGAGCATTTAGCCATAAACTAGACAGATACAGGAGTTGGTAGAGACTAATAATGTTGCTTTGTGTCCGCTGGCTGAATAACTGTGCAACTGTGTGTTATCATGTTCACCAAACATATTTAAAAGGTACCAGTACAGTATGTTAATGTTGTGTTTACAGTTCTGTCTGCTCTCCACAATCTGTCAGAACCCCCTGACTGACCACTGCTTTAACTAGAACTTTGAATGCATGACATTCACTTGTAATTTAATACTTTATTGAGATTGCTTAGTTAAGTCTTATCTTTGGAAACGACACTGGCAAAACTAATCTCACCACCAGGTCCCTTAGAAGCTATTCTGGAGCTTTGGATCTTATCGCTCTCTCTTTCTACAAGCTACAAGCTCCATAGTATTGCTTTGCCAGACCTGGCTAGCCCACACAGAATTCCAGGATTGGCGAACAACACGCTCTGGTTTATTGGTATTTCTTTAAACCAATCACAATCGTCTTTGGGCGGAACTTGTCTTGATGGAAGATGTCTGTGTTCAAAAGTTGTTATCGTTGTGCAGAGCTCCGAGACGCCGGCTACGGTGCTCAAGGTATACAAGGAACACGCATTTCTGTGTTTTAACAGCAACCCATCCACCCCAACCTCCTCCCTACGCAGCCAGCAATGTTTTTATACAGCAGGAGTCAATGTGTTGCATACAGCAAACAGAAACATGTATGGCCACCGGTTCATAACAGCCTACTACGGTCACATATTCTATTCTCTATTGAGGTGTGAGGACATGTTGATTTAAAGTAACTAACAAGCACTAAACCACATAATGTTTAGGGTGCATAGCTATTAGGGGCCCTCACAGTTGGGGGCCCCAGGCATTAGACTACCCTGCTGAATGCTAGAATAACATGTCAGATTTGTGGTATGAAGTCATGAGGCTAATTCAAGAGAAGGTTGGCCTGATGTTGGCTTTTGACTCTGCATAATCCCACATTACCACTTTACACAGCCTCCTACCAACACATCATCACTCAAAAGCTGCTCCATCTGTCAATGCACTCTATTTCTAATTCACCCAAAGTTTATTTTCCTTAATGTCAGTTTCTCAGAAGTAGACCTTTGGAGCTGACACACACGGCACACTAGTGATGAACTGAGGTATCCAGTTCTATTTAAGAATCATTATGCAGTGTTGAATGGAAAACTCACTAAATATAGAGTCCTTTCAGTGGCTGCATGAGGTTAAAAGACCAGGTTAGGGAGTACGGTTCCCAACTGTTCCCAGATGGCCAAAAACAGGAATTTCCTTCAAATAACTTTAATTAATTCATATCTTTGCTTGGGGTGTGTAATTACTGACGAATACATGGCGTACCTATGGGGATATTCATTTCCTTTCGTGAATGTTCTCCTGGCAGTTCTCTTCCCCTTATTGGGAGTTATAGTAATTACATTTTAAAAAACATATTAAATGTTCTTTATCCGCCAGAAAGATCTGAGCTAATGCAAAGTAGAGCCTCCAGACTTTTTTCTCATTTGAGACATTTTTTTTCCAGCAGTTGTACTCTCTTAGTTTGGGAGGCCTCACAGAGAATTGAACCACCACACTTGTGTGCGTTGGGGCGATTTTAGTCACGCTGAGGCTACACAAATGAATAAATACATAAATAAATCAAGTCCCCACCCCTCCCTCCCTACACTCCTCCCTAATGTTTCTAGAATCTTAAATATAAAAATAGGTTTCTTAAAGGCTTACAAACTTTTTTTAATCATTAAACGTCACCATACACAGTATATGAGGGGTATAATGTGTAATTTACAGCACAACTAATATTTTATTCATTATAATTTAATTGTTTGTTAACAGGGTCAGTTCTAATTTTCCCATCTGAGGATTTAATAGCGGAAATATCTGCAAAATAATCACTGGAGCTTAACATTATAGCAAGAAGGTGACAAGGTACCCTGAAAGCAATAGCGCTGTCTTGCTCTGTAAAATGGGAAAATCCGACTTCTATTTTCAAATGTTGTTTATTTCTTTCTTGACTAATGATCTTTCTAAAGCTGTCTGGTCAGTAAAATGAGTTTGGAACAGTGAGTCTAATCTGGTGAACTCAGCTTCAAGGTTTTGCAGCTTCAGTGACGTAGCATTAGAGCAGAAAAGTATGGTACTGCTCCTAATAAACCTTTTATCCATCGCGTACCACAGGATCCTAGTTTCTTCTACAGAGCCAACATTAATTTCAGCAAATATACGGAATTCTGCAATAAACCGACTGATATAGGATTCCGTTTTCGGGAAAGCAGTATTGAAGCACTAGGGAAAAGAATTGATTTTAACAATCGGTGCATAACATTTTTTTTTTATCTCCCACCCCTAGTGGAGGAGAGATATATTTAATAGGCACAGTGCCAGCTGATGGCAAATTGTTACAAAGACGCTAAAACAAAAGCTGTCTGTATGAAGACTAACTGTTAGGCTAAATTTGGCAATTTCTTGTCAACGTAGCTGCTGTCTGAGAAGAACCAGCGCCTACCTGCAGCATGTGTTTCCCTGCGACTTACATCATACAGAAGGGTTACATGACTAAGGTCACATGACTGAATTGCCACCTTGCAGCAGAAAATACGGTTGTGTGTGTGGTTTTTGAAGTTTTTGAGTTCATGCAACACACAGAAGTCATACACATACTGATTGAACTGATTAAGCTATTTTATTTTATCATTCACACATCAATCCCAGCTATTCTCAAGGCGGTCCATTTGAATCTGACTACCTCCTTTCTGATTCCTCCTACACCAATGCTGCCTTGCTTAGCCTCCACCCCCCAAGCCTCCATCTATCTAGTTCAGCTAACAGAAGCGATGGTGGTGCGGCGGTGGCAGTGCCACTTAAACGGCTCATTTGTAGCACAAGTAGACTTTATATTTCCCAGTTATTGTTTTCAGATCTCTCCTAGATCTCAACGTTTCTGACCACACTTGACGGCAGCTTCATTCCCCGGAGAGAGAGAAAGAGAGAAAAGAGACGGAGGAAACAGTCAGCTGTTACACAAACTCCTAGGCAGTTCAGAACTTGTGTTTGGTGTTTTAAAACGTTTGTGTAGCAGCGACAGAGGCATTGACGTTTCCTGTTTCCTGTACGAGACTCTCTTAAAACACACCAACAAGTCTGATCTCCGGTTACATGACTGGCCACCGCAGTGTGACGTCAAGTTGTGTTTCTCCAAAAGTTGAATCTTTTTCAACTTTATTTCAGTATTAAAGGAAAAAAAACATTCAAATCCCAAAATCAAAAATCAAATACCTTTCTATTGAACTGGTCAATTACAATTAGTGTAATATGCGAATCTGGGCCTGTCTAGTTTTAGGCTTACTCTTTTGTGTTTTCTTCGTTCAAGAGTGTCTCTGACTGATTTTCCTTTAGCTATGTGGATGTCTTGAAAAATGATGAAAGTTATTAGGATAGAAGTTAGAGATAAATCTTTTCTAAACAACCGTCTTTCCCACCCTTTTATCCTCTCCCATTCTCTCTGTGCTTTCCCCAGTTGTGCTGTCTAACTTTCTGCCACCCCCATCTCACAGTGGTATGCTCCATAATAAGGAGTGATTGCTTCCTCTAAAGGACTATTTTTGCATGTTGTTATTTTTACCCTCCTCCCCCCCCCCCCCTTTTCCCCCCCTCTCTTTCCCTGACTTACTCTTGTGTTTTTGCTCTTGTACAATTTAATTAGCTCTGACTGCACGCTCCACATTAGCCAACGATCACCAAAAAAGACATGCAGCGCTCAGGAGGTCACAGGATCTGCTGGGTTTCAAACACTGTGTATCCCTCACTTGGGATTATCTTTGGATTCATATAGATGTCTTGTTTTTTTAGGCATTTATAGCAGAGCTGTTTTTAAGTCTTTGAAGCATTTGGGTTTCTTTCAACCAAATTGCCCCAAAATATAATGGATGGTTCCATACAGCCCCTTTACATGTGAAATGACGGACTGGGATCAGTTCTTTCATTGAATTCTGTTTTTTTTTTATTATTCAATTTTATAGCATTTGAAAAAAAACAGTATCCTGACAAAATGTTGACCAAACTCTACCTCTGGTCTTAACTATTAGTCAAAATAATTCACAATTTCAAATGCAAACTCCAAAATTGAAATTGACGTTTATTGAACATGAATTAAAAACAATAATAAGGGTAAAACTCTGGTAATAGGTGTAAGTGGTGCGTACATTGGTAGTAGTAGGGATGAAAGTGTAAAAAATGTTGAAAAAAGCAACAAAAAAACTGTCCAGTTTTATGTTTTATTTTGGTATGAGAAATACAATAGCACAAAGGTCAAAATCACGCCAAATAAACACATTTAGCAGAATTGATTTCATCACAAAATCCTCACATAGTAGGCGGCCGCCCTCTCCGATGTCTCAAAAACATATTTATAGTAATCTTCAATAGCACAACAAAAAAAGGATCTCTTTTAATAATTTCAATCTAGAACCAGTACATAAATAAAGCATTAGTGTGTCAGAATAATGTTCATCCTATGCAATATACTGAAGAGAAGGGGAACTGTTGACATCTATTGACTCGTCAGTCTTTTTCCATTGTATTTCTGTAAGCAGAAAAAGTGTGCATTTTATTTCGACATCCTTGTTATTTAAATATCATGACAAAACTATGCATACAGTTGCATTTTTTAATATGTATGGCTCACCAAGTCAAGTCTGTCCAGCTTTTTGCCATTTTTGCCCAGTGTAAAATCAAGGCATTTAAGTCTCAAATAATGGCAGAGTGTGTAACTATTAAAATTATTTCCAATCTACACTTAGATATGCTGTAATCGTGCCAGAAGGCCCACCCATCACTGGACACCACAGCTTTCAAAACTGTCTGCTTTGCTGTGCAGTTAATTCTCCAGGTTTCCCGCGATGTCCTCAATCCTTCTCGTTACGGTTCACCTGGAAAGCGGCACGTTCTCAAACGCCTCTTTTTCCTCTGGGCATATTAGCGCAGCAGAGTCCACCAAACACTCTTTAATAAATTCCCTTTCAGAAAATGGCTTACTGTTTTGGCGACCTTGTGGGAGATCACAAAGCTGGTCTTGATTGCTGGATCCTTGGACGTGCAACGCTTGGTGAAAAAGCCTTGTTGCTTTTGGAGTTTAACTAGCCAAGGATCAGTCAAGTTGTATATCTCTGTGTGTTTAGTATAGTAGTGGTGATTTAAATTATAATCCTTTATCACCTGGGTCTGTTCTCTGCAAACTAAGCACCCGGCTTTACCTTTGACTTCAGTAAATAAATACTTAACAGCTCATTCACAACCTTGTTAACGTGCGCTCAGTTCGACGCTCGCCGACACACTGCAGTTCTTCTTCTTTTACTTATTTTTATTTGCGACCACAGAAGAAGAAAAGGAGAAGCTGCAAACGTTCGCACAAAAAAGCACCAACAAAAAACAGTGACCTTCAAAATAAAAGCAATGCAGTTGTATTCCATACGTGATCTACTCTTATTTACTTTTGATTAACAACTTCCTATTGCCCTCACGCGGGCAGGTTAGGGCAGGTAAGGCCCATGGGCCAGATGTGGCCCATGGGCCTTACACTGCCCAGGTCTGGGTAAGATGAAGCCCTGATGGCAGGGGGAGGGGTTAGACAGAATCCATACATTTTATAATTTAACCAGATACGATTTAGAACGGAGACAACCTAAATCAGAGTAGCTTCCTGTCTCTTTGTCCCATGGGCTCCGCCACCACGACCAGCAGGTCCTGAGTTTATTTATTCCAACCGGAGAAGTGAACCGTTTATGAGGGATTCTATCGTCCCATTGTCAACAAAGTAAGTAAAAATATTTGGCCCCTTATTCACAAGTCACATATCTCCAGAACATTCTGACACTTAAATGGCATTTTACAGTCAGACACATCAGGAGAAAATTAACTTTGTTTGAGACCTGTTTCTGACTTCGGACCAAACTCTCACAATATCTGGCAACACAGAGACCCCCCCTCCCCAAGTGGAGATCTCACCCCCACCCCATGTTGAACCCAAAGTTACACCCTCGAGCTTTATTAATATCTAATATCAGTATTAGTATAGAAAGTATTAATAAGTTATACAAATATAACTTTTTATCCATCCACATGACGGCCACTACACGTTCAAAAGAGGCCACGCCCCTTTAGAAGACAGGAAGTGTGTACCGTTTCATACCATTGGCATCTTCAGTATAGAGGATCTTTGGTTGAACTTTTGACATGATTGTGCGGAAATGTGTAAATTGTGTTTATTTGCAGTACGATGTTAAAATCCCATCCACGTGTGGACTAACAGACATTTGCATGGCTATATTTAATGTCGCTGCTTAGAGACCATGTACCTGGGCAGCACTGCAGTAACCTCATTAGCACTGTGCCACTGTGTTCCATTACTGTGTACCACGGCCTCAGCAAGCTTACTTTTTATGCTACTGAAAACACAGTAAAGTCTAAGAGGGCCTAGATAGATTTGTCCTTAGTGTCTTTATGCTGTGAAATTATTAGTAAGAGATAAGATGTCCTGTGGTTCTGGCTGTTGCCTGCTAATAGCTTTGGCTCATAATGAAACCATTTTCACTGAGTACAGTTACATGAACAGTAGTATCTCTGCGTTGAGTATTTTGGGTTGTGGAGTTTACATGGTGCATTGAAAAACCTGGTTATTCAGTTTCCGGGTCTGTGACAATTTGTCTGTTATTGGGTTAGGGTATTTGTCTTACTTGTTTTGGAGGAATGTAACTAAGTACATTTACTCAAGAACTGTACTTAAGTCCAAATGTTGAGGTACTTGTACTTTACTTGAGTCTTCATGCCACTTTCTACTTCTACTCCGCTACATTTTAGAGAGAAATATTGTACTTTTTACTCAACTACATTCATCTGACAGCTTTAGTGACTTTACACCTTGAGATGTTGGCACACATAATGCATCTAGTACATCAAATTTGTTTCACTAAGGTTTTATTATAAGTATAAATAGCCAACAATATAACCATTAAACACACAACTGTTTGGGTCCTTTCCTGTCTGCAATAGTCAAGTCCACTTTATTGGTAATTCTGCAATATGTGCCAGACATACAAAGCAATTGAAAATCAGTTTCTCTTTGACCCACAATAATTGATATGTACATACTATAAAGTAATAAATTCAAAATTTTGCAAATGTAAGGCAAAACCAAACAGCACAGAAAACTAAAGATAAATATATTGAAATGTGCAATATAAAGGAAGAGTTACTTAGCCACTTCTTTTTTGAAGTGGCCGGTGATGATCCAGAGTTCTTGGAGTGTTAACTACTCTAAGCAGTTGAGGATGGATCCACTTCAGGTGACACCTGTTGGATTCTACCCAATTCAAGGGGATTTCTTTCTTGTTTTGTTCTTTTCTATCGCATAGTTTAACCTTCAGACCAGCCAGTGAAAGTATAATAAATGTATTTTTTTGTTTTGTTTTTTATCACTGCTTTGCTTCGCTTTAATGAACTGGTTCATGCCACTCAGAACTTTGGTCTATAGGATCTACTCAGTCCAAGCCAAGTGTACCACTGTGTGAAGTGAACCGTTCCAGCGCAGCAATAAGGAGTTTAATAACTTTCCTCCCTAACGCAGTAACAGTAGCCCCCTTCACTTCCAACCTCCAGGTTTCCTCCGCCGGTCTGGGGAATGATTCTGCCAATCTCCGGGCCTAAATCTAATGCTGCTGTGATGCGGGTCCCTGCCCGCTCTTTCAATGGCTTTGTGGAGCTGTGGTTGTGGAGCTGGTGTGGTCTGCTAACTCTCAGCCCCCAGCTGCAGAGTGTCATCAGATGTTCCATTATCCTCTATGTAGTCCCAAAGTACCAGCTGTCAGACCAGATAGCTCACTGCGTGTGTACATGCTTACGCAAATATAGTAAAAGTGGTAACACAGATACTTTAAAGGCCTCAATATGCTTCACACCAACATACCTTTTAATCCTGGTGAGTTATTGGCAGGGATGGGAAATCAAGTTTGAGAATCTGACTCAAAACGCACTTAGGTTGCACACACAAACTTCTGTTTGATTCCATGTTCAAAAAGGAGTAAGACGTTAAAAAAAAACTATTCCGGCCCTATCCCGTTTTTCTAATTTTCTACTGTACAAACAATTTAATTCTTCACTTATTTATACATGTACACATACACATCCATGTATATACACCTATTTACAGGCACATATACAAATGTATACCCATATACACATTCATACACACATACATACATACACATTCTTTTTTTCCAGCTATAACCTACCATCCATGTCCACGTTTCATCTGTCAGTTATGTCAATCTGAATCATAACCCATCCAAAGTAGACAAATGATACAACTCCAAACTAGACATTATATTCAACTTGAATTGAGACTCTTCCTCAAAGGACTTAAGACTTGACTGGAGATGCCTGATGCGTGAAGAATCTTTAGGAAAATTCCAATAAAGGTTATTCCCCTCCACGCGTAACCTATATCCCAAAGTCTTTTTACAGAAGGTGCTGGACAGAGGACACATGCTATGAATAAAAATGAATCACACATTAATCCGAGTGGCAACGGACTGTATTTATATAGCGCTTTTCTAGTCTGCTCAACGCGCTTTTACACAGTACAGGAACTCATTGCAACAAGGTGCCACCTGCTCATTATGTAAACATTCACACACACATATTCTATTTGGTGTTCAGTTTTTTCCCCAAGTACACTTCAACATGCGAATGCAGGGCCAGGGATTTAACCGCCAACCCTTCCTTTTGGAAGGCAATTGTTTTACCACCTGAGCCCCAGCTTTGGCTTTAAAAACATCAGACAACAAGGCCCAAACAATATTATTATTGTTGAATGCAAACTATGTAGACTGACTCTAGCTCAAAGACTTGAGACTTGACTTGTGAAGGCTTGTGAGCCTTTCTTCTTATTAGTGACACCGCCATGATTGAAAGGGTATATGAGCAGTAGTGTGATCCAGGTAGTTGGGGGCTCAATGTGCACAGTGACATATGCGATGTGTAACTAAATGGTTTCATCAGTGTTTGGCCTTCTATGCTAGTTATGTCCAAGAGTGGATGTTTTCCCTTTACTTATTCTGCTTTTTATTATAAAATGGTGAGTGATTGCAGAGAGATACAGTACCTGCCATAGAGCTGGGGCATGAAAAAATGTCAGTGCACTGACTGACAGGCTTTGCTTGACAACTCAGGAAAGTCACTAGTATTGTCCAACCACGGAGCTCTTCCATTAGGCTGGATTTAGGGTTTCTTTGAGAGGCTCGTTGTGTGGCTCAAAGGAAGTACTTTCCAAGATAAGGCCTGACATCCTGCACATGGCTCACACTCTAGATGTCAGGCTTTTGTTCCTCACCTCCTGCTCTCTTTGCGTTACTGTTCCAAAACTTTGTTCACTACAGGAAACAACCACAATAAAACTTTGAGTGAATAGCTACTCGCTAAAGATGGCAAGTTTTAAAGAAAATTAGGATCGTGCAACAAGGCAGGCCATTTTGGTTCTATCAGGGAATGGTTGTAGAACAGAGTTGTTTTCCCACTATTCCTCGGATGGAAACAAACTGTTGATGGTTTCGTGGTTCAATTCTACGTGAATTTGCGAGATCTCGCGGGTCCTCGTGACTTCAGCTGTCAGTTATGGCAGCAGCCGTTCTTCAACAAATACGGACCTGGTGGATTTTGACGGAAGGCGGTGCACGGAGCAAGACGGAAATACATTTTTACAGGTTTATTCTACTATCTGACTTTACATCTGTGCTGTAGCCAGACCTTACTCCACAGCGCTGTCGAGATAGAGCCAGGAATGCGAGACTACTGGACTCACATAAACAAACATGTCTGATCAAAGGGGGCATTGGTTGGTCCTCCTGTCCTTGCAAGTGAAGCTGTTCATGGGAAATAGCTGTTTGTTTAGGTTCCATACAAAATGCTTAATGCTTATGCCCTGCACAGGCAATGTCTTTTTCCCACTGGCTGTTTGTTTACGACTACAGATGATTCAGACACAAGTATCCTTGCCCTGGAAGCACACCAGCTTATGCTTTTAGTCCAACAGATTGGTTTAAGTGAGCGTGGCTACACGTGCATACTATTATCAAGTAGCTGATGGCCATGTCGGACGCAAACGCACTATGATAATGTGTTATTACAGAAACTCTCGCCATGATCAATGCTATATGAATCCAGTTAGTTTCTCTCATCTGGCCTATTTGAGTCAACTTGATTCTTCATCTTCTCCTTTTACATGCCCTCTATACCTGCAACGACAGCTGAAAAGCACAGGAAGAAACTGATTTTTTAAAGCAGGGTTGTGACTCTGTCATTGGCCTTTGCTATTTGTGTATGATTCTGATTGGATAAGCAGGAAGCTGAACGCCTCCACCAGCCGATTCCATTTAGGTAGAAAGAATTGATTAAATTGGGTCTTCCTAAAAGAATTTACACTGAGCAATATTTAAATGAGGAGAGACTACTTGCATATAAATACATATTTAAACATATACATTTATTAGGATAACAGCTGAATTTATTTAGGACTACACTGATTAAAAGTTAGGTCTTCCTGAAAGAATTTACATTGAGCTACATTTCTCAACCTTTTCACCCCCACCGCCTCTCTCTCACACGCACACACACACACACACACACACTACTTTCCTCCGCCTTCAGATCCCATAATAGCTAGTAGCTGGAACATTCCTGCGGTGATTCAGTTTGTTGGAGGCCATCCACCTCCGCTTACATCCATTGCAGGGCGTTACATTAAATGACAGTTTCCTGACCAGTTGAACTTAGCGTTTTCTTCGGTCAGTCAGTGCATATGAAATAATGATGATGATGATAATTAGATGTGATAATATTATTTAAAATAAAAAGACAAAAAAGGCATTTGAATATAAGACTTAATGTTTGTTTGTGAAAAATTAAAAGCAGCACTATTCCCTTCTCCCCCCAAAGGACCACCATGGAAATAAGTCTGAGGGCTTTACTGTGCTATCCTGACTTTGTATTGTATGGTACAAAGCTGTATCATATCTTATAACGAAATGGTCTAATAAAATCAACTAATCAATCATTGTGGCTGTGTGCCTTGAGTGTTCCAACGCGGGCCTGGGCCGCTGCTCCCTAACGGTGTAATGTCCGACCAGCCAGTCCAGAGAACTAACGGCGAGTGCGCATGTGCCCTAAATCTTTTCTTTGTATAGGACACTTGAATGTAAATGGGTTTCCATTCCATTTCTGCGATCAAAGTGCCTACTGACCTGCGTTGGCCCTTGATGGATTGTAAGTTGAACTAATCCACAGTGATCTCACTCCTTATTGGTGCTGTTTGGGTTAGTGGATGGGAGGGTGATGAGGGCGAGCGTGCATGTGCTTGAACTTCCTTCCTTTATTATTCCAGAGCAAAATGTAATATGACTGAACAACCCCAGAGACAGGATAAGGGCTGTTGACAGTTAAAGCTTGTGCACAGTTGTGTTGTGAGTTGGTCTTATTTTTTGTCTCTCTACAAGCCAGCACACCTGCTAAAGGTTTGTGCGCATGTGTGCTTCTGTGTTTTAAGAGTGTCATAACAGTGAGATGGGGAGATCAAAACCAATCTTAAATCTGTGCATAAATACAGAGTTGGAGTTAGGCCATGGTTAGCCTAGCTCAGCATAAAGACTAAAAGCAGGCGGAAATAGCTACCTTGGCCTGGCTCTGAGCAATGTCCATACCAGCACCCCTAAAGCTAGTTTATAAGAATGTTGCGTCTCATTTGTTAAATTTGTACTCTAATACCTCTTTCACACCACCAACCAGGGTTGGGCCAGGGTGGTCTGCTCAGGGTTAACACTTCTTTTGGAAATCCAAAACAAACCAGTCTACATGGGTTTATCCCTGGTCATGACAGTTCAGAGCAACCCGTGAGCAATGCATAACAATTACCTTATGTGATAGAAATGGGCGGGGCATTACACTTCATATTTGAGCCTGTGATGAACCATTCCAAACATAATCTTAAGTTTGATTGCGGCAAAACACTCATAATTTGTGGACGAAATTTAACCGTTATGGCCGTCGAAACAACCAGCGGCTTGTGGTGCCTAGTCCCCAAGCCTATTTTTGGGTAACTGAGCCACCACCTACCGCTGATACAAGCTCTGTGGCGGTCATTGTACAGTAAGAACAGAGAAATAAATCCTATTTTGCTTTTGTTTTGCAGTGATTACGAAATCACTCAGATGGTTTTGTGCCAACTGATTTCTCCTCCTCTTCATATTATGTGTGGCTTCATGACTCATTTTTATGATCATAAGGATGACCAACTTATACACAGAGAGGCACTTTTTGATGAAATGAGAGCAGACTAGAATTTCTTTTACAATAAGGGTTCCACATGTAAATGGTAAGGGGTTAAATTAGTCCACAAGGGTCCTCACAAGTAAAGTAACACACACATGTATGTGTGTGTGTATTGTGAGCTTCATTAGAGAGAGCAGGACTATGCAGGGTCCCTCAGCTTCGTCATCATTATCCCAGCAGGCCCCTGGACTCATTTCCTCCATTCATACTATTGTTGTCCCTCGATCACTCACTTCTCTCTTCCTTCCTCTCACCTTTTATCCTGCTCCTCGGTTTCCTTCTTTCCCCCCTGCGTCTCTCCTTTGCCGTTTTCATGCCTTTCCCTCTCTGTCTGCAGTCTTTTGATGTTTACTTCATCGTCGGTACTCATAACAAAGACCCCCCCCCCCCCCGAAAAAAAATACAATGAATGTGGGGGGCCCCCCGCAGGACTTTCTCTTTCTGATTTTGAAGCGAGTGTCACTGGTGCTCTTAAAAATGGTTGACAGCTTCTTGCAGGAAACAACAGAATGCTTAATAAGTTCCTTAGTCTGAGGAAAAAGAGGACTATTTATAACATGCTGAATGTTACTTTCATCTATAATAAAGTGCTCCAAATATGCAGAAATGAAATGCAAAGTAATAATTATGCAGTTGAAAGGAATCATTAGAATCTCAACCAACTGGATTACATTTACATGTTTTATTCGTTCGTGTGTATATGTGTGTGTATGTGTGTGTGTGGGGGGGGGGGGGGGGTTGCAAGCGTACGCAAGTGTTATATTCTGTGTGGTACATGGGTGCGTGGGTGTGTGTGTGTTCTGGCCATTTGGGGCTCAAAGTCTTAACATTGATGGGTTAGGGCAGTAGTTTCCAACCATTTTTGTCAGAAGTACCCTACAGTCCTGTATTACACTATTCATTATATAAAAGTGGATATTTATTTCTATTCATTTATTTCTGTTTATATTTTTTTCTTTATTTTATACAACTGAACTGGCAATATGCAGTAAATTTGATCAGCAATCGAAATACTACTAGGCTACTACTACTTGGAGTGAAGCTGAATGTTTAACCATTTATCGACTACTTTTAGCTAACTATTTCGATAATTAGCTAACTATTTTAACCGTTAGCTAACAATTTTAATCGTTAGCTAACTATTTCAACTTTAAGCTATTTTTTACCATTTCTCTATTACTTTTAACTAATCATTTAAACTGTTTGGGCATTAGTTTTAGCTAGTTATTTCTAGCTTTTATTCATTACTATTAGCTTAGCCTTTTTGCCCGCTTGCTAGCTAGTTTTTACAAACTTACATAACTGCAACATGTAGTGTTAAGATGTTAAAGTTGACTTAATGTTGTTGTGACATGGGGATATAATAAATCAATCAAATCATATTTTTTTTCATATTAGTTCAGCTACTATATGATCTTTCTACGTATCCCCTGGCAACTGCAGAAATCCCCCCTGGGGAACACGTACCCCTGGTTGGGAATCACTGGCTGCATATCAAGCACAGACTGAAACTGGAAGCTATGGTGAGATTTGGATGGCTGCTGCCTAGATAAAAAGGTCAGCCTTTTGCCACCTAATCTAAATTATTTGATTGTGCTAGAGCTTGTTTTTGTTACATGTAATGTCACGAAATCAGGAATAGTAAGCAGGGCTGCAACTAACGATTATTTTTGTTGTTGATTAATGAAGTAGTTTGGTTTGTAAAAGGTCAGAAAATGCTGAAAAATGTTTATCGGTGTTTCCTAAAGCCCAAGATGACATCATCAAGTGTCTTATTTTATCCTCAATTCAAAGCTATTCAGTTTACTGTAACATAGGATTAAAGAAACAAAATAGTCAAATTTATGAAGCCAGAATCTTAGATTTTTGACTTGTTTTCTTAAAACATTACTCAAACCAATGAATTAAATTATTAAAAAAGTTGAAGATTAATTTTGAAGTTAACAACTAAACAATTATTCTTTGCAGCTCTAGTAAACATAAATTGTTGGTTGGCGGTGGAGAGATTTCAGATGCAATACAGATTTGACAAAGATATGCTTTGCTCTTGAATATTATCTGTTTTATATGCAAATATTCAAATTCATCAAATATGCTGATCTCATCTCACTTTTTCACTTATGTCTATGTCCTTGTTGGAACTCCCAAATGCAAATTATTTTTGCCAATGTGCATCAGTGTGTGGAGTTGTCATCAAAACACAAAGCAATTTCTAAAGGAGAGGGAAAAAAAGAGTTATGTAAAAGTCAAGTTCAGTTCTTCTATCAGGAGTGCAATGTATTGGCATTGCTCACACAGTCATGACTCCAATCATTCACTGGAGAGGAAGGTACGAAGGCCAAATTTGGCAGACAGAAATTGGGTTTTGAAAAGAAAATGAATGAGACTCACTGGAAATGTATTCAGATCAAAAGCAGACGAGTCGGCCAGTAGATGAATGCTGTGTTTTGGCACACTCTTAATAGTTTCTGACAGCCCCTTTCCAGTGTTTTGTTTGGGTGTATCAGTCAGAACTGATCTAGTACTAGTGTATGTTTTTCAAAAGTAGTTTTTTGTGCAAATTAGTGCAAATGAAAACTCCAATTGGACAGATAGTCTAGCTATTGTTATCTATAGCTACTGTCTGGATTGACCTCAGTCCTCAGAAATCGTCTCGGGTTACGTATGTAACCCTTGTTCCCCGAGATAGGGGAACGAGACACTGCGTCGGTTCACCGTCCCTCATAGTGTCGTAACCGACGCAGTTCGAGTTCCCCTCGAAGGGGAACGTCTCGGGTTACGTATGTAACCCTTGTTCTCCGAGATAGGGGAACGAGACACTGCGTCGGTTACGACACTATGGCGAGGGGCGGTGAACCGACGCATAGGGGAACCACCGGAGTTCAGAACGCCAACAGAAAGGAAGTGGAAGGTAATGGACATCCGGCCGAAAATAAGGGATATCTAGCAGAATTTCCGGTGGCACCGGAGTAATCCCACAAATGAAACGGCGTCAATATAAACTGGTCAAAATCCATTGTAATCCACCTCCTTACTGTTGAAAGGACCAGTTTTGTGGTTTTTCAACCCCCAAAACGAAAAGTAAGGAGTAGGATTAATTGTATTGGTACAATAATTTAGCCCATTGGTTGGGAATTAATTTGCAGCTTAATTATTGATTGCATGTCAACTGAGCGTTATGTAAAACCGACCTGGCTTGGCCAAAATGATCCAATTCCATCTCTGCTAGGATCTAACAAGACAGTTGCTGCTCACATAATGTCATCCTTTTTCACTACTTACATAGGATAAATACTGTCTCCTGTAGCCTGTGTAATAACAATGGTATTCAGAGCCCATTGCAGTCAACATGGTGAACCCATGCATTTATTGTGACTATATTCTGCAGACAAATTTGTTCTGACACATGATAATTGTGTAGTTTTGGTACAATAATTGATGTTTCACTATAACAAGCTGTTAGGAATTGATGCAAAGCCTGTATCAGTGATGGACCCTATTTGACATGTCAACATTGCTTTCAGTCCATCTGCACTGACAATACAAATAGCATTCACAAATCGTATCTACAAATGAATCAGTATTGCCATGGCCTTAGAAAATTTTTCCACAGGATAAGAATATATGTAAACCAATTAAATGAGAGGATATCACAAAGAGATTCATGTTAAACGCTAGTCAAGGCTGAAATTACTAATTAAATGATTCATAATAAGCTGCATCGGATTTTACAGCCTTTTGTTGCAGTCATTCCTTCACCTTCTCATTTGAAGAACGTTTTATCAAATTCATAAATGTCTCTGTCAAAGAGAGAAATAAAAAAACAATATATTAGGGTTCTGGATCTAAATCTTGTTTCTCACAGGGACGTCAGAGACCATCTGCTCCTGGCAAACACAGAAGAGAACACAAAATAACTCATATCTGCCTCCACTGTCAGTGAGAAGAGAAAAATACACTTCTTGCTTTGCCAAGAGTTACGATAAAAACAGCCAGCGCTCCTGTAGAGTTTTTTAGAATGATTATTGACAATCTGGTTTATGAGAGTGCTACGTTTGAAAAAGCGTCCTGCACCAGTTGCTGTAAGTGCGGCTGAGTCACATGCTTGCCCAAAAGCAACTTGAGAGCAGACAAGTGATTTACTGCGAGAGCCCCCTATTTCTCACAAATACAGTTTACGTTTCCTTCCCAGGCCTTGAGAATTATTGCGGAACAAATTAGCGGCCGGGGATTTTATTGGCCGAGCCCCACATACCCAGAGCAGCGCTCAGAGAAACAGGACTCTCAGTAAATGTTTGTTCCTGACTGATGACGGGTGCTGGTGGGTGGCCTCTAGGGCCACTTAAACTGACATGCCTTGTTAGTGTACGCAACCATCTGTGCTTGTCTGAGTCAGTTTATGTGTGGTTTTTACATTCTGTAACAATTTAAAAATTTGAAATGGGCCTTCTTCTTAGCCCAGCATTTGCTAGCTTGGTAGCTTCGAACTACGTGGCCATGTTTTAAACAACCGGGGCGTCTTTCACCTCCCACCTCCTCCACAGCGCTGCTGCGGAGGGTCTGGTCCACACAGCATTCCTCGATGGAAGAAAGATGGCTTGCTCTGGAAATTCCACAGGAAATTCCGCCGGATGCATGTATTGTCTGTTTCCTTCTGCTTTCTTTGTGTTAAATTCAGTGGATTTATGAGGACTAGTGTTGACTGCTAGCTAGACTATCCGTCCAATCTGAGTTTTCTCTTGCACGACTATAGAGAGCTGAAGTCACGCCCTTTCCAGTGGACATCATGGGATCTTAATCCTGGATAAATATCGACAGTAGTGAACGGGCAGAGGAAAATTATTTTTTGATCTCATTTGAATTGAACCTTGGATTACAAATATGGTGTTCTACAATTTAAAAGAGAATTCTTTAATTGGAGAATGTCTCCGTTAGCCATAGGCTTGTCATAGTATTACTTAGTGTTGTGTGAAACCGGTCAGTGAACTAAATCTCTCGTCTCACACAATTTGCGTCTCCTAGCTTGATGCTCAACTTGCCAGCTAGCTGGCTTAACTCTGTTCTACATCCCATGTAACGTTATCTTACCTGATGTGATTTATCCAGTGGAGTGTTTTCAGCATATAAGCAAAGAACAGGCGAGATCCGCTGCTCATTTGAGTGATGTTACATTATAGGTGATGATACACAGAGACATCGTAGCTTCAGTGACAATTTCCTTACACACTTCAGTGAAGGTAGAATCTCCTCGGTGAACGTAGAAGTCACTGTTGGAGGATCTACCATGAAAATTTTAGATAGACCTAGCAACTGTTGAAGAACAGGTCAGAAGTCATTTTTTGTTGGAAAAGCAAATCCTTGTCCCCAAACGGAATTGAGACATCATTTTCACAAATAATCTGGAGGAGTCCCAAGATTCTGGATTTGCTTTGTTTGACACTGTTTTACCCACGTCTTATCAGTCTTAATACCCAGGCATGACATAAAAGCTGGACCTTGTCTGAAGCAGCTTTCTCCAGTTTTCCTTTTGTATTGTAGTTTTTTATAACATCTTGTCTGACAGCTCAGAGGTATTTCTTGTGTCAGTAATTCTCTGAAGCCCTGACACGTTGTGTAGCTCTGACGGACCACTGCCTAGAAGCCTGGATGGTCTGGACCAGCTAAAATGCAGCAGCTCTATTAGTGACTGGATGAAATGATCACTGTCAGGCCAATTTAAAAACAAACCAAAAATAAGATGTTTCCCAGCAGGAAATGCTTGTTATAATACCTGCATTATTCTGTGTGTGTATGTGTATTGTATCAGTAATGTACCTACCTACGGTATATCAAACTGCATGCGTGTTTATGTGTTTTTATGAAGTGGAGACAAACCAAATTCAGAGAATACATTTTTTTAATTCCAATTCTTTTTCTTTAACTTAGGCACAACAATGAACCTCTTTTTGTTTGCCAGTGCATTCATACAAAGAAGTTCATCTTGTTTCACCCTCACGGATCTAAGAATTAATAATTAATGTCAGCATACAGTATGACAATTTTGCAACGCACACTCATCCCCCACCTCACAGCCACATGCTCTCTTTCTACAGTGGCTTGAGAAAGTTTGCACAACCATGCTAAAGGAGGAATAAAAAAACATCTTTTGAAAATTGATCTTAATGCCTTTTTTAAAAGAATTTAGGAAAATCCAACCTTTTAAGGACACCAATTTTCTTTGTGAAAGAATAATGTATTGTAAATAAATAAATGTTTGTAAAATACAGCTGGCATAAATATACACCCCCCTATGTTAAATTCCCAGGCAGGCAGATCTTTATTTTTAAAGACCAGTTATTTCATGGATCTGGATACTATGGATCCTGAATTAACACTGGACATATATTGCAAGGTGCGAAATTGTCCCATATGGGCGTAATTAGTTAGATTAGTCAGGTAGGCAGGTTAAAATAAACTATATTGAAGATCAGCCAAGCACAGATGCTTGTGGACACTAACAAGGCCCGGCAGTTTAAGTGACCCTAGAGCCCTCCAGCATGTGCCTTCTCCAGCTAAATTGACAGAAAAAAAACAACAAGACAAACTAAAGATAATAGTCTTCGGCGCAAAACAAAGAAGGCCAAGTTAACACTTATCTCAATTTTCTGTGCGTCAAAACCAAATGAGAAATCTTGGTGCCATCATGAATTGGAGTTACATGTATATGTTAAACGCCATGTCAAATCAAACGACTTCAGCTTGTTCAGAATGCAACTGCTCAACTCCTGTGAACACATCCCACCAGTTCTCAGGTCTCTGCTCTGGCTTCCAGTGTGCCAGAGAAATTATTATTAATATAAATTACTGCAGCTTGTCTATAAATCTCTCAATGGTTTTGGACCGAAATACATCTCTGACTGTGTTTTACTATGAATCCTCATCACTTAGCCTCTCATGAGGAAAAAACAATGTTTTTTGGGATGTTTTTCTCTTTAGTTTGGCTGTTTTTAACGCATTGTGTAAAGCACTTTGAATTGCCTTTGTTTAATAAAAGAGCTATGCATATAAACATGCCATATAAACATGCCCCATCTCCACCCCAGCATCTACCTGTCAGCTCTGCGTTACATACCCCAAAGGAAAACTTATTGTCGTCATCAAACCTGCACCATCCATTTATGTGCCAGAATTAAGTGGACGCATGCAGAACGTGAATGGCTGCATATGTGATGATTCACTGTTTAGTCACTGCTCTCTCACATCTCAATTTAATGGACAAATATTGTTACATCCCTTGATAGGCTCCAATAACCAGCTTTAGTAGCCTTAACTTCCCCTCTCTCTCTCTCTCTCTCTCTCTCTCAGACACAGACACACACAAACACACACATTCAATATTCAAAGTCAAGTGCCCCATGCTAATTTCCTCAGGCAGGTATGAACAGATTGTTTGCTGCTTAGGAGCTGAAATATAATTAAAAGTCAATGAAGAGCAAAATTGCCATTTCGCAGGTTGTTGATATCTGAACAGTGCTTTGCAAATGGAAATAAAGGAATGGCCTGGTGAGAAGAAAGGCCCCATGTGCGATGCTAATTTTAGTGGCAAAATATGTAAATAAATGAAAAGCTCTCCAGCGACTGCGTTAGAGAAATTGAAACACTTTGGAAGTAGGGGATGTGCCAGCAGTAGTGTGGGTGGTACGCATACGGTCTTACAGCAGGCATAGATATGGGAGGCTGGTTGCAGCTTTGTGACACAGGCAATAGCTGAAGGGGCTTTTTTCAGTTATTGTAGCACATTATTTAGGTGGAGTAAATGAAAAAGTAATAATAGCTACTCCTAATATGTTACAAAACCCATTACTAACCAGTTCAAGAGCAGTAAGGCGACATCCAGTGTCTGACCTCAGTCCCTACTCTTTTTTAGTGTTTTCCAACTAGGGGAAAAAAATAAGCCACACCTATGGTTTTCTTTGTTTGTTTTTACTGTCGGCCCCTTTCTTTTTTGGGGGGTTTTGGTTCTTCTGCTGAAAATGTGGGTCTTTTCCTATCAGTACAGCCACTGAGTGAAACGAGACGCCATTGAGTGAAAAGAGAGAGTTTTGTGAAGCTCGTAGACTTGATCAGCGTTGTATCAACAAATTTTCTGTCATTCATCCATCCATCCTCATCCGCTTCTCCCGTGTGGGGTCGCGGGGGTAGAAGCTCCAGCAGGGAACCCCAAATTCCCCTTTCCCGAGGGGAAGTTTAATTTTCTGTCAACTCCAGCTAATACACCACGCTCGACTTCACCACACCACAGACTGTCTGCTGTATTTTAGACCCTGCGGTAGTGGGCCAATCACACGTCGCATTGAATTGAACGCTTCCAGTGATTGGCTGGGAGCAAAACCATTCTCACAGACGGTCTTTTCTAGATCTGGTTACAAAAAGGATTGATTTTGGGTATCGTTTGACTGGCCAAGTTTTGCTACTACTTGGTACTGGGTTATTTGTACCAGTACCCAGACCTAATCCTATTGTAGTAAGAAGCATCTCTGTTTTTTGATCTGTTTTTCAGTGTTGGCTCCAGTTTCCGTTTTATTTGACTAGTTTTCTGTCTTGTCGTGTCTTGTTTTACTTCCTGTCTTTCAGTTTTCCCGCTCTTGTGATTGCCTGATGTATTTCACCTGTTTCCCAGCCCACCCAGACACCTGCCTCTTGTTACTTTGTGTATTTAGTGTGTGTGTGTTTCCCTTGTGTGTTGTTGGGAGTCTTTCCTCACCACTGTCACACTGCTTAGTCTTGGGTTAATTACTAGATTTGTTGGATCCTTGTAAATTATAGAGTGTGGTCTAGACCTATTCTATGTGTAAAGTGTCTTGAAATAACTCTCTGTGTGAGTGTCGTCTACCCCATTGGTCTTTGTGTTCCTAATACTTCGTTATTCCGTTTTTTGGGATTCCTTTGTTTGGATTCTGCCTGAATGTGAGCAGATTTCCAACTGAAAGCCTCGACATCCGCTTCATGTTGCTCGTACAAGCTTGTGTGGTTCATCTAAGAGTCAGTGTTGTACTCAATATGGATAATTGGACTTGATACGTCTCCAAGGGGAGAATGATAAACCGAACTAGCCAGGGTGTCAGATCAGGATGTCAGAGAGGATCCTCATCTCACAAAACCACAAATCCCTGTGCTGCTTCTCGGCTCTCGGTTCAGCGCTGAGCCATGCTGAAGGAGTCAGTGGTCAACCCCACCCCGCTGTGAAGATGACGGCTGCCTTTCCAAAAGAATTACACTTTGGCAGTTTGAACCTCGGGTTATGGGGGGACTGGATATAGGAGCTTTCCTGCAAGAAACCAGGGATTAAATGTTGATTACCAAGCAGAAAATTAATTACAGTGTTTGTGTAAAGTGCTTAATTGCCTGTTTGATTTATGAGTTGTGTATGGCAGAATGGTAAAGACCTGGGTTTTTTTTCCGTTCATTTTCTAGCACTGCAGCACAGTGAATATTAAATTGTGTTTTTCAAGACTCCACAAACAACCTTTGGGATAAATGTGCATGTGCATGTGCACGTGTCTAACTGTGTGCAGAGAGCATGATGAGACCTGAGCTGTCGTTCAGTCTTAGCTGTTGGCATCGGCAGGGCTGCGGCAAAGGGAACTAGGACAGAAGCCTGTGCTTTTGTGCGCGTGTGTGTGTTTTTAGTTGTGTAACTGTTCAAGTGTGTGTCCATGTGTGAATGCTGAGCTCCTTTGGCACCTGTCATCCAGGTAATGAGCCCAGTGCTTTTTTTTAAAACAGCTGGAAGCAGCTAAGCAAGCTGCTTCTTTTGTTGTTGTTTTGTAAAGAAAGCTTCAGCGGGAAGCAATCACATTGGGGTTGAATGCCACAGGCAGAGTAGGGGAGTCAGAACATATTGAGAGGTGGTCTAACACATTGTTGGTTTTGCTGTTTCCATTTGGGATTTGTTGACAATAACAAAAATATAGACTAGGACTGCATTTTGTATCTTTTTTTTTTTAATCGTCATCTGACCTTGTTCACCTCGTCACCTCTCTGTGTTGTCTGTTGTAAGGTCATTGTATTTTTTTGGGTGTTTGTGTGTGGAGTCTACCCCGTTGTCTCTCTGTTCCAGTTTCGGTTATCCTGTTCTTTTCCTTCATCTACATTCTCAAATTATTTTTGGCTGGCTGTCTCTGCATTCGGGTCCTCCAATTCTCTGAACCTTGTGACAAGAAGTAATATTGTTATGTCATGTCACATATTTTTGTCATTTTGTGCAGCCCTAACATAGACGTATCCTTCCACAACAAATAATAATGAAACAATCTCAACGTTTGATATGTCACCAGCAACGCCACTGCGCTTCCCAGAAGCGTGCGTGCATCGGGTCTCCGCTTTACTAAAGATATGCGCTGGGTCTATTTTTACACGGAAATCTGTGTCTCCACGGACGACAACAGCTTCCTCGTGTGTGTAGGTTGAAAAACATAATGCCACATCAAAGATCTTTTTTTTATCAGGACAACTCCAGAAAGGAGAAGGCAAAACATGGAGTTTAATTGCAGGAGTTCTTGGATTGGAAGGTAGCTTAATAAACATGTGACTGTTCTATAGAGACAATGAAGTCTTCGAGTCGGGCAGCAAGACGCTCCGCTTCTGAGACGCACCCGGTTTGGTATGGCGGTGCACGGCAACAAAACAGAGGCACAGCCGTAAAGTAGCACAGACGCGCCTAGTGGAGAATCGGAGTCAGTCCCAGGCATCTTTCTAAAGACAGATATTAGTAAAGTGACATAGTTCTTAAAACATGATCACATGATGGTCCACACGCAACAGACGCCCATCCACCAAAGGGACCACCACACCGTCGCTATCCTTAAGGGAACACCATGTCCTTCATGAACCATTGTCTTTATTATCTGAGCCCACTAGATGTCTCTCTCTCTGTATACCAAAGGCTTGAAAGCACACTGAAACACCCCTCTCACCAAGAGCACCATCTAGTTTAGTTCTGATGTTAAAATGAAGCTGAGTCACGTCGTTTAAAAGGAGTGTGTCCAGTTGTCAGATCATCAGACAGGTTGGAAACCTTCCACCAGGCAAGACAAACAAAATTAACATTAAAATAAATACAGAAACTCTCTGTTGCAAACATCCATGACAATTTACAAACACAAATCTGGGTTCACTTTTGACCCACTGTATTGTCATTGGCACTGTGCAATAAGGTTTTTATAACTAATAACTGGCATTTTAGCTGTTCTCACTTTCAGTTTTCACCCTTTGAATAAAGGGGTTTAGGTAATCTAGATAAACTGTTGTTTACGACCTTTACAAGCATCTGACTGCTCACGGGCGATGGTTTATTGTTCAATCATCGAGGCAGCAATGTTTTAGCATCTGATTAGCCTTGAAACCAATGCTTCTTACTAAACGTTGACCTTCTGGTTCATATTTCATGAAAACTCCCACACCAACACAGCCCTGTGTTTTCCCAATGGTGCTGTTTTGGCCTACAGTAGAGCAAAAGTGGAAATAGAATGAAATATACTGTCACCCAGCATTGTGGAGGCGTGCTTGGTTGGGTTTACAGGGCATAGCATTTCCATGCATGAGATTTTGATTACACCCTACCAATCAACAAGATTGGTTTCTTTAAAAAAAGACAAGAACCTGTGTCAATCATTCCTATTGGTTCTGTTACCTTTTACCTAAATTGCTCTGGGAACACAGCAACATCACTATAGCCATGGCATGATCGTTGATGTACACATTGTCTTGTAGCTTTGCCTTTTTAAGGTTTTCAAAGTTTTATGGTCAAGCTTCCTCTCACAGCTGGTTGGCTTGGTTTCAAACGCACTGTAGTGCTCCATCCCCACACTCTACATCTGATGAGTCAGAATAGTGCAACGCAATGCTGGATGAAGCCACATTTTTTTGCAAGGTCATTTTTGACATTTACACAAATGACCAGTGCCAGTCTCCATACTAATTCTGAGTTTCCCTTTGCTATAGGGCAATGCAGTACACTAATACAATTCCATTTTGTTTACTGAATAGCCTTCATGCAGACCATTGTCCCTGAGCATCAAAATATTTTTTTTATTGTTTCTCTTTGAAAGTGCGCTAAAAGGAATTTAGTGGAGGAACAACCAATGTTGTAATGTCATTGTTTTTTAGCAGTGCTATCCTACTTTCAGCAGCGACAGAATCCGTTCTTCCTCAGTGCTGCAGAGACCTGAGCAGAATTCACTCACCATGGACATTGCAACTTAGCGCCAACTATGTATAACCCTGTCAACCCTGCAGTACATTGCCATTTAAACCATATGTATTTCACTACTGCATAGTTAAATCGCCATCTCTCAGACAGAGACTGGATCTTAAAGTCTTCTCTCAAACGTCAAGGAGAGTAATGAGTGAATTTTTTTCTGCATTAGGAGCCACGCCGACATCATGGTTTCAAATTGGGAACAGGCTGTTTTGTTTCCAAATGAGATAATCTCCAATTAAAAAACTAAATATGACATCTGTTTCTGTATTGCAAATGTTGGCATGTACTGTAACTACACTGTAGCTTATTGATAACGGGATATGAGATATGCATTAGCAATGGTCATTATTTGGAAGCCAAATTAGATGCATGAAACTCCTCAAACACAGGTTCCTGTGTTTGACATGCCAATTGCTATGTGTCATCTTTAGGCAGGATACTGTCTTGGCTTGTTAGTGTTGCCATGTTTTTTGAATATAATAGTGAGCAGTTGTCCAGCTTGTATTTACCTTCACAAAAGTGCTCATTTTGCCACTGACTCAGATTATTATTCTAAAGGTCTGACAACATTATGGGATGGAATTCTAAGGAGGTCGAGCTTTCTGTTAAAGAGTAATCAGTAAAATGAGTAAACATAAAAAAAGCTACAAAATTGTGTTCGTTAAACCTACCAGACTTAATGTAAATAAACAGTAATTTTAGCATTGTTAAATACACTTCATTCAAAGTCGACAGAAACAAAACATGACCATGGAAAGACGTTTGGGTCGTCTTTCCACATTTGCAACCATCACAACTCAAGATTTGGTTGAAATAAACACATAGTTTACCAATGTACATGTAAATATATTTTGAGTCTATACACGCTAAAGTATTGCTTCTTTAAATGGAGTATGGTGGGTTAGTGCTAGCGACCTCAGAGCTGTTTCTGGTTTAACAGAAAGGTATTAATTGTCTATCTCTGAAGGGATCCTTTGCATAATGTTGTCAGACACTTAGACTAATAATCTGAGCCTGTGAGTGGCAAAATTAGCACTCTTGTGAAGGTAAATATAAGCTGGACAATTGCTCTATTAACTCACATTGTAGCTTGTTTTGCCGATGCCGACTGCAGGGATATTGATTAATGGACCAATGCCATAGATTTTTGTTCCCATCAGTCATTTAGACACAAAAACATGGAGTTATAGTGTCCAGGTTGAAAAAAATTGTAGTTCTTCAGGGACGCAAACTCTGCTTCCCCACTTCTACAAAGCCCTGTGTTTTAAGACCCACCTATCCCCCCAGACGTCCTCCCTATGTGGACTAGAGCAGACAGCAGCAGGCACTGTGATGCATGAAACTGCAATTACGTGGAATGCATACGAATTGCAGTGTTTCACTTGCGTAGCAATGTGTACAAATGGTTGTGAGTTTAAATTTCGAGATCACTAAAGAACAGAGCGTGCAGAATGTCTTAAGACCAAATCCTGGAAACAGACACCGGATAAGAGCTAAGGCAAAAGATCGAGGAGATTTTTCACTTCTTGGCCGCCTTAAGTAACCACTTCGTCACTGGGATTCAATACAGCTTCCCTCCAGACCCATTACATCTTTTATATTATTTGTCCTGTTGCTATACATGATGTCATTGACGCGTCGGATGTGAAGTGTGCTAAGGGACCATGTGCACAGCTCACCATATTGGCTGTGCTGAGTAAACACAGCTCTCCCAAGCATGATAAACAGCTGATGGTTGTGTATAAAGGCTGCAGTGTGATGTTGTTCAGGGCTGGTACAGTACGTTTTTTACAGTTGTCAGTGGCATTTTGAGGCCAGGTCTCCTAGTGCGAGGCCTCCGCTGCAATCAGCCAGGGAATGAGCTTAATTGTTTATAATGAGTCCAGAGTCCAACTTGCCAGACATATAATCGAGACGGACTTAACAGGTCAAAGCAGTCCAGCAGATCCTAGTTTTATATCTACACAACGGTGAAAACAACATTCTTGTAACTGTATTTGAACCGTGTTTTCCTCAAAGTGACATTCCAGTATGAGATGCCTGTTTTCTTTCTGAGAGTTGACTTGTCAATCATATAATCCAATTAGTTTTCCAGAAGTGTGAACTTGAGTGACACTTGAGCCAGACAAGGGTCACCAATTTCATAACTTAAAACTGGAGTTTTAGAAATCAAAATGACTCACACCTGTGCTTTAACGTAATCACCAATGACTCATAACTTTGCTTGGACTTGAGTCTGTTGACCCGATGGACTGGATGTCCTCGCCAAGCTAAGGAGGGAGAAACCTGGCAATGTGGAGCAGCAATGTACGCTGACAGAAAAGACCGTCTGGCCACTGTTCAAACTGGAGGCCTACTGGAAGCCATAAATCAGTTATTGTAAATTTGTGGCAGAATTAGTTTAGATGCAGCACATCTCTTCACAGAAATGAAGAAAAATTGAGGGATGCATTCTGTGGGCTGAGAAGAGGCATTTTCTTCTATTGTTATATCCATTTATTTTGCATAAGCAAATATAATTTTGAGGAAACGTGTTGCCGCCTAAATCACCATTCCTTAGGGTTTCTCAGTTGTTTTTACAATTTCTGCCTGTAGCAACCAAAGGCTTGTTAGATTTACTTATTTCTTCCGCGGGTGGGATGTTAACCAATAGGAGCACAGAGCAATCTGGCTAGCACAACCGTTAACATTGCTAAGCCAAAGAGGAACAATGTTTTTTGTGCCCTGAGATGAATTGATGTTTCCTGAGGGGAAAACAACTACATGGACAAAACTAAATAAGGCTGGCAAGAAACAGCAAAAGAACTTCTGCAGCCTGGGTCACTGCTGCCATGTTCTTTACAGAAACTGTCAGAAAACCATGACCACAATAGTCATACATTCTGTAATTGTGTTACTTATGGATAAGTATGGATTCCTAGGGTCCCTGGACCCCACTTTGGCAAATCCTGTTCCAGACGAACCGTTAACAACCATTTATCCCACATGGGGCGGTTAAAGACGATGACTGACAAGGGGAGTAGACGTAACTGGCATTCTCCAGCCAGCACAACGCACCATGCTTATGTAACTTCCACTTCCACCAGTCTCACCACGCTAGGCTACTTCTGTTTTGCGCGTTATCGATTACTCCAGTTTCATCCATCCATCTTCATTGGCTTATCCAGGGTCGGGTTGCGGGGTCAGTAGCTCCAGCAGGAGCCCCAAACTTACATTTCCCGAGCCACATTAACCAGGTCTGACTGGGGGATGCCAAGGTGTTTCCAGGCCAGGGTGGAGATACAATCTCTCAACATAGTCCAGGGTCTTCCTCGAGGCCTCCTCCCACCTGGACAGGCCTTGAACGGCTTCCTAGGGAGGAACTCAGGGTCAATCTTACCCAATGCCCTTACTACTCAGCTGGCTCCTTTCGATACAAAGAAGCAGCTGCTCTACTCAGAGTTCCTCACGGAGGACTGAGCTTCTCACCCTATCTTCCGCCGCTGTACCTGCGATCTAGTTCCTCCAGTCATAACCCAGCTTTTCTCACCTCAGGTTCAGGTTACTTTATTGGTCCCCGTGGGTAAACTAGGTTTACAATCTAAGAGGCAGGACATCCTTAAAACTTTGTAGACCACCAGATAACATGCAACACACCAAAAATTAAAACATGTACTAGAGACAGTAAAACATGGATAAAAAGAATAGTAAACAGTACATGACCAAAGACTCCAAAGTACTTCACTTGAGGTAACAACCCATTCCGTATGCGGTTTATGCACTCTGTTGATTTCCTGCAAAGAACCACGGCTTCAGATTCAGTGGTGCTGATCCTCATCCCAGCCACTTCACACGGTTTCAAACCGATCCAGTGAGTGTTAAGGTTACAGGCCAACGATGCCATCAGGACCACATAATCTGCAAAAAGCAGCGATGACATCCCCAAGCTCAAATTATTAAAGTTTCAAGAAATTGCTAATTAATTTTATAAATTGCTAATTAATTCATTTATCATTTATAAAATGAATGGAAACAAATGGCAGCTTGGAACTGTAGAAATAAATGCATCCACAAACAAAAACTTGCATGTGGGTGCCTGGGTAGCTCACCTTGTAGAGCATGGGCCCATATATAGAGGTTTACTCCTCGACCTGCGGCCATTTGCTGCGTGTCTTTCCCCCTGATCTATGAAAAGAAAGGCCTAAAATGTCCGGGAAAAAAAAAAAATACAAAACTTGCATGCATTTCTTTTGGGAATAAAATATATTCATAAATTGTGGTTCAGGACCTAAAATGCATCGTGTGGTCCTTTTTAAATTTCAACACAGACTTTGGGATGAGACTCAAATGGTTTGGGAGACATTTCTATGCCCTAGTGTCCACTTTCTCATTTTGCTATGAACCTCTTTCTGATTTCTTAACTGGAGCTGAACGTTTTCCAGCAAACATGGCTGAATCGTAAACCCTCCTTGCTCATGGGTTTCATGATAGTTTGCCCTAACAATATGGATTGAGATTAAATCCATAGTCAAGGAATTGGCACACCCACAGTGAATTAAGAAAACATGAAACAGACTTCATATTTAGAAGACTGCATCCGGAATTCAACACTCTCATACATCTAAGGAGGCAGGCAGTTTTTTCTAATCCCATCAGACACACTCCCATATCAGTACACAAGCTGAGATTAATGCTGTTGGCTATATTCACTCTGTATGAGCTCCTGCAACTAAATAAAGTGATGCAAGTGTTTACCAGCTCTGAAACTCTGCAGGAGATCAAGTGTGAAGCAACCTAATAGGATTTGCACTGGTACATGTTTCACGATTCTCAGACAAAGAGGAAAATCTATGATGCAATTTGGGATTACTGGAGGAAAAAATGGAATAATGGAATCAATAAATAAAACAGTGAATGAATCAATAAATAAAAATGTATGAAGGGGCGAAAGAATGAATCAATCAAGAATAAAAACAATGGACAACTTCTCCAAATCTAACTTCAATTAAACATATCTTTAATCAACCTAAATCAGGATATCCAGCTCTCTTTGTATCAATGTGTAGGATGTAATATAAAAAAAACAGCTGTGCTGAAGGAGTTTCTTAGTTTATCCTCCTTTTTTCAGTAAATTGTTTGGTCTCCCCAAATGGTCCGACTGTCAAAACAGACAAAACTAAATGTCCCACCTCGTAACAAGGAACCTTTTATGAATTGTTTACTAATGCTTTAGAGATAGATCAAGACAAACCATATTTGGGCTACCTGGTTGATTAAAATGGACATCACCCAAACTGGAAAGTCTTTTTTTGAGAACATTGGATTTTGCACATGTCAACAGAACTAATGGTGAACTTAGACTATCCTTCAAAGAAAGGCCCATCTGTCGTTTGTCAAATGTCTGATATGATATTCATGTTTACATTTACTCTGACAAGGACCTCTGGCAGCTGTCTGAATGATCCCTATGGTCTGTCAAGAGCAAAGACATGGCAATGTTATACACCACAAAAACATTGTAACTTTGTCGAGAGGATTGGATAGGTGGACAATGCATTGGACTTTAACACAGGAACCCGGTTTCCTACAGTTCTTTGATAGTTGCTGTATGTTCCGATGCATGTCCCTCGCCTTTCAAAAGAAAGAAATGTGGATGGTGCAACAATGCCCGCTTGCTTGGTTCTTTAGGGGAATAATTGTAAAGATGTACTAAGAATACGTGTAACAATACAGCATTTGCTGTCTAACTGGAAGGTATCAGAACTGATTGATAGGATTGCTGTGGACTAAGTAACTTTTAAATAGGGTGATGCACTTGTAAGAGCAAATGAGGTTCAACCATGTATTATGCTAATTTAAATAGCTCTTGTTACTGTTTTGTGTGAATAGTTAACTTTATTATATGTGTTGTTTTCTTTTATCGGGGTGTAAATATTCCACCTTAACAATTTCCTTCCCAAGAATATTTTGCAGAGCAGCGGTGGCTGCGTCCAGAGCTAAGACGATTGTGATTGGTTTAAAGAAATGCAAACAACCAGGAATCCTGGAATGTACCTGTGTTGTAAAGTAAAGATTTACAAAGATTATGTTTACAGCACTAACTGGAACGTTTTGGAACCGATTGGTGGGATTGCTATGGACAAAGTTCACACGGCGATACACTGGTAAAAACAAATAAGGTTGACCCGTGTTTCCAGCTAATAAAATAGCTCACATTACTGTGTGGTGTCAACAGTTAACTTATTTAATATTCTATGTGGCATTGTCTTTTGTGGGGTGCACATGTTCCTCCATAACAAGTTGCTTCTCGAAATGTTTTTGCAGAGCCACTGTCAGTGTGTCCGGAGCATAGCGCCACCCAAGAGTGCACTTGGTTGAGTTTAGCACCCAACCCCAGCATTGTTTTTCTCCAATCCCAGAACGTTTTTGTGGTGTAGCCAAATCTTAGTACACAGCGCTGTGGAGATAGGTCTGGCAATGCGAGCCTATTCACTTGCTAATAAGCCATCAGATTTGTAGTCACAGCTTTAATGTTGCCAATCTATTTTGGGTTTCTTTAAGTGCATAATCCCTCCATGAATGGGGGGGGGGGGGAAGGGGGGGTTGTCAAGTCAAAGACCTACAATTTGTGTAGCAGTAAATATGGTTTTCTTTTTTTCATTTCTTGAAATAAATAATCTTTCAATCCCTTAATGCATCTTCCTTCCCTATTAAGGGTCCCAATAGCCAGATTAAGAACCCCTATAATGCAGGGTTGCCCAGTTTCCAATAAGCCATTTGCAGTTTTGAACCATTATAAACCCTTCATAAAGAGGGACATATTAGCAGAGGTGGGTAGTAACGAGTTACATTTACTCCGTTACATTTACTTGAGTACGTTTTTGAAAAAATTTTACTTCTAGGAGTAGTTTTAAATCACTATACTTGCAAAGACGCAGAATCAAAAGTCGCCAAGGCAACGCAGACCAGGAGGACCCCCCCCCCTCCTCGGCGGCTCGGCCTCATAGTGAAAGCATGGTTACCTTAGGAAAAGTGCGAAACAGCAGCTCCGTTATGCGGCGTCTTCTGTGTCGACCAAACAAACGGACATGTGAGCGTTCAAAAACTCAACATCTAAGCTGAGGAGACGTAGCGGTAGTTTTAGTTTTTGCCATAGAGAGGTGGATGTTTGTCTTTTAGGTTACATACAGTATGTTTTACACATGCAGTATCCATCCAAATTTGATGTGACAAGTCTCTCAAGTAAGCTAATTTGTAATTAATAAATTTATTTTAATTTATTTTATTGATTGGATGAACTATAATTTTCCTAAATATGATTATTTTGTATTTCTGTCTGTCTGATTGATGCTTGTGTTAAGAAATAAATCAGACGTTACTCAACAGTTACTCACTACTTGAGTAGTTTTTTCATCAAGTACTTTTTTACTCTTACTCAAGTAATTATTTGGATGACTACTTTTACTTTTACTTGAGTCAAATTATTCTGAAGTAACAGTACTTTTACTTGAGTCAAATTTTTGGCTACTCTACCCACCTCTGCATATTAGAAAGTATTACCACTGGAGCCTTCACTCAGGGATGTAAGTACCATGTTTAGTCCTAATCATGGTAAATTGAGAAATATTCTGTACACGCCCAGGTCATCTGGGTTGTCAGTGGACACAGGATGCTGATGCTGAACTATGCAGTACTCACACAAAATGCCAGGCAGGCCAGAAAAGCCTTGGCTGGACAGATTCTCCTCATGCCGATGTTATTACTGTTGGAGGTCTGTGATGGCTGTTAGCCGGCTGAGCCTGACAACAAAAGGTGGTTTTATCCTATTAGCGACGTGCTAACTTGTCTAATTCCTCTCCAGCTGATCAGTCCGTCTCTTTGGAGGCAGCAGGCAGAGGAAAGCGATAGAATACTGAGTTCCAAGGCGGTGCAACAGTCCAAGAAACACAAATCGATCCCGTCTATGGGGGCACAACGTAACAAGGTTAAAGCTTGCAAAGTGGTTCGCTCTGCCAGGTTCGAGGTCAGCAAGTGATCCGGGTCTGTGAGGCAGGGTGAAATGGAACCTGCAGAGGCATGTCAGAAATGTTAATTCTGGTTGACCAGGCATAAATAACATTGTCAGAGGAATTAGAGTTTGTTCCTGTGCTCTGCGTTTCACTGACACGGCAAGAAAAAGTCAGGGCCTGCGTTACCTCTTCTACTATAAAAACAGTTTTTCTGAATAGTATAAATATGTGTTTTGACTAATGGCGCAATTTAAAAGCACTTTAGAAAGCTCAGTTCTTTGGTTCTCTGACTTTATTTTCCATAAATACTTCACACACACTTGCAGCCCCAGTATGAGATTCCTTTTTATTTGGCACCACAGGGTCTGCAGTGACATCACTGACCCAGGGGAAGCCAATTTTCCTATTTTTGGTGACACACAGCCAGGAAAACCCTCTCTCTTTCTGTCTCCCGCTCTCTCTATCAAAGTCGCCTTTCTCCGTCACTCCCTCTCTTTCATCTGAGCGTTTACACAGCAGATAAGATGGAGAAAGGTCAGGGCGAGATGCATGAAGGCTGTCGCAGCGTGGTGGGACTAAGACAGAGGAGTGTATCTCTGTATTGTGAGGTAATGCTGCTGTTCAGTGGCTGCGGAGGGAAAAAAGGCGGTGGCTCTCTTTAGTGTTTCAGTAGTCCTTTATCCAGCAAAGACGAGACCCGAGGCCTGCTCCGGACTACTGCTGGACTCTTTTACTCCCTGGAGAACGTTCCCAATGGGAAAACACTGCCTACTGTAGCTGCATAAAGCACCAGAATGACTCCACAAAAGGTGTAATCATTCAATGTTAAGAAGTCTACAGTAGGATTAGTTTTGATTATGGATTAGATCACGAAAGTCACTTGCCTTGCGATTTTAACTCTTTTTGTGTTTATTTTACCTAAATTATGCTTTAAGACTTTAAAGCATTGAAGTTTGCGCCTGGGACAAAATCCTTCCTTTTAGGCAGAAACCTCGGTCAGACCCAGGCTCTTGGTAGGCGGTGTCTGACGGGCCGGTTGGGGTTAGAATTTTGTAGTAGTTCATGGCATAGCAGGACGCTGTGCGGCATTACAAGGCACAGCAGGACGTAGCAGGACATAGCAGGGCACTGCAGAGTAGCAGTTAAACATGGCATCACAGAACATGGAGCGGGACCAAGGCGCCAGCTGCTACCCTGATTTTGAAGCCTCTCTGATCCAAGGGAACATGCTGGGGAAAAAGAACATAAGGACTCCGGGGAATGACTCCCCAGAGCTAGGTTAGTAACAAGCATTTCTGGGACATGGATGCACATAAATGAAAAGATGGAAAGTAGGGATGAGCGAGTACAGCATTATCTGTATCTGTATCTGTATCTGTTTACCACATGAATTATCGTTCGTACCGTACTCGGACTGGGCGGGGCCTAAACCGGAAGTGGTCCGATTTACATCGGAAGTGGGTCGGGCTCTCTTGAAATGTTAACCGGTATGTTATTTAAGCATGCAATTGATATGAGTTGATCAAAAATTGTTATATTTATTGCTGATTTGAAAACTATTTACGTGACAGCATCAAGCTTCAGATCAATGGTGTTGTCATGGTAACAAACATACAGAACGTTTTGCAACAATGAATACAACACATTCCGTTGCAATTATGAAGTAAAATGTAATGAACAAGAGTTTTC
>NC_048407.1:5211280-5222508 GCF_013103735.1 Etheostoma cragini
CAGCTGACAGTAAAAAAAATTATAATCTCCGATGGCAGAGACGCAACGGGAGTTGCATTTAAACCGAGCAGCATGTCTTAAACCCCACGTTTACCAGAAATCTACTAATGTAAACCGAAGTTAAAAACAAACCTGAAGCTGAAGAAACCCTAAACGTTAACGGAACAGATCCGCAGACCCGATTGACTGCCTGCCTGACGGAGCGGGGGAGAGAGAGAGAGAGAGAGAGAGAGAAAGAGAGAGAGAGAGAGAGAGAGAGAGAGAGAGAGAGCGCATTTCTCCATGTTGTGTGTGTGTGTGTGTAAGATTGATCCGAGCGTGTTTGTAGGCGGGGGGGCGCTGTGATTATCACAGAACGCTGCGCGGCCAGTTGAGGGGTTGTATTCAATCCGAGCACGGATATTGACTCATATTACTCGTAAAATACTTGTACTCGGCAAAAGTGCTTTATCCGTACCGGATACTCGTTTCAGCCGGATACTCGGATCACCCCTAATGGAAAGATAGAGGAGAGAGGAGCTCAGTGTATCAAAATAAGTCCCCTGCTGTCTAAAACTTTTATTACAGCAAAACCAAGAGAGACAAGGTAAAGAGAGCTCCAGCCCAGTCGGGCTAGAACTCTCCCCAACCGGATCGGGCTGTATGCCAAGTCTCCCTTTAGTTTTATTATATTCTTGATTATATAATAGATAAATCTGACAACTATGTGACTAACTACTACTCCCTAACAATATTCGATTCTATGCCCTAACAATAGGCTTTATCATAAAGGAAAGTCTTAAGCCTACTCTTAAATGTGGAGACGGTGTCTGCCTCCCGGACCCCGGTTCCACAGGAGAGGGGCCTGATAGCTGAACGCTGTCCTCAGGTTATTATTCTAAGTGTCTGATGACATTATGAAAGGATCCCTACAAAGACAGACCTTTTTAAAACCTCTTTAAGACCTTTCTGTTGCTAGCGCTAAACCCACAAGACTCCATTTATGAAACAATACTTATAGCGAGAAAAGAAAACTATGTTTATTTCAACCAAAACTAGAGTTGTGATGGTTGGAAAAGTGGAAAGATGACCCAAAACTGCTTTTCATTTTTATTTTGTTTTTGTCAACTTGGAATTAAGTGTATTTTAAAATGCTGAAAATACTGTTAATTTACATGGAATCTGGTGGGTTTAGCGATCGCAATTTTGCTTTTTTATGTTTAAAAAAAGACCTCCTTAGAAATCCTTTCCGTAAGCTTGTTTCACCGCTGCCAACTGCAGCGATCCCATCAGTTACTTAGACACAAAAACATAGGAAAATAGGGTCCAGGTAAAAAAAAAAACGGTATGTACTCTTTAAAAGAATACCTTATCCTGATTTCATGCTACTGTATATGAGCAATATTTTGGCGATTATTGATTTTGTTGTTGGTAGTGTTATTGCCCGTGTCAGTTGTTGATATGAAGTGTTTCCTCTGTAAAGAGTTGAGTCAGTTGACAAGTCAAATGTGATTCTGTTTAGAGAAACAGCGATAAACCAGAGCATGTTTTCTGCCCATCCTGGATTGCTATGTGCAGTAGCAAGACTAGCAGTTAACTGGAACTTTTCACTGTTCACGTTTCAGTCTCACCAATCCAAACTAGACTGAGCTGATCTTGTGCTGTGTCAGATTAGTGTGGATATATTGGCTGTCACTGTGTAACTAGGAATGCTCTCCGTCAGCATGGCACACTGTCAGTACGTCCCACTGGGCCTTTAAGCTTTTTTAGCTTCAGCTTTTCCAAGAATTTATTGTTTAGTATTTTTCACACCTACTTGGTTCAGAACAGTTACTTTAAACCCTGCAGTCGGTTCTCCCTTAGTTGGGTCAGTACTGACGTGGATCTTATTGGATCTTATTGAAAAGAAGTCCCAAATAGGGGTTGACCAATACTGTTTTTTTTTCAAGGCCGATACCCATTATTAGAAGATAATGAAACCGATAACCCATATTAGAAACCGATGAAAATGAAAATCTTTAAATCAAAATTAAGATTTTGGACAACAAAGGACTTTTTTTAGATGCTTTAAGCAATTATTTCATAAATTAGAAACTTTCAACATAATACCGAGTAACGGATAGTAACTTTCGTTAACGTATTTTAAGCGCCAAAGTAATTGAGTATGGGTTTGTTTGGAGAATTTCGCTTTAGAACAACAGATTATTGTCCAAAAGATGTGGCTCACAAGTGGATTAAAACAGTACACACAAGTAAAAATGTAGTAACTAAAATAAGAGATTTTTTGTAAGATGTCATTCCTCCAGCTTTAAGATTTAAGGAGACAGGTTTATTTCTATATTTATTATATTTCCTCTACTCTCTCTGTAGCTGTTTAAGTGTTTTTTCAGGCTCTTTAAAGTGAAGTTTCTTTCCCTTTTATCTTTTAGTTGTTCATTTAATTTCCTTCTTTTCTACGGTTGCCCTGTCCCAGTATCAGCCATAACTACAGCATATAACTTCTAAAAAAAATTAAAATACCATAATTCCTTTATAAAGAAATCTCCTGCCACCTTTAACCTGGCTGGATAAAATAACACAGGCTTTTTTTTTGGTGTTACAAAGAAATCTGTGACCCATCAGAATGGGTTACTGTAGCGCCGTTCTACCTGCCGTAAATCGGACTTTGCGGGAAAGATTGCAACTAGACAGAGGCATCAATAAAAACTACAAAAAGAGCGTAGTCTCGTTTCCTGTTACAGATCATTTATGATCATCAGATGAGAAATTACACAGTTGCAGAAACATTAAAGTTACATATAGTCACTTTAATATGAATCTAACTTGTTAAAATAACATAGATGAATTGGCCTATTTGTGGGAAAAAAAGCATTAAATTTACACATTGAAGATAAGCTTACAATAGGTTGGTCACTATGGCAGCTATAGCATTAAGCTCAAGGATTCACTGGGCTATCCACATGATGTGTAAAAATATACATAAATATTATATATTAATATCCATTCATTATCATCCATCTGGCCTAGTTTAACATGCAACCTAATTTTATACAATATATATGGGGGTCCCTACTAGGGTTGGATCCGGAGATTCTGTGTGGAAACTAATACGGCAACGGTGCCTTGACGACCAGTATCTCCTGGACCGGATAGAAACGCAGATTTTGCTGCCTCACTTGCACTTCTCTCTGGTTCTCCGAATCAGATGTTAGAGGCAACAGAAGCATTGCTGCACGTGGCACTAGTTAACATTGACAGCAGGTTAAGTTAGCCTACTGTCAGCTAGTAGCTGGATTGGAAAAAAACAAAAACAAGGCCCAACCCTAGTCCCTACTCCATTTCTCTTTAAGTTAAGGGGTCCTTGGCCTACAACTTACTAAAGACTTTAAATATACATGAAATAATTCATGTATATGTTGTTGTTGTTGTTTTTTTTCTCCTGTAGGCGTCCAGGATGACTCGCTCAGATGAAGACAGGGACCTGGGCTGGGACGCCTGGGGCACATGGAGCGAGTGCTCTCGCACCTGCGGAGGAGGAGCCTCCTACTCGCTGCGACGCTGTCTCAACGGAGGGTAAGCCTCATTCAACATCTAACAAGACACAATTCGACGGCATCATTGAAATACGGTGACCCTTGCAGAGAAGAAAGAAAATATATCCAGTATGTGACCCCTGTACAGAGCTGCTGCCGCTTCAATAACCAATATAAACTTTAAAAAAAAAGTAAAACTTTTTAAGAAAATAGTTTCTGTTGCTTATTTTAGGCTACAAACATAGTTAATTTTCTTGTTTCTTTACTTACTGTATGTCTTATGCAGCATAAGCCTTTTAGTCACTACTAACTGTTTGAGTTTACACTGTGATATTCATTTAATAATTGTTTATTTATGACTGAATAAAACTACTTCTAGACCGAGAGAGGGAAAGAAGGAGCTGGAATACTCCAGACATCCTGTGCGGGTCGGTGTGGATGGGATGCTAGGAAGTCAAGGAGACACAGAGTGTCTGGGTCGGGTGTGTTCCGTAATTTCCTCCCACTGATAAAAGCATGAAGTGTGTGGGTGTTTGAAATCTCTGCTGTTTTTATAAGCAACATTCAGACTGTCTGCTCTCACTGTCGGCCGTTGTCCGCTCAGATATTGGTTGCACACTGTTGCTTGTTCAGGAATTCATCACAGCCCGTCTGTTTCAGACAGTGGCCGGTGGCATCATTCTATACTACAGCCTCCTGGCAACACATGGGTCTCTATTATATCCGACCCATTTCCCATTCATACTATAGCACTGCTGAAGAACTTTTCTGCTGAAGCACATGGTGTAAATACACACAACAGTGCTAAAGCTTGCTAAATACTGGACCACCTTGTGGTCATGAGCTGAAATAAATAGTACTAAAAAAGAGGAGAAAATACACCCTGCAAACTGGACTTTGGGTTGGTCTGGAGCAGAGTTACTATAGTAAACTAAAACTAAAATAAGCAGTGACAGTATTTTTAGTGAATTGAAACTAAACAAAAGTATTAACACTTTTGTTTTTTACACCATTTTTCATGAGCTAAACTCAAAGATCTAAGACTTTTTCTACGTAGCCTACCCAAAAGGCCTTTCACTAATCTGTGTATTTAACAAATCTGTGTAAATGTGTGTTAGTGAATACACATTTACACATTTTCTCCTTTGCAGAGATAATCCATCCACCTCACAGGTGTGGCCTATCAAGATGCTGATTGGACACAAATGTTGATAGAGACGCAAAAATAAAAAGAAGACGTAGTATTAAGACAAAGTGCGTCTAGATATGACACTAATGGAGACTATAACAACGCCAAAGGCACATACCCAAGTATCTGCATTTTACGCAATGGGAGTGAGAACGTATCGCATATTAAGGTATCCAAAAATCTAAGACAATATCGTGTGTCGTATCTTGACATTGATATAATATTGATATTTTGCCCATCCCTATTTGGAATCCAGACCTTCAGCTAGACCTACTCTATCTGTAAAGTGTCTCAAGATAACTGTTGTTAGGAATTGATACTATAAATAAAATTGAATTTAATTGAATTAAATAAATTAAGCCCAAGATGAGACACTATTGAGGACATCATCATTGTATTATTCTCAGTGTGGGAAAGCTCTCCCTGGCATGGAGTGAGACACTGTTACACATCATTCTGTACCACCTTTTTGGTTGTGCAGTAAATTGAATCTTATGTGTAAAATCAGAGTGCCCCTTTGAATATCTTATGACAAAATATGTTATACAATTAAACATCTGTTTTATTCTGGGATTGCAGCCACGGCCATTCGGCCATGCGGAAGAGATATTTTGCCTCTAAACATCCCCTCATGACATGATTGCTCGTTTGAGTACAGGCTCTCACCAAATGACATCTATTCATTTCCTGTCCTAGATTATTGAAATGATAATACGTCTAAAGTGAGTTTTATCAGTCTGACTTGTGCTTCCCTCTGGACTGTTTGAAGTCTGACGAGGTTCCTGAGACATCTGAAGACAGCCTGATCACTGTGAAGCCTGAACGCAGCTCCCAGCAATGTGATTGGGCTTTCTGATTTGTTCAGACTTCCTCTGCGCTAAGAGATTCACACTCCAGTCAACAAGTGTGTATGTGTATGTGTGTGTGTGTTTGTGTGTGTGTCTTGTTTTCTGCATGGGTTAGGGCCAGATAATTTCTGGACATAAATAGTTGATTCTCAAAAAGTGTGTGTGTGCGAGTGTGTTTGTCTGTGTGCGTTTGTGTGTGCGCATGCGTATGTGCGTGAGTGCGTGCGATGGTGGGTCCGTGTGTAATCACTGTATATTGAATTCGTGTTTACGTCCTTTGTGGACATCTGCGTAAAGCTAGAGTAAGGACATCCTTAGTTAGCTGAATCTGCAACTTCATTCACCTCTTACACACACACATACATACACACACACACACACACACACACACACACACACAGATACAAACACATACACACACTGGTATTATGTCTGGGTCCAGTGTTTTGGAGTGGAACTTGTCTTTGTCTATGCATCGCCTCCTCTGTGTCTCTCTCCCCTTTAAAGGTCAGTTAACTCCCACTAGCTCTGTCTGTCCTTATACAGCAGCACTCAGTACGCAGAGGACATGTCTGTCTGTGGCTAAAATAACTGACACAGTCCACTGCTGTTTAGCTGTTAAAAACGAGAATGTAGATTTTAGATCTCAAAGGTAACTTATTTCCAGACAGCGGAATCATAAAAGATGCTTTCGCTAAATGATATTTATTTACATAAAGCTCATTCTGTATACTATCCAGTACAACACTTTTATTATTATCAACAGTTTAGTATGATATCAAATGAAAACGTATGTCCTATGAAAAATTAGACAACTACTGGCCGGTCACATGACAGTTGAGTTTAGCTGTCTTTACAGTTACATGTAGCCCAGAAAAGGTGACTTTGAGCCGGATACTGGGCACCGTGAGGCGGTAACCACATTTCAGACAATGCAACAACACATAAAACTACTGACGCTTGTGCAGTGTCTCTCAGCGTCAGATACCAACCTAAAATTCACCTTTTAGCAGTGTTGGGCAAGTTACTTCCAAAATGTAATGTATTATAGATTACTAGTTACTGTAATTTGAAAGTAATACGTTATATTACAATATTACCGGCTCTAAATCTTAATGCTTTACACTAGTTTTGCATTACTTTTGAGTTACTTTCACCAAAATAAGAGTAGAAGTTTGACTTGGCCGGTAGCTTGTGAATTTCACCACCGGATCAATAAAGTCTCCTCTTCATCCACTTCAAAACATCATAGATTATTCATAATATTTTATATAATTAATATGAATATGCAAAGTAACTAAAGCTCTAAACAGTAGAGAAGTAAAACGTACAATAGGCAAGTAGGAGAAAATGAAAATAATCAATTAAAAGTACCTTAAAGTTGTAATAAAGTACAGCATAGTTACTTTCCCCGGCTGATCAAATAAAATGATATTTACGTGTAGCAAGCTAAAACAATAATTCCTGACATGTTTATTTCTGTCAGCAGCTCGGACACACTGACTTACCGTCAATTGTTGGGACACATATGTTGTCTGTACTCTCTCTGGGTCTGCTTTTAACCACAGGAACAGTGACGGGACAACCCGTTCTCAGGAGAGCAGGGTTTGTGTCCTTAACCGTCCTGTTAATGCTGCGTGTCAGGGAAGCCGCTTGACAGGGAACCGTAAGCCGTAATAAAAGCCGGGAAATAATATCCTCTCTCAGATGTATCTGTCTTTGCAGTCATATCAACCATCGAGTACAGCAACAGGAAGTAATACTAACAGCTTTTTTGTCCTTTTTTGGGAATTCTTAAACAAAAGAAACACCGCTAAATGTTAAAATGCGTTGTAACTCGCGCTACTGAGATTGTAACGGATATAATATTCAAATATATCAAAGGCATTGCTCACATATTCAGAACGCTTATAAAATCAATCCGACGTGAAAGTAAGTCAAAATCCCTTTACCTTTTGTTCTGTAAAAAAACGTTGATCCAGACTAACCAGGATTTAGTCAATATCCAAAATGGTCTACTTCGGGGATTGATCCGGTGCCGCCAGAAATTCCCTTTCAGCTGGATGTCCATCACTTTCTTTGTGTTGGCGTTCTAACTTCCGGTGGATTTCTGAGGACTATGGTTAACTGCTCCTCAGATCTCTGCAGTGTAAATCCAGACAAAATTGATTTAGCACAACTAAATCAACTTTTGAACATACACATATTCCTTCCCGAGGCTAGTTTGCAGCGGAACCGTGGCTCCATCGGGCGCTTAACACCGCCCAAGACAATTGTGATTGGTTTAAAGAAATGCCAATTAACCAGAGGAGGAGGGATCAACAAAACAAGCTAATACGGTATCGCTCTAAAATTCTCTTTTTGTCCTTTTTACAGTAGGCCATATGACTCAGTAGTTGTGTCCTGTCCCAAAAAAGCCATCACCAGAAATGCACTGTCGTCATGTCAGTGTTGTGAGCTTAGTAGAAGACTAATGGCTCTAGCTTTAGACTTTCCCAGACCCTGAAAATACACACACAGACACACACACACACACACACACACACACACACACACACACACACACATACACACACACACACAGACATGCATAGACTGGTGCACACCTACTAACAGTTTGTCAATGGTTGAGTAGTTTATTCATGCATCACAAAGGCTGAAATCTATCGCTTACACACCAAATCTTTTCATGTCACACGATTTGTCTACACACCAAATCTCCAAAACAACAAGCTATTTCTCAGCCTTTTCATTTTCAATTGCATACATCACTTTTTTTCAGAACACTACACACAATTCTATAACTATGACACAAAAAATCTGACAGGAAGTGATCTGGGTGACCAGGGCGCACACACACACTCCTCCTGAACACTAACCTATCACTGCTTTAGAATAGGCTTAGACATAGGTCCAAGGTCAGATTACCTGTTTTGAATGATGGATCCCAACAATAGACAGAGAGCAAGGGGAGGAGGAGGGATAGACAAGGGACGACAATGAGGAGGAGGAGGAGCAGGAGAAAAGAAGGGAAATATGAAGAGCCATCTCTGATGAAATCAGAGCCACACTTATTCATCATGTGATCAACCACGGAGTATAACTGCATTACAAATCAATCAGACTTTGTTTTGCACAAAAATGATACCTTTCATTTACGTATGTGTGTAGTTTGGTTTTCTTGTTTAATGCTACTTTACAGCGACTTGAGAATGTCTACACACCCAGGCTAAAGTTGATTAAAAAGAGGAATAAATAAACATCTTTTGGAAATTGATCTTAATGCCTTAATTTAAAAAAATTGAGAAAATCCAACCTTTTAAGGACACCAATTTTCTTTTGAATCAAAAAATAAATAAATGTTCTTCCTTAAAATACAGGGGCATTTACACACCCCTATGTTAAATTCCCCATAGAGGCAGCCAGGTTTTTTATTTTTAAAGGCCAGTAATTTCATGGATCAGCATACTATGCATCCTGATAAAGTTCCCTTGGCCTTTGGAATACTGTATACTACACCGTGCTACTCATACAAATGTAGTTGTACATGTTTTGCCCAATACATCCTTTCTGTCTCACTGTAACTTTGCATTGTTGTTTACAGTATACTATTTGAACACTCTGCAAATTACTTTCACTCTAGAACTTTGTAAATGTAGATATAAGCCTATGAAAGACAAAATAGCTTTAGATTCAGAACAACAGTGTGTACATGGTAAATCCAAAAATGCACTAATATGAAAAACACGTTTGCAAATGCTGCATTTGTTTATTTTTGAAAGAGATGTCACTGTAAAATGGAGCAATGGCTTGCTGTTGTCTGTGTTCGGTTCCGCTGGGAGCCGGCTACAAAGCTGTACTGTGATTCTAAGCTCTTTACCTGGCCCAAACGGCAGATATTAGACCACGTCTGCTTTGTACTGCATGGGACAAATGAGCTGCTACCAGTTCAGTCTAATGTTATTGTAAGCCGGCAGGATAAATGTGCACTTAATGGCGGTTAACACACACCGAGAGATTGGATGTTGTTATTGTTGCTAACAAGGTGGAACGGACTTAACAGCGTGGCCATGCTGTCACAGGGAAAGGAACGTTCTGCTATGGCACATTTCACACAGGGCACTGGTTCATTCAGAAGCTCTGTTACTGTGAGTATGTGTGTGTATGTGAGTCTGAGTGTGAGTGAGTGTGTGTGTGTGTGTGTGTGTGTTTTGCTTGACATTTAGTTCTCTGCCAGCTGGAGCTCAGCGAAGTGCTGAGATGGCTGCTGGCTGGGTGTACTGCAGGTGAAGTGCGCTGTAACCTCACAGGTGTGTGTGAGTGCGTGTGCGTGTAAAGGGCAATGTATGGGTGTTTTTACTGCGTGTGTGTGTTTGAGTACTATGTGTGTAGTCATCCACCAAATTTACTTCATGTTTCAGGTATTTGCCACTCCAGAGCAAATTAGGAGAAGCTCAACAAAGTTCAAGGTGAAAAAGTAGGGGAAATAATAAAAGCAGGCTTAAAATATATAGAGAGGCAAGCCAACAGCACAATACTAGATGCAGAGTGACTTCGATACATATACATTATTATCAAACAAAATGGGATTTCACATTGTTCATTTGAACATTAATTCACATTCAGGTTTAAGACATTTCCCATGTGAAATGTAACAAATATGAAATGATCAGTCAATTTCAAACTTTTTTTTCATGAGGTAACATATATTTATATAAATGGGTTTTTAGAAAAATTCCGTCCTGGTCGTGGAACAACGGATCAGATCTTCACTCTCGCAAGGATCTTGGAGTATGCCCAACCAGTCTACAAATTGCCCTTACACTACCTGGAGGTAGTTGGAGGTGTGTTTGGGGTCATTTTCCTGTTGAAAAATAAATGATGGTCCAACTAAACACAAACTGGATGGGATGGCATGCCGCTGCATGATGCTGTGGTAGCCATGCTGGTTCAGTATGCCTTTAATTTGGAATGAATCCCCAACATTGTCACAGCACCCCCACACCATCACACCTCCTCCTCCATGCTTCACGATGGGAAATAGGCCTGAAGAATCCATCAGGTCACCTTTTCTCCGTCGCGCAAAGACACAGTAGTTGGAACCTAAGATCTCAAACTTGGACTCATCAGATCAAAGCACAGATTTCCACTGGTCTAATGTCCATTCCTTGTGTTTCTTGGCCCAAACAAATCTCTTCTGCTTGTTGCCTCTCCTTATCAGTGGTTTCCTAGCTGCTATTTGACCATGAAGGCCTTATTCGCGCAGTCTCCTCTTAACAGTTGTTCTAGAGATGTGTCTGCTGCTAGAACTCTGTGTGGTATTCATCTGGTCTCTAATCTGAGCTGCTGTTAACTTGCGATTTCTGAGGCTGGTGACTCAGATGAACTTGTCCTCAGCAGCAGAGGGGACTCTTGGTCTTCCTTTCCTAGGGCGGTCCTCATGTGAGCCAGTTTCGTTGTAGCGCTTGATGGTTTTTGTGACTACACTTGGGAACACATTCAAAGTTTTCGCAATTTTCCGGACTGACTGACTTTCATTTGTTAAAGTAATGATGGTCATTGTTACTCTTTACTTAGCTGATTGGTTCTTGCCATAATATTAATTCTAACAGTTGTCCAATAGGGCTGTTGGCTGTGTATCAACCTGACTTCTGCACAACACAACTGATGGTCCCAACC
>NC_048407.1:5222608-5275817 GCF_013103735.1 Etheostoma cragini
ACAGTTGTCCAATAGGGCTGTTGGCTGTGTATCAACCTGACTTCTGCACAACACAACTGATGGTCCCAACCCCATTAATAAGTCAAGACATTCCACTTATTAACCCTGACAAGGCCCACTGGGAAGTGTAAACCCTTTCAGGTGACTACCTCATGAAGCTCAATGAGAGAACACCAAGGGTTTGCAGCGCTATCAACAAAGCAAAGGGTGGCTACTTTGCAGAAACTAAAATATAGGACATGTTTTCAGTTACTTAACACTTTTTTGTTAAGTACATAATTCCATATGTCTTCATTCATAGTTTTGATGCCTTTAGTGATAATCTACATTGTAAATAGTCATAAAGATAAATAAAACACATTGAATGAGAAGTTGGTTCCAAACTTTTGGCTTACATGTTTTAGCACTCCTAATGTATGGCTTTTACGCCGTGATTTATTGTGATGGTGAATCCCCGTGAAAAAGTAATTTGAGGTTAGAAAAAAAAAAAAAATCCATGTGGCTGTGTATACAGATATGAGCGGTCTAATTCTTCATATTTATATTCCCAATTCACCGTGATAGCAACTATACCAATCAATAATCAACACAGTAGGGCTTGAAGTCCCACCACCCTGAAAATAGATGGAAGAAATATTCCTGCTTCTGTTACGGGTTCAGTGGCTTTATAACAGACGTGGACCAAATAAAGACCTCTTTGCTGAGCTGATCATGGAGAACAGCAGGCCCACAGCAGCCTGTTGTCAGGGATTAAGTAGCTGCTATATTTGCCAGAGAACATCCTGCGCTCAGTATTGCTTCATATAAAGAGGTGACACTCACCCCAGCTCCTACACATGCACAAAGACTGCAGCAGGCTCAGCCATGCTTCACGGTGGGAACCAGGCATGTAGAATCCATCCGGTCACCCTTTCTGCTATTTGACCATGAAGGCCTGATTCGCCCAGTCTCTTCTTAACAGTTGTTCTAGAGATGTGTCTGCTGCTAGAACTCTGTGTGGTATTCATCTGGTCTCTAATCTGAGCTGCTGTTAACTTGCGATTTCTGAGGCTGGTGACTCAGATGAACCTATCCTCAGCAGCAGAGGTGACTCTTGGTCTTCCTTTCCTGGGGCGTTCCTCATGTGAGCCAACATTTGTTGTAGCGCTTGATGGTTTTTTGCGACTGCACTTGGGGACACGTTTAAAGTTTTTGCAATTTTCCGGACTGACTGACCGTCAAACATTTGGCCTGTACTATACAGTATACACACACATAACCATACACATACGTCAATGTACACATACTGTATTGATATTGTTAGAGCCCTCCTTCTTTCCTATATATTTTTTGACAATCATTGCTTTGTACCTTTTTTTGAACTGGATTATGTTTGGACGTTGCTTTAGTTCTGTGCACAGACCATTCCACAATTTAAAAAAAAGGAAAAAAAGCCCCAAAAAACTAACTTTGAAAAATAAAGAGTTAAATTCAAAGGCAAAGAAATGGAACTACAAAATTGTTGTTTTGCTGTTAGTGCTTTAACAATTTCCCTGTAACTGTTTTGAACAATTATGGAAGAATTTAGAAATTTAGATATTTATACAAAATAATGACAGTCAGGTGTACTAAGGTCTGGCAACCATAAATGAGAAAAGGATCCTCTATTAGTGGCATTCATTGTTTTCCAAGCTTTCGACTAACAACTCTTTGCATATAGTTTTGTGTTTTGACACAGCTTTGACAAGTATCACTGAGACACACTTTGGTTTGCAGTAGTGCTGACATGTGTTTTTTTTTTACCTTCCTTTGCAGAAGCTGTGTTGGCAAAAACATCCGCTACAGAACCTGCAGCAACAGGGTGAGTCCAAACCTCAGCTCTCATTGGTAATATTTGTTTCTAAATTCATTTTAGACTTAATACTTGTGTTAACTTGGAGAGGAAGTCTATATCTCAAAGCATTTTCAGCTGCACATTACACATTCACACCCGAAAGTCATGTGTGTTTTTAAGAGACTGTACGCACATGAGAAATGACAGAGTCAGTCATTTCCCCAAGTCCACAAAGCAACACATGATCACGTTCACTATAAAACTTTTCACCATAAATTTACAGTAATATACTGGCATCAGTGTCGCCGGTAAACTACTGTTTTTAAAGTTTGAGGTATTTATTCTGTAAATAGACATTAACTTTCTTACTGTATTATTTGAATTTAAAGTAATATACTGGCTGCAGTGTAATTCCCACCTTTCCCTTTATTTTCCCTTCTTCCTGCTTTTTACCACAAGCCAACATTGGATTATTTTACCCATGGTAATGATTGTTCTGTAGAAGTAAAGGATATTAGACTCAAACTTCTCTTTATTAATCCTTTTGGGATGACTCCCGCAAGGAAATTTGAACTGTCATATAGGTGTGTGATATAGGTCCACCATGAACTATAGTTAAAGGCCAGTGCTTTCCTAGGTTTGTGGAAGTCTAAGGTGCACTTATTCGGGCATATAAGGGTCCTCCCATGAGAAAATATTACTTTTTAAATAAAATAATGGAATTTTACATCATTTTGGACTATTATTGTTACTATGTCTGACAAAAATGTTGGAAAATATAGAGCAGGTAATATAAATGAACACTCACAACGTTTAAACTTAAACACAAATGTTTAGTCAAGTCTTATCTTTTCATGCCACTTTCTACTTTTACTCCGCTACATTCATCTGATTCATTTAATTACTTAACACATTAAGATGTTTGTACAAAGAACACATGATTGAGACAACTGTTTGGATCATTTCCAGTTTCTATTTGATTTTTCTGCATTGAATACTTTTACTTTTGATACTTTATTTACATTTTCCTGATAAGACTTACATACTTTCACTTAAGTAACATGTTCCATGGAGGACCTCAGAATATTTTTTATTTTTACTGATTGTTGTGGCGTAGGACCCTTATCTTCAACAAAGCAGTCTTCAGACTGCAACAATCAAATTATTTGGATTCAAAATCTTCTTATCTCCAGTATTTAAAGTATGTTTTTATGTTTGTAAGGCGTAACAGGCTATTTTATTTGTCAGATACACATTTAATTAATATCTTATAGCTGCTAGCTGTGAACATTAACTAGGCTGCCACTCGAAATGTTTGTTCCTCTACCAACAAAAAGTACCCTAAACTGAATCACTGAATCATTTTCAACATTGGTTTCTGCAGTCATACCCAGACCTTATTCCATAGCACAGTCCATGCTCTACAGCTCCCCCAAATCCCCAGTTTATCTCCCAACATGCTGTTAAGGATTAGAAGATCAACAAGAAGCTGTGCGGAAGTCAGATGCGGAGACACATCCGGGGACTTAGATACTGTTTCTCAATCTCAAGAATGCAAAGAACGGCCTTCTGTTCTTGGGTAGAACATTCTTGCTGGTTGTTCTTGGAAGAATGAAGCCTTTTATCACTTATTTAACAATGCATTCTTCTTGTTTTGCGCAACACCATCAGCACAGAGGCTACCTGCGGTGCTCCAAAATAAAAACTAGAAATAAAAAACACAACAATATAACCATTTTGTATTTAAACAATCTCCAAGGACTCCAAGGCCAAGGAAACCTTACAATGTTACAACTATAGCAATAGTATTGTGAAATAAAACTCATTGAGCTTTAATTTTATGGTTTATGGTTTCGCTTAAACACTCATTACTTATTCAAAAGAGGGCGTTGCGATTCCTATTCTTATTAGTGTATTAGTTTAAATTTTAAAAAGGAGGAGGCCTATGCACTAGCTTGTCCTAGGTTTCCCTATAAGTGATATGTGGAAATATCATTTCTATATTATTTCAGTGCACTGTATATGTCTAGGGACAACAGATGGAAATTAGCAATGAAAACTATTAGCAATGGTTGGTGTCTCCTCATTTAGTCTACATAACATGTCTGAGCATGTTACTGTTACTGGAGGTGACAGGAGGAGGACCCAAAAGCAGAGTCGGTGCAGGCGGGTTGAACTTCAACAACAATCTTTATTATGATTTACAAAAACACAGGGAAGGCAAAGTCCAAAACCAGGGAATATCCTAGGGAAATACTCACAGGGATACACGGACAGGAAAACGTCAGGAACGCGGACGCACACAGCACAACAGTCTCGAGGACCAAAACAATGATGCAGCACTAGACAAAGGGAACACAGAGGTTAACTACAAGCGGTAATGAGGTAATGGGGAACAGGTGAGACATCAGTTGAATCACATTAGGGCAGGGCTGGACAATCAGACAGGCAAAAGTAAAGCTTGACAAGACTAGACAAGACAGGAAACCATACTACATAAGACAGGGGACCTGTTGCACGAAAGTAGAATAAAGATATCCAGGATAAATGAAAAAGCGCAGCTTGACTTAGTGTGATCTGCTCATCGCGGCTTAATCGGTTGCACGATTGCCAAGCCAGGATGAACAGGTGAAGCTATGTCAAGCCAGGTGGAGATAGCTGGGATAAGTGCACGTTCACGGCTTTCGCACATAGACCACGCTACCTACACAGATTTACTGATGCAGAATTGAGAAGACGCATGCGCCATATGTTTCACCCAATGAGCAGCAGCTTAAATGGAAAGTAACGAGGAGGGGAAGGATTTAATATGCAGAAAGGGAAATACGGCTCTTATCAAACGGAGAGAAAAAGCCAAACAGACCATAGCGGACTCGACTGAATGTGTGGGGTGTAATAATATCTCCTTAGGCTATAGTCACTCCACATTTTACAAAGTTGTAGGCTACACTGTGTTTTAATTGCTTTAAATATGCTAGTTTCATGTTTCTATTTTTATGTGATAAATGTGCTGGTCTTACTGTAAAGTGTCTTTGACTAGCCTACCATGTAAAGCACTATATAAATAAAATGTATTATTATTCAGCCTTTGCCTTAAAAGTGAGCAGAGGGAATAATGTTCCTCGGGAAATGGACCCTAATGACTCTAGGCTTAATTTCAAACCCTTATTCACAATGCGAGAACATGTTTTACAACCATATGCACCAATATCTATAAGCTATATCTAATTCTTTGTAGGCTACAATTAATATTCATACAGAACAATCAGAAAGGGACAACAACTAGAAAAATAAGTAAGTGACTTCAATACACGCTGTGAGCATTTTTAAAACAATATTCATGTTTTATTCTTCTGACAAGTGACCAGACCAAAATAAAAAGATTAAGAACCATTGCATTGTTCCTGGTGTGATGAACGTAAACTACACTACATACGTACTGTATATAGGCCACGTTATTGGTCCAGTGATGGGAGACTTATTGAGAAGGTTATGAAACCAATGTAAGCTATAATAAAAAACATTTTTGTACCCCTGACTCGCAGCTTGTACAATCAGCTGCGAGTCAGGGGCGTGGAGCATCAACCATTGATGTATGACGTCGCGACACCACACTTCAGTCATGAAGCAGTTAACCACAGGATCCTGTTAATCGATGGACATGTGTTTTGATATTTAAACTAACGATCCGTCAATGGCGAAATGAAAGCATCTTATTAACGAGACTGGTCTGAGAGACCTCCATCTTACAACCAGGTCTCCGAGCTTGACTGTACAAGCGATAAGCTAGCGGCTGTCACGTCACTTTAAGGAGCTTCTCAACTCCCAAACTTTAAAGCAAATTGTCAATTTGGCAACGATTTTCACAAGACTGCTTATATTCAAAATCTTAACAATTCATTTCTTGCCTAAAATGTTTTCAGAAGTAAATTTTGTAATAAATAAGATACCAAAAAGTGTTAAAATGATCTGTCTACGTACCGGAAACCAGACCCTTGTTGAATGCCCAAATGAATGTTGGGATACGGGTGCTTCCAAGTTGATACAAGTCAGCTTGGAACAAAAAAGAACATTTCCGTGAATTGTAACTGTTCTTGGTAAAATGCAAACTTGTGTATTAGGACAGTACTTTGGCAACACCAGATGACGTTTCAAAGGGACACAAGAACACAGAAGTCAGTAGAAAAACATAGATTGAGAAACTCTCAATTAACTGAAAGAGAGACAGAGCAGGGACTCCCTACTATTTGATAAAATTAAGTTGCATATTAACCTTGGCCTATAATAGTATGTAGGGCGGCCTAAAGCCTTTTTACACACATTTCTTTGCATAGAATACTAAGCTATTAACAAATAACTGGTAGCATGATTTTATAAATCATCTTTTAATGTTAAAAATACAAGTGGCACTGTAAATGCTAAAGATTAACTGTATCTATGGATGACTACATTACCTGTAGCCTATCATCATTGGGGAATTATAATTTGCTAATTATGTGACTCTAAGGACCCCCAGGGGTTCCAAACCCACTGTTGAAGATCTCTGCCTTAGAGGAAATAATAGGAAATGGACTCTGCAGATGTTACCCCCAGCCCTTCATGACTGTTGGGTAATTATTCAAGCCATATCACAAATATGTGATGTGCTGTACTGTATGTTAGCACACATACAGTATAGCACATCACATATTTGGTGATGTGCCAAATATGTAGAGAAATGAAGTATGCATTGATTATTTTGCTAAAATAAAGTCTGTTTAATGTTAGAAGTGATAGTCCTTCCACCAGTCCTTGACAGTCCATCACGTAATATCAGCAGTAATTTGATCCATGAGAGACCATGGACCCCCCCAGCCCCATGACAGTACCTCCACAGAGGGACTGCATTTTCCCAAACCACAGAAACACATCCAGCCTGTTGAAACAACCTCCTTATACCATTTTTAATCACATCCAGTAGGGAAATGTTGGGATAATATCCCCCACGCCCCTTCACACATGGAGGCTAACTCTGCCTGAACTGAAGGTTCTGTTTCTGGGCTCCGTTAGGGCGTCAGAAGGATATGTAGAATGGCAGAGTGTGACTAGTGAAGCTGATGTGTCAGGCTGGATGTGTCCACTTCTGTCAGGGAGAAGAGAGATTTTTGGCTGCCAAAAGTCTGCCAGTTGTCACCCGGAGAAACAAGCATCCCTCATTGATCTGAGACGGCTTTCAGTACAAGGTGTTAAGCTGTTTGTTGACAGCTCTTCTGCACCATCACACAGGCTGGACGTTTCCTACGTCCAGTCAGTTGGAACCACACAAACACTCATACGAGTATATAGATACACAGTAAATATACTGTATATATACTGTATATATATCCCAACTACATCTTATACTGTGTGGTTTCTGACCAAATGCAGAAAAAGACGAAAATCCATGTTTTGTTCTTCTTTACAAATGAAATAAATGTCAGACTGACTGACATATGATGCGCATTCTTCTTAGAAAGCTATTAGTTTTTACAAATGGCTCATGATATATTGTCATGAGCTCATGAGCCATGACAAGAAATCCTAATGCAGTAACAAAGATAATGAAATATACAAGTGATGATGTTAAAGTATTTTTATATGTTAAATGTTAACAGAACCATGAGCTGCAGCTCATGGCCCTTTTAGCTCCTTGACTTCTCGTTCCCCGGCTGAAACGGAAGTTGGTCCGTCCCTCTTTGGTAAAGACCGTCTCAAAGCTCTTATTTCTTGGGATGGGGGGTGGTCTTTACCAACTGCCACTTTGCTCATTTGAAAGCCATGATGTCTCTCTCCCATGGGTGGGCCAAATTATCTAGGTGGGCAAAGCAGAGAAAGGGGAGGTAACCTTGCCCCTTATGACCTCATATGGGGAAAGATTCCAGATCGGCCCATCTGAGCTTTCATTTTCTCAAAGGCAGAGCAGGATACCCAGGGCTCGGTTTACACCGATCACCATTATCGAGCCACTGGGTGACCATAGGCAGGCTGGGGGAATGCATATTTATGTTAAAAAACCTCATAAAGGTAAATAAAGCAGGCCCTGCTCTAGCAGGAGGACGTCACATTATTGTCTCTAGAAGTGTTTTATTCAACTTTTCTTTTAGTTAGAGAAAGAAAAGAAATTTGTAGTACTCAATACTATCAAATTGCAATAGCTCTAGAATCACAATGAATTAAATTCGCAATACAAATCCAATTGCCAACCATGTATCGTGAAAATCAGACAAAAGCATATCGTCCCAGCCCTTCTGCGCACCCGTCCATATTCACAGCGATGCAACACTCCAACCTGTGTCCTTGTCTCTGTTGTCCCTCTCCTCAGGACTGCCCACCAGAGTCCGGTGATTTCCGGGCCCAGCAGTGTTCGGCCCACAATGACATCAAGTACCAGGGTGTCACCTACGAGTGGTTCCCATCACCATATGACCCGTCAGCACCCTGTGCACTGCGCTGCCAAGCCAAAGGGAGAAGCGTCACTGTTGAACTGGCCCCCAAAGTGCTGGACGGGACACGATGCCGGGCGGATGCTTACGATATGTGCATCAGCGGAGCGTGTCAGGTAACAGATTGTGTTGCCAGATGTTGTCAAGTTAGTGTCATCATCCTCTGATATGATTAGATGTCCTCCACCATTTGTCTCAATACCTATGTAAATGAAGAATTGATCCAAATGCAGTACATCATAACAGGTTCTGTGACATGAAATGATACCTCGGGCATAGGCTGATCCATGGCCTGTAAAGCTTAGCTCATTTTTAAAATGAAGTTCTACTAATTAGATCAAGCGTGCTTGTGAGGAGTTCGGTTACGTTTTGTAGTTGGACTTGATGATTGAAGGTAGGTTTAGTCCAGGACTGACGAACAGGATGGAGCGAGGGGCAGGCATGTGAGCTGCTAAGCTGATGTAGAGCTCCAGGTAACAGACGATGTGGTTGGAGTTCTGTGACCCAATAAACCAAACTGTTACTACAGGCTGTTACTTAGAACAAAGACCTCAAACTAGAGGTCTATAGAAATAAGCTGCATCTCATGGCCCTTAATAGTTGGTTTCTTGACTTCTCGCTCCTCTGCTGAACCGGAAGTTGTTCCGTCCCTCCTCGGTGAAGACCGTCTCAAAGCTCTTATTTCTTTGCTGAGGAGCGAGCATCAAGGAGGGATCATCAATGAGCTATAACCGAGGAAACATGAGAGCAGCTGTCTGGAGAGCCATGCAGCCAAAGGAGTTGTTAACTCCGCCCAAACAGCTGACGTATTTACAGTGGCCTGCATTCGTTTACACACCCATGCTAAAGTTGACTAAAAAGAGGAATAAAAAACATCTTTTGGAAATTGATCTTAATGCCTTAATTAAAAAAAATAGGAAAATCCAACCTTTTAAGGACACCATTTTTCTTTATAAATGAATAATGTATTGTAAATAAATAAATGTTCTTCCTTAAAATACAGGGGGCATAAGTATACACCTTACCTATGTTAAATTCCCATAGAGGCCGCCACATTTTTATTTTTAAAGGCCAGTTATTTCATAGATCAGGATGCTAGGCATCCTGATAAAGTTCCCTTGGCTTTTGGAATTAAAAATAACTACCCTCCATCATCACATACCCTCACAAACCCCAGAGATTGGCATAGTTTCATTTCACTTGGCCTAATAGCCGGTTTGATTTGTATTGAGAGATGATCTTATGGAAAGTTCCCCATGCCTAGCTCTATGTATGGTGAAGGGTATGTGATGATGGGGGGGCTATTTTAATTCCAAAGGCCAAGGGAATTTTATCAGGATGCATAGTATCCTGATCCATGAAATAACTCGCTTTTAATAATAAAACTCTGCCTAACTCTATGGGAATTTAACATAAGGGGGGTGTATATTTACGCTCCCTGTATTTTAAGGAAGAACAGTAATTTATTTGTTTACAATACAATATTCATTCACAAAGTAATGTGTGTCCTTAAAAGGTTGGATTTTCCTAACATTTTTTAATTAAGCCATTAAGATCAATTTCCAAAAGACGTTTTTTAATCCTCTTTTAGCATGGGTGTCTAAACTTAGGCAAGCCCCTGTATGTGGCGCTTCAACGGAAAGGGCGTCTCATCCCTCAAAAACCATTTGCTCTTTCCTCCCGGGATTTCCTTGCATCTCTCCCGTGGCTCCTCGGTGGGAGGGACTCAGACAGAAAGGGCAGCAAGTGGAGTATTCGGGGAGGCAATTTAAGGGCCATGGTATAGGAAAAGCCTGGCTGCGAACACCAGGAATCCGAGTCTATGCAGGATGGTTGATTGGAGAAGACTGTCAGGTGTATTGATTGGCAATGTTTGTCTGGTGTGTTGCTCAGCCATAAGTTTGGAACAAAGGTGCCGCCCACAAACAAATGAATATTAGGCTTGTTCGAGTTGTTTTAGTTGTTTTTATTAAGAAAGGCTAGCTGGTTAAATGCTCTACCTGTGATCTGTTGCTGATGTAAATAAACCACAGACTGTATATGATCTGTAATCTGAACAGATTTAGTCTCTCTGACTTCTGAATGCCACACAACATGTGTTCTGTACAGAATTATCCATTTAATCAGGCAAATAACAAATAAAATCCCTCTAATTTAAAAACAATAAAAGTTGAGTTGATCATGAAGAAATCAGGCGTTTCCCAGCATGCCCTTGGTCCGCCAGGGTCTTGGAGAGTAACTGCGCTGCCTGCGTCTCAAACCTGCGGCCACCTTGATCTCATGAGGTTATTATTGCCCAAGTGTGTATCACGTCAGATCTATTTGGGAGCAAGTCGGATGCAAATCCAACCGGAATGCATTGGGTGGAAATTGCCGGTGATAGATTCTGCGCAGGCCTGGCTCATTTCCAACAAACATTTTGGTACTATGGATCCTACCAGGTTTCTTGGCAAGTCCCGCCCTACGCCGCAGAAGAATTGGTGGAGGCTTGGTATTGACCTTGAGTAGTTAAAGTAAGGTAAGCTGATTGGTCAGAGGATAGGACCCGAACATCTTGGGTTCAGTTTACCCCACGCCAGCCCAGCATGGATGCCCGCAGTGTTTCCATAATAACAGGACAATACAGACAATGTCCATACAGACACAAGAGGGAGCAACGGTACACATGTAAAACTTCCAGTGCAGAATTACAGAATGTTTGCATCTGATGCATTTACTGTCTTTTGATGGAAGAACTCACAGTTTCTGTTGATACAATGGGTTTTATATATATCAACCAGTGTCAGCATAACATTATTATCAACTTAAACAAACCTTAGCGATTAGACTCCATCGCTGGACAAATATTTCACATATATGTATAGGGCAGAGAACCATCAGACCCCCCCAATCTTATCTTATCTATCACTCGATTTTCTGCGTGTGAAAGTCGCCAGACGACACCATTTTTTAATAGTCATACTGAGAAATATAGAGAGAGTTTTGTAGAGCTGATATGCTTAATTAGCTGTTGCTTATAAAGAAGTTACGTACTAAAGCTTTAAATAGATTTAAAGATTCTATATTGATTTTTTTTCTGTTAATACGGTCATTTGTGATATCTGCCTAATAGAATACAGTAAAAAAGGGTTAAAAGACACAATGATGATGTACATGTAGTAAACAAGGCTAAAAAAACAGACCTCACATTTGGACATGTTGTTGACCCGTACACCCAACTTTCACCCTCTTGACTTTCTAGCTCTGTAATAACACTTCCTCCGTTGCTACCAAGAGATAATAGTCGGCGAGAGGCGGCGAGCCGAGCTTGCCGCTTCTCATTTGCATTAAGTAACCTGGATTCAACTTAGCGCAAATGAGGAGCGGTCGACTTCCTATTGACATAGAAATGAATGTTAAGCGTGGACATGACGCTAACAATAGACATGTACCATGATAGATTAACTTTGGAGCGAGTAGTGTTCCCTGTTTTCCATACCATAAATCAATACAGTAAAGGCCCCTTTAACATCACTTTTTAGAGTTTGAACATTGTTGCTTTGCTTTGCAGCCAATAACACATGTCACATTTCTACATCACATGTAGAAATGGGGCTTGATGAACTGAGGGGGGGGTTGGGGGCTGAGACACGGAAACTCTGGCCCCTGCAGTGTCATTATCATGTCAGATAATCTATGTTTAGCTGAGCTTTGTTTTAGGACGCACAAAGCAGAATCCCCTGTGGATCTATTCCACTCCCAGGCCGGCTGCTTGATTAGAGGCTGTTTGAGATCGCATGGCAGGAGGAGGGGCACCGTGTATCACAATTGACAGACCTATTTCCAAAAACAATTGTTAATATATACTCTTTGGCACATAGGTGATTTAGCAGAAAGTGTCAGTGTAGTAGAAACCTATTATGAGCTACTGAGTGTTCTCGTCCAAATGTCAAGTGAATTTGGACACATTTCCATCAGCTCTGTCTAGGTGGTGTACAAGAATTTATGTGTTTGGGAACATTTTTGTTGTTTTTCTTACACTGACAAAATAACAAATCACACCAGCTAATAGGCATACCAGTCTGACGTGTACACAGCAGTTGTCTGGAGGTTATGGTTGACTTACATTTTTTTTACTGGCATTTAAAAACACAACGCCACTGAAAATTAAGGGTTTCTTATGTGAAAATGCAGTCACAGCTGTCACCAGCTGTGACTGCATTTTTATTATGAAAGTTGGAATGGGGTAAAATATAACACAGACCATTCTTTCCCACTTTCCCACTATTCTCCAGCCACTATAATACAATACCGCAACTCAATATATGCTTTACCAAACGGAATTGAAGGAGAGCAGCTAACAGGAGGTAATATCTTCTCTTGTTCCTCAAATTAGCCAAGATGATAGCCTTCATACAGATCCATTAACAACTTGCCCTGCTTATGCAAATCCAGGTGTTTACATCACACAGCACCAGCTCACAATGCAGCTCCTTCAATGGAAACTACAGATGCATTTACAATCTAACATTTGAAAGTTGTTTTCTATGTGCTAAAGCTTGTTTACCCTCAGGCTGAAGAGTGTTTGACTCGACTGTTCTCTGCTCAGATGATCCACTAATGCATACGAGTAATCAACTATGACATGTGATAACATTCAGATACTGCAAGAGAATAGGCACTGTGTTGTTCATTTCAATGAGAGAGTAGGTTGTCAAGGCAACACAGAAGAAACTGGTATCAAGCAAAGTAATGGAGCAATATCATCGAAGCACACAGACTTGTATAAAGTACTAGAGCCCCTTACTTGAGTAAAAGTACAAGTGCTCTATCAAAAAAGTGACTTGAGTAGATGTTGAAGTGCTCTTTAAGCACTAAAGTATTAGTAAGAATGTACTACTCAAGTACTAAAAGTAAAATTACAAGTATTGTTTCATGTAGTTATTAAAGAAACCAATCAAATTTAATGAATATCATATTGTTGGACTTTTTACTTATTAGTAAGATAGTGTCTTACAGGCAATGTACAAGCTGTATGATAGGAAGTTTCTGAAATAAACCCCAAAAAGGTACAGTAATGTGACAGCTGTCATAACTAAAATTATCTGATGTAACAGTGGGTTAATAATAACTTATTAACAAATACTGAAATAAAATGTACAATCGGTTATTACACTGTGCAAGTAAAATTAATATCCTCTCCCCCACATTATGATTAAAGACCCCAAAAAACGTATCACACGCTAGCTAGTAACGTGTGATGTAGTGGAAAGTTAGCAAGCTAGCAAAATACAGATAAATGAACAGCTTCACATCACATGACGCTATTTAGATAGATAGATATTTCTTGTTTCCCAAAAATGGAAAATTATGGTGCTACAACAGCAAACATACATCAGTTACACAGCACAAATATTAATATATATATATATATATATATATATATATATATATATATATAATACTAGGAGACAATATACATACATACAAGATACATGAAATAATAATAGGAATAAACTATAACAACAAATTTTATGCTTCTGTAAAGTAAACCCTAAAAACAGGACAAGACAGAAACCCGACTTCAAAATAAAACAGGAAACAGAACACACAGACACTCGGGGGAACACACAAAGACAACACAAGTCGGGACGACATAACTAAACAAAACCCCACACCACAACATAGGAATTATTTATGCAGTTTTCTAGATTAATTGGAAATTCCTCCCTGTCTTCTCCAACATATCCTTTTTTTATTAAATGCAGTAATCTGAAATTAAGTTACTAGTGATGCTACACAGTATTACATGCCTCTAATCCTCACAAATACACACAAGTTTACAGCATGATTTCTTTCACACTAGAAAGTACAATACCAACAAATAATTGTCCATTTCCCGGTCCTGTTTTGAATGGCAAACAGCATAAGTCATTATCATTGATGTAACTGTGCTTCTAGGAAACACCATGGGGTGCTAACGCTGTAATCTAACATTCAGTTTGAAGGTTCAACTTGAAAAAGCAAAAAGTTATTTTCAAATGAAGTTCTTACTCCTCCTTAGAAATAGTCACCATAACAGTGTTCTTGGCATGACGTGACAAATATATGTATGTTTGATGAGTTTCACATTGATTGGTTTCCTTAAATACATAAAACAAATCTGCCTCAGTTCAACAGAAAACTTCAGCATCTCAGAAAGTCCTTTGTCTATCTCCCAACATTCTTTACCCTAATCACGGATTATGTTTGACTCACTCTCCATCTTACACAACGTTGTTTCTCTAGGCAGGGAAGAGATGTCTGTACACAGTAGAAGAAAATTCAATTATTTTTTGCTTCTAAAGTACCGTACATTGAGTAACAAACTACTTTGTGATTAGTCATCTAAACTATTCATACCTATTGCGAAAGGCCACATTCGAAGGCTGGCCCTTTTCAGACATGAAATGCATTGCTAGTGTCATGTATTTGTTACAGTTTTTTTGTCCTTCAGACCCAGGTGTGTGCCATGCAACTGGTAGTTATGGCCTCATTCAGACTTGGCACTTGGATTTGGCGCCATACACAAGAGGTAATGATGTGATGGATGAAGAATGTTTTCTGGTTCCTGGTTGGCAACAGCGCAACAAGCTGTAAACACATTGAAATTAGGACTTTAAAGACTTTATCTGGTGAATGTGTTGGCAGACACTTGCTTTTTGATATATTTATTAATGTGTTCCTAATTAGGCAAACTAGATGCACACTTTATCTTGATAAGTGTAGCTGTGGCCTTTCAATTCAATTTTTATTGCAATTTTGGAAGTTTTATTGCACTTTCAACATTGCAAGGCTTGACCTGGTAATATTGCCATTGTACATAAAAGTGAGACATACGTTTATTTGGACAGGAAACTGTTATGTTAAATCTATCCAGTCTCACGTCACGTTAATGTTGTTATTTCTGTGTGTTGATTATGAATTTGAAGTAATGGATTTCAATGGGAAGCCTAATTTGTGGTCACAGAATGATTATGGTAGCGAGTAGTATTGATAAGCCGAAAATCTTCACAGGAAGGTTGGTTGGGGTGGTGGACGGGTCAAACAACACAGAACTTTCACAGTATCCCAGGATTTGCAGTTCCTTTCCGCATTATTCTCTTCCTAACCACAACCGTCCCTGTGTGGTCTGTCTTATTGTTGTAGCGTTTACGGCGTTTCATTTCCCTGTGATTAGGTCCTCCAGCAACCGTGGATCGTGTCCCGCGCGAGTTGTTGTCACCGTCCCTTGTGTGGCGTTTCATTTCCCCATTGTTGCGTCCCCCAGAACAGCCCAGTGTCATGGTAGTTCGTGAAATGGTCACTCTCGAAAATTGTGACCTGTAGTAAACGAGAAGATCGCAACATGTACACAAATGAATGTATCAAAATAACATGACCATTTTGCAAACTAGTGTGAGACCGGGTTGGTTAAATTGCCATTACATTCAAAGAAAAAGGTATGTTTGAAATTGGCTATAGAAAAGGTTAAGACACAATGAATTGTACAAATTTGGTATAAACTACAGATTCTGATTCTGAAATCTCATGACATCACATGTGACGGCTGTGGAGAGCACTACATCAGTAAATCAGCAAGGACTCTGAACAAGAGACTGAATGAACACTGTTAACCCCAGACCAAAACCCCTCATAGCATAGAAACTGATGGACAACGGGTCTCCACTTCCTCCCACTATACAAAAGTTAAGCCTCTTTATATAGCATCAAATAACAAACGTGTCCAAAAAATGAACAGGAACAAATATCAGCGGGATCAGAGCTACCTAAAAATGACAGAAACCATCTTTGTAAAATGTATTTGACATGTACCGCACTTCAATTTTGGAGTTTGGCCCCATGTCCCATCCGCTAACATGGAGGGGGCGGGGTTTATGGCCAGCCAGCCATCAGGGGGCAATCCAGATGTTTTGTCTTTACTTATACCAATGGTTATCAAATAGGGGTCCGGGGGACTGCCAGGGGTCCTTGAGGAGGTTTCAGGGGTTCCCAACATATAGGGAATAATATATTTTCACTATAGTCCCATCCATAGGTAACACAATCACAGATTGTATGACTAATTTCATAATTGGTTTTAAACACTATCTGTAGTGAAACAGCAAAAATCTAAAAATGGGTGGGGGACCCAGGGGCAAAATTGCATCAGATGGGGGTTTGTGATCTTGTTTGTGTCAGTTTAGGGGTCCTTGACGTGAAATAGCTTGACTTATACAGTCTATGCACCAACATCTGGCATCCACACGGAAAAGAGGTCAGAGGTTCGAGCCAGATCCGAGTGGACGAGGAAAGATCGGGGGGACATTCACAACTGACGCCAGAGACACTATTTTAACAGAGACATGGGTTACTATCTCAACTGTTATACAAGCACCTGTTATTATATCAGCGTGATAACTGAGCACTGATTCATCTCCATGACAACCGAGCAAACTCCATTCACTGAGGAAGACTAGAAAAGGCTAAAAAGACCTTGATCTTTTGCTGCTGTGTCCTGTCTCAATAATAAACTCTCAATCAATCAGTAATTTTCAGGCGTGTGTTCACAAACATAAACTGTGTCAATGACAAAAATATTGTTGTGTGTTGATATACCGCAACACAATTTGAGCGAGAGAGTTAGGTATGACAGATTTCCATATATATTATTTGAAAAGATCAGTTTTCTGAGTCCAAACAAGGAACACTGAAAACTCTGTTTTCCCTGAAGGGATATATTAACTCTGTGTGGGTGGAAGGCTGAAACAGCAGGCACTAAGAAAGACTATTTTCAAATGTATCTACATTAGTGTGGACAGGGCTTAAGTATTACGAGAGTTCAGTATTGGAAAGCTGTTTGCTTTTTGGGCAAGGACACAGGTAAAAAAAAAAACACTCACAAATGGAGTTTATTTCCTCCAGGCTTAAAAAAGTGCCTTCTCTTCTCTTCGGTTAGGGTTTGTTTGGCTAATACTTGCCACACGAGTTGAACTTAGTTTGAATGATGTGCCAGAATCTGACGTTGAAAATGCAGTAAATAACAATTTCTGGAGAGGCTCGGTTTTCTCAGGCTGCTTCGGGTGCATCATTAACCTAAAAATACCAACAATCAGGCCAGACACACACAGGTACTTGTCGGCAGTAATGGGAGATGGATGATGGATGTGTGCTCTAGCAGCACCTGCTGACGTTGCTGGCACGCAGAGCTGGTACTGGGCATGGGATGAAACGGCTTCACCTGGTGATGGAGGCGGGGAGCACAGGAAGGGCTGCTGGGTTCAGGCTGTTCCCGTTCATACATATAGCTACAGAACGTTAAGCACTGTGATCCATATGTATTCCTATTTAATGCTGCCCCACAGAATCTGCTGCTGTATAACAACACTCTGGTCCACATACTGTAGGGACGTCAGAGTGGATGGGTGGGTCCTATAACACAGGGCTTTCAAGCAGTTGGGGACTTTGCATTAGGGATGGGAAAAAATCGATAAAGCAAAGTATTGTGATATTTTTCGGGGCAATACTGTATCAATACAGAGACGCCACGTATTGATCTTTTATTTTATGTGTTGGTAAGTCTGTCTGCTTGAAAATCCAGTAAAATTTAAGTGAGATGAACAAAGTTTTCTTTTGGGGACATGATTTGAAATTGGGGAAGCTGGAAAAAAAAAGGTGTAAAATCGCACTAATATTGCATTGGGACATAAGCATTGTGATGATATTTTATCATGAGACACAAGACTTTCACCCAGAAAACATGTCTTTGTATAATTTCTAATTGAGGAGGGTGTTTTGATCTAAACCACAACCGTTATCTAATCCAACTAGTTGTTTCAGTGGCTAATCTTTACTCTTGCCGCCCATGACGGTAACTTTTTAATCCAACATTTCTTTATTGTTTTTTTGCACAGGGTTGAACAGAATTACAAAGTGACAAGGGCAGTAAAACAACGTGAGGACGTCCTGTGATAATGTTCAAGTTCCACCCACCCCATTTACCCACTCACCACACAATTCCACTTGCACATCGCTTAGAAACGACAGATGAATGTTAACAAGCACTGGAAAACATTATATAGAAATAAATTGGCAGGTTTGTGTTGTACTATAATACATTTTGTCCTCTAGAACAGGGGTCTTCAACAGGGGGTCCGCGACCCCTAGGGGGTCCGCGGAGGTACTGCATGGGGGTCACGAAAGTTTTGGTTGATTAGACTTTTTTTTATATTCCCCCCCCCCCCCCCCTGCAATTTTTTCCACTAATTGAAATGTCTTTAAATACACATTAACATGAATTCAACACACTGTAGTTAACAGATAAATGGAGGCAGAAGATGTCTTTCAGTCATCAACGCACACATTCAGCGACACACAGGAGCTCTTTCAAGCTGGGCACCGTTTCATTCAAAACACCTGTCCCATCAGCGAGGAATCAGAATCAGAAATACTTTAATAATCCCAGGGCGAAATTACTTTTGCTACATTACTCCATATGTAATAGACATTACTTACTTACTTCAGTTTGATATAACACAATTTTATACAATATATATAATTAGGGGGTCCCCGCTCCATCTCGCCATCAGTTTGGGGGTCCTTGGCCTGGAAAACGTTGAAGAACCCTGCTCTAGAACTTGAAATTAAAAGTTTAGAGTGCAGACAAATATGAGTTCATACCTACACATACATACAAACAAATACTTAATAAGGGAGGGGGGTAGATAAATAATGAAATGGTAAAAGAGAAAAATAAAATACTCAAATTTTTGACGGCTTAACTTAACTGCAACGGCCTCCGAATCAACCAGCACCTCACGGTGACCCGTACCCGGGTAAATCTAACTGTAAGGACCGTTGAACTAAACTGTATATACGTTTTTGTTCGTTATCATACGAATCTGTTCATGAGAATGCGTTGCTGGGGTGCTGGGGTGCTGTGGTACTGTAGCAGAAAGTTTGTCTATGACGGAATGAGGCCAATCCCTCCTCTAGTGCTTGTACATGGATTAATAATACACCACTCAGCAGCATATTCCAGCTGTATAGAGAAAGAGGAGAAAATAAATACAATTCCTAGGAGTAAAGTGGAAGAGAGCAGTTGTGTGTCTGTCCGTGTGTGTGTGTCACTTTGTTTTGCCAGTAACTTGTTTTTCACAGTAACTCAGGATGACACGCCTCAGCATACACTGTGGCTGTGTGTGTGTGTGTGTTTGGAGAGAGAGCAGTGGTACATTCAATTAAACTCAACTGTATTGGCCAATGCTGTCTTTTCTAGCGAGGCCATAGCTTACCAAAACTCCACTTCATCACCATGTGTGGGTATGGTAGTCAATATCCTTGACGTTTCCTTCCGCTTTCTTTGTGGTTGAATTTTAAACTACTGGGGGATTTATGAGGACTATGGTTAACTGCTCCTCAGATCTATGCAGGGTAAATTGAAACAGCTAGCTAGACTATCTATCCAATCTGAGCTTTCTCTTACACAAATATATTACAGTGCCTCCATGCAGAGCTTAGCGCCGCCCAAGGTGATTGTGATTGGTTTAAAGGTCCCATGACATGGTGCTCTTTGGATGCTTTTATATAGACCTTAGTGATCCCCTAATACTGTATCTGAAGTCTCTTTTATATAGACTTTAGGGGTCCCCTAATACTGCATCTGAAGTCTCTTTTATATAGACTTTAGGGGTCCCCTAATACTGTATCTGAAGTATCTTTTATATAGAACTTAGTGGTCCCCTAATACTATATCTGAAGTCTGAAGTACAAAATTCAGCCCTAGTGCAGAATTTCCACCACTAGAGCCAGTCCCACAATGAGCCTTCAATTAGTATCTACATTTCTGAGTCTGTAGCTTTGAGAAGGAGAGGGGGAGGGGGGGGGGGGGGCAAGGTGGAGGCCGCACCCTTCGCAACAAGTCTGGCAATGTGAGACTATGGTATGGCAACTAGGGCTATGTATCAATTAAAAATTTCAATTCCGGTACTGAAACCAGCACCATAACTCAATACTGATTCCTAAACATTATTTTTTCAATACCAACTGTATAAAAGAGAAATGACTTCCAACATTACGTCTCAAATCTTTTAAATTATTTTTCAGCTCCTACAACGTAAGCCCTGAAACACAAAGGCGACCGTCGGCCGTCGGTTCTAGTTGGGCCGACAGTGAGCTATCAGCCAATATTTCTGATGTGCTGTTCGGCCAAAACAAACAAATGACTGTACAAGCCACATGCAATGCTTCTGTCATTTTTCATCTCATTTGATCAATCCAATACAAATAAGAGCTTTCAAACCTGTTCAAAAATGGCGTTTGAATGTGTCTAAAAAAACGACAGGTTTGAACGATTGGAATAACAATTTTTGCACATTGTGTTCATAATAAGGCTGAACGATTATGGCCAAAATGATAATCACGATCATTATCAGGATTATTTGATTTTAACCATAACCTATTTTATTGTCACATAGGCTGTTTATAACTGCTTTCACACCCATATTACGCTACATTCTTCTTATGCTGAAGTTGTATGTTGTATATACATACAGCTGCGACATATGTAAATGAAATTTAGCCATCTAAAATAAATAGACTAGGATTACTTTTTTTTTAACGTATCTCTGAGAAAGGTCCAGCGGGCTCCGTCTCGCACGCTATTACTCTACCAACTGAAGTTAGTGCATTCAATAACTTCTTCTGTGTTTTTCGCCGTGGCCGCTACGATGGAAGATAGTTTACCAGCGGAAATACAGGTTTGCCCTCTCATGCTTAACAATATACAGCTGTTTTAGTAACAATTAAAACTGTGGACAAATGTCAGAAGTGTGGAGAGGCCCCGCTGTGTGGCGGGGCTGCGCAGAGGAAGAGGAGAGAAAGTAGAGGAGAGATCCAACACAGGCACGGCTTTACAAAAGAAATGGGTCATGTAACGCAAAATTAAACCATATCAATATAAACAACATTGCAGCTGATGCGAGGACGTTAGATGCACTGGTGTGGCCTATAGGAAAAATATTACTCGCGCTCGAGCCCTGTGAGCTAACAGACGCTAACTAGTACCGACTAGCACTGGTCACTGCTGTTATCTGAAAAACAACACTGACGGGTCAAAATATTGCGTTATTTAGATACTGTAAGAATTCATAACTAACTTCGCGTTTGTTCGGATCTCTGAGGAAAAGGAGCCAGAGGGTCAAATTGAGAATTAAGAATAGGTTTAATGCAACAGCAGTGATGAAGATGATAAGACAAAGACAATAAGACACAAACAAACATAACAACACTGCAGCTGACAGCGGACTGGACCCATGCTTCCCCCATGATGGAGTCACGTGAAACCAGTCCTGAAAATTCCTAAAACACTCTCATTTATGTCCTGCACCTTGGGGCGGTTCCCCAAGGTGTTTTCACCTGCTATTTTCAAATCCCTACTCATTGGTCCGCAATTGTCATGACAACATGTTGTATGTCTTTGCTGTCCAATGAGAACCGGCCTTCTGCACCTTTGGGGGTCGCGTTTGGTTACAGAACAAAGGGGTCTGTCGTGTAAATGTGAAACTCTGCCATCAACACAGTCCAATCAACATTGTATTCTCTCAACCTAGACGAAGACCCCAGGGGACAGGGGACAGAAGACCACCTTTTGTTGCATAGCAGGAAACCCCTTTCCATATGTTAAATGCCAGACTTGACCTGTGGTTCTTTACAGTCAGAGAAAAAGAGGTGGGGACAGATGTATGCATAACTTTCTAACCTGGCTCTTTCAGACGTTTTAACTTTTTTTAAACTCAACAATACTCAATACTAGTGAGGCAATTCAATGGTAAAAAAAAAACGTGGTGGTAACTATGACCATTTGGTAGTGATGGCCGAATGACGCTTTGTGAACCAATGTCTTTATTTGTCAGTGTCTGAGATGGCGCTCTCTGTTCAACAATTAGTTGAATTGCAATGCCTGAGGCCTTTCTCTTAAAACCAAGAGCGCCATCTACTAGGAAATAAAGAGAAAAGCTTCATTTGGCCATCGCAACCATTTGGTTCTGTCTGCATAGTCTTTGCTGTGGCATCGTCATTGTTTTGTGCAGGAGAAAAAACACATGCTGTGAATCAATTACAAATCATTTCTTCTAAATGTTTAATTAAATTGTTGAGAACTATGCAGTTGTTTTTGAAACCCAGTAAGTCTTATGTAAATCTGATGCCACCTTTGTAACAATTGCATCTCGTGGAGATTTTGGGAACACTGCCTGCACAGTAATGCTGGGATCTTTATGTCATCTGTCATGCCTTGGTGTTGCTGTGAACAAGTATCTATAACCTGAAATGAAATACTGAGATTAAACTGATTATAAAGTCTTTTGTTTTGTTGTTCGTTTTTGAATTTTAACATGGAGCATGCTGTGGGAGGAAGATTACAGGGAGGGAAACAGCTTGATAGGTCGCCATTCCTCCACAAAGCATGCAGTCAAACTCTTGTTCCTACAATTTAAAGCTTCCACAATGTGTGCCGGTTTTAACTGGTTATTCCCATTTTTGATTAATGTATGGTTTAAATTAATAGATTAAATGGTTAATTATTCAGTCCAGCTGTTCCTAGTCTATATTGACAATGTTATATGTCATATTTTTGGTCACAATTCCGCCAGATGTCCATCACCCTTGGCGTTCTGATCTGTCATTTGATGCCTTTTAGATATTTTTCCATAATTTCTTGGCTTCTTTATGCACATTAATACAAATTTTTACCTGGGGAGCCCACACTTTTGAGCCCCACTGTATCTCCCTTTGTGTATATGTGATCTGCTTAGCCCAGTATATCTCTTTGTATAAATGTGATCTGCTTGGCCCCATATATCTCTCTTTGTGTGTATGTGATCTGCTCAGACATCTCTCTTTGTGTATATGTGATCTGTTTAGACCAATATATCTCTCTGTCATCCACTCGGACCCATCTCTTTCTCTCTCTCTCTCTCTCTCTCTCTCTCTCTCTCTGTGTATCTGTGATCCACTCAGCCCCATGTATCTCCTTCTGTTTATCTGTGATGTGCAGGACGTGGGCTGTGATCGCCAGCTGGCCAGTGGTGCCAGGGAGGATAACTGTGGTGTCTGCGGCGGCGACGGCTCCACATGCCGGCTGGTTAGAGGACAGGCCCTACACCACCTTACCCCAGAACAATGTAGGTGATGAAACCCCCATCTCTGTCCAACTCACATATGGTACACATGTCTGCATTCACTCTGGATCAGAGATCTTCAACAGGGGTAGGGGAACCCTAGGAGGTTCTCAGAATCCATTCACCATGAATCACCATTCATTTTAAAGTTAAGTTTAAGTTAAGTTTTTTTCAAAATTGCTTGAATCCGACATATTAGTAGCAACACATCACAAAACATTGATGATAGGGTAACTGGCCTATAGGTAATGTAGTCACTAACGTGACACAGAGATAATTAATCCTAAAGACATGTATGTTTAATAAAAAAACAGTATTTATAAAATCATGCCAACAAGTATTATTTTATTAGCTTAGTATTTTACGCGCTACAAAGGTATGTATAAAGCTTTAGGCCGCTCTACATGTAATTGCAGGCACAGTTTATATACGAAACTTAATTTTATAATTTAAATGTAGTAGGGGTTCCTGCTCTGTCTCTCTTTCAGTCAAACCATGACATAGTGGTCTTTGGATGCTTTTATGTGGACCTTAGGGGTCCCCTAAAACTGTATCTGACGTCTCTTTTATGTAGACCTTAGTGGTCCCCTAATACTGTATCTGAAGTCTCTTTTATATAGACCTTAGTGGTCCCTAATACTGTATCTGAAGTCTCTTTTATATAGACCTTAGTGATCCCCTAATACTGTATCTGAAGTCTCTTTTAAATAGACCGTAGTGGTCCCCTAATACTGTATCTTAAGTCTCTTTTATATAGACTGCAGCGGTCCCCTAATACTGTATCTGAAGTCTCTATTATATAGACCTTAGTGGTCCGCTAATACTGTATCTGAAGTCTCTTTTATGTAAACCTTAGTGATCCTCTAATACTGTATCTGGAGTCTCTTTTATATAGACCTTAGTGGTCCCCTAATACTGTATCTGACGTCTCTTTTATGTAGACCTTAGTGATCCCCTAATACTGTGTCTGAAGTGTCTTTTATATAGACCTTAGTGATCCCCTAATACTGTATCTGAAGTCTCTTTTATATAGACCTTAGTGGTCCCCTAATACTGTATCTGAAGTCTCTTTTATATAGACCGTAGTGGTCCCCTAATACTGTATCTGAGGTCTCCTTTATATAGACCTTAGTGGTCCCCTAATACTGTATCTGAAGTCTCTTTCCCGAAATTCAGCCTTGTTGCAGAATTACAGCCACTAGAGCCAGTTCTACAATGAGCTTTCCTTAGGACGTGCCATTTCTGAGTTTGTAGCTATTGAGGAGGAGAAGGGGGGGGGGCCTGATCTAGGTCCACTTCTAAGCCTCATGTTTACCAAGCTAATCCTTAAAACTAAACACACCAGACTTTAAATCTAAAATACCCTTACAGCCCTTTCCCTGCTCTAAATGTTGGCATGTCCTTCCTCATTCAGTCCTCCGAAAATCCCATGTGCTTTGTAGGTCATTTAAAAAAATATATGACTATTATATGAACATGACCTCAGCTCACACCTTCATCCGGTTGCATGACTGTAGACCTCTCTAATTGAATTTTATTCATAGATCATAAATCATAATTACAATTATCTCAGGACACTTTACAGAGTAGGTCTGGACCACACTACCATTTTCTAAGATCCATCAATTCCGACAATTCCCCCCCCAGCATTTAGTTTGAAAAAACATTCTTTTAACAGGCAGCAATAGTGGAGTGTAACTAATACATTTACTCCAGTACTGTTCTTAAGTCCAACTGTTGAGGTACGTGTACTTTACTTGAATCTTTTCTTTTCATGCCACTTTCTTCTTCTACTCCGCTACATTTCAGAGAGAAATATTCAACTTTTTACTCCACTACATATCTGACACGTTTAGTTACTTTGCAAATGAAGATTTTTTGCACACAAAACGCATGTAATTTATAAGTTCTCTATGGAAGTTGCAACACATTTTCACTCCCAGCGTGTCAACAAGCAACGCTTGGTAAATGCCTTTGGCATTAGTAAATTACCCATAAAGTCTCCTTTAGCGTCCTATCTAAACGCCCTTGGTGGCGTTACTTTATAACGCTCTGGGTCGGCCTATATGGTTAACTGACATGTGGCAAAAGAACGGGTCAGTTATGTTTAGGAAACATGGTGGGTGGGGTTATGAAATGTACGTTTCAGTGACTCGTGGGACAAGAACAAGATTGTTGGTCTCTCATACTACTCACATCCGTTGTCGCTCTTTATACTTGTCATCTTACAGCGCGGCAAACGAGCTGCTAAATAAAATCTTAAAAGAAAATGAAAACACACAGTTGACATTAAGGTTAGGGTCATGCAATTTAAATCATCTAATGAAGTGGAGTTAATGTGGAGTCCATACCGATTGCAGTGGTCTTCAGGGTTGGTTTGTTGTTGCATAAATAGATCGAAACAAGAAGTCGAGGAGCTATCTATTAAGGGCCATGAGATACAGCCAGGGTGGCTATGGGAGGTACATAGTAAAGCTGGATATTGGTCTGCTGAGACTTTGGCTCCTCACCTGTCTTGGCTATGTGTCGGTCCTTGCTGAATTGGCATCAGGCCTCCAGGAGCCATTTGAGCTTTGGCCTGCTCTTCTCTTATTGCCTCCAGCATTTATTTATGAAGGCTGGACTATTAAAAATGCCATCTGGCTACAGAAACCCACCCACTAGCAGATGGAGCTACACCATTCACCTATCAATGACTTTTTTTCAATGACTCTCACAGGTTTTCATAAAATGTAACACCCAATTCTTTTGGCTTAGAGTTGATTAAATCTCAAAAGCAATGTGCATGAAAGGATGAGCCAAGCTGAAAATGTGTGATTGGAAATGAGTTTTAATCAGTTTCTATCTTAGTTTTAGATCAACAAACCTGGCTCAGCATCGATCATTCAGCCTGTCACTAAAGATTACCGGCAAAACTGCTGACAGGGAAATCAGTATTCATTGCTTGTTGGAGTTTTCTTGACTATTGATAGATGAACAAACCGGCCAACCAATAAATTTGTAAACACTTAATGTTCTTTTCTCAGCATTTTTTGCTGTGAATAAAAGTCTTTATGTGAAAAGCAAATACACTGCTGCATATGTCTCTCAATTTGGAATAGAAGATTGGTTTACTATCTGTTCCCTTCTTCTTTTTAACTTTCACTGCTTGATAGAACTGGAGGCTCCAGCAGCACAACTAATAGCTTTACAATATTGGAAATATGAAAATGCAATTTCCACTGGGGTGAAATTTTGTTTAAATGTTCCCAGGACTCTGCTTTCCCCAAGTTCTAAGGGGTTAATCAACATATTGGCACTATATAAACACACACATATACATATATATACTGTATATATAGTATATACACTTATACATACATACATAGTATATTGTAATTTGATTGTGAATGCAGTACCTAAGTGATTTATTTCAGTTTTGGACTTATTGCTAACTATAGCTGTCCAATTAGCTGACTCAGCCCATAGCCTCTGTAAGTCTCGGAGGCTAGCTAAAGCGCTAGCATGGCAGAAGGATTTATATTGTCCCAAAACTGCCTTGCAGTAAATATATGTATACTTTTATTATACTTTTATTAATCCCCTCTGTTGTTATTACACACATTACACACTGGCCTGAAATACAAACACATGCTCAGTACCTATACCGTCGGCTTTGAAAGTTTGGGCACCCCAGTTAAATTTTTTTATTAATATGCATAAAGAAGCCAAGAAAAGATGGAAAAAATCTCCAAAAGGCATCAAATGACAGATGAGACTTTATATAATATGTCACAAAAGCTTAGATTTTATTTCCATCATTTACACTTTCAAAATAACAGAAAACAAAAAAATGGCATCTGCTAAAGTTTGGGCACCCTGCAGTGTTTCTAGCATGCACTGCCCCCTTTGGAAAGCTGAGACCTGACAGCGTCATGGATTGTTCTCAATCATCATCTGGAAAGACCAGGTGATGTCAATCTTAAGGTTTTAAATGCCCAGACTCATCTGACCTTGCCCCAACAATCAGCACCATGGGTTCTTCTAAGCAGTTGTCTAGAAAACTGAAACTGAAAATAGTTGACCCCCACAAAGCAGGAGAAGGCTATAAGAAGATAGCAAAGAATTTTCAGATGCCAATATCCTCTGTTTGCAATGTAATTAAGAAATGGACGCCATCAGGAACAGTGGAAGTTAAAGCAAGATCTGGAAGAACAAGAAAAATATCAGACAGAACAGCTTGCAGGATTGGGAGAAAAGCAACTCCAAACCCAAGTTTGACTGCACGATCCATCCAGAAAGACCTGGCAGACACTGGAGTTGTGCTACACCATTCCACTATAAAGAGATCCTTGTACAGATATGGTCTTCATGGAAGAGTCATCAGAAGAAAACCTCTTCTACGTCCTCACCACAAAAATCAGCACTGGAAGTTTGCAAATGAACATATAAACAAGCCTGATGCATTGTGGGAATAAGTTCTGGGGGGGGGGGGGGGGGGGGGGGGGGGGGGGGGGGGGGGGGGTACAAGGTATTAACTCTGCATCGTGCCCAAACTTTTGCAGATGCTACTTTTTAATTTTCTGTTATTTTGAAAGTGTAAATGAAGGATATGAAATCTAACTTTAGGTGTCATATATTATGTCTTATCTGTAATTTGAGGCCTTTTGGAGATCAGCTACCAGTCCACACTGTGTACTTTGGTCCATATGTGGACTTGAACCAGAAACCCTCCAGTTCCCAACCCAACTCCCTACTGACTGAGCTACTGTCACCGCCCTACCTTCTTTTAGTTTTTTTCCTTTCCTTTTTTTTTAAATGTATATGTTGACTCAGATTAACACACATTCAGAGCTGGCTACTTTGGCTACTGTATCAATATCTGTGACGCAACAAGTCCCTCCCTACCCATTGGTTTGATTGGTTAGGTTTAGGCATTAGGAGTGTGATTGGTTAGGGTAAGAACACCAGGGTTGTCCAATCAGAGGCAGAGTAGGGCGGGACATGTCTGCACCATCACATTTGCTCAGCATTAGCCGTTAAAAGAGCTTTTGATGTCTGGGACCACGGCTAGACTAGCAGTCCTGGGCTGAGTCAGCCAAATTAACAGCTGTACAGCTAACTGAATTCACTAACTAACGGCAACTAACTACAGTTAGTGGTTACTTTAGAAAGCTGCTGTAAGCTTGTTTTAGCATCAAGAAACATTAGCCTAGAGCTAACATTAGCTGTTCAAAATTCTGTAAATCACCATGATGCCGCATTAAGGTTATGGAGATTAATCATGACACGGTCAAATTAGTATTCAATGATGAAATCAAACTTCAAGACAAGTTCTAATTGTTTCACTTGAGGTCAAGGACAAAAATTCATGACACAATTATAATGCTCTCAAGAAAGCAAATGTAAAACCACCTTTTAATTACATTTTAAGGTAATTTTAACATATAAAGCTAAGTAGTTTATTCAATTTTGATAAGAGGGCCTGTCATGACATGTTTATGACAGGTTAGGTTGTCTAGGTTAATGTCAATTTGTCATTACAAAGACATTGACAGGATGTACTGTCTTTCTTTATGTCAAGTTCTCATGACACAGAGATTGTTGGCTTCACTAAAGTCAAGTTGTCATTACAAAGACATCTCGGACAATTCTAATTTTGCATTAAAAGTGTCATTTACCAAATAACCAAATATCTACAGTCATGAACACTCAAAATGACTCCTTCATGTTCATGACAGATGCCATGTCATACTGATGACAGTGTCACAGTCTTATGAACACACAACGTTTTACTTATCATTTTGATAAGTTTGTGTTATAGGGCTCCATACAAAATGGTGCGTAGGCTTTAGGCCCACCTACACGTTATTGTAGGCCTAGTTTAATATGCAACTCAATTTTATACAATATATGTAGAAAGGGGGTCACTGATCCGTCTCTCTAACAAAAATTAAAGACCCCTTTTACTTTGTGAAATGTGAATAAGTACTGTGGGTTTCTGAGACTGGTTGGCACTGTGCAGTGGCCTTTAGTGAGACTTGTGCCGAGTTTTCCGTTGCACAACTAAAACAACTTTTGAACCAACACATGTTCCAACAAAACCAGTTCCTTTGCAGAGGCACCGTTGCTCCATCCAGCGCATAGCACCGCCCAAGACGATTGTGATTGGTTTAAAGATATTCCAATAAACCAGAGCACATTTCTTGTGATTTCTCCCAATCCCGGAATGCTGTGTAGACTGGCCAGACCTTTCTCTGCAGAGCTGTAGAGGAACGTCCGGCAATGCGAGACTAGTCAGCGGCCAATGGGTAACCTGTAAATCCGCAGTTATATTGAAAGTGTAGAAGTGTCCTCTGGTTAGTGACACTCTACCTGTCACATTCATCTGTACGTTTACCTTTCCGTTGTCAAGTTTCAGTCTCTTGTGTCCTCTCTGCTTTGCCCTCAGCTTTAATGTCCCACAAGAGGAAAGTGTATAAACCAATCACAACCACTTATGCTTACATTTGTCACTGAGTTTCTTCACCATCAGACACCCAAAGTATCAAATGTGTTCCTCCCCACCCATTATACTATTTATGATTGCATTTGTTATATGAATTGGCTACAGTATTCCCTAAAGCTTCAGTTAACTGGTCCAGCACACTTGTGTAAAATGAGCTCATAACTGTTTATCTCTATTTCATTTACCTTATTTATTTTTGAAGGTCCTTGCCCGGCTGTGCATTTAATCTTCATTTTTGAGTTCAGAAAAAAAAAATGAAAATGGCTGCTGCTAAAATTTATTTCATTGCTCCCATAAATTCTGGAAATTGCAGATGCAGTTTCCAAAGCATAATTATGTTAGGGGGCAAAGCTCTGTGACTGGCAGCCAGGGCAGCTTAATTGTTTGAGCTCAGCGCTCATTTGTTGCCAGAAGGGAAAAGTAACTCTCATAAAATGTGGAAAATAGAATTAACACTGCATTTGCCTATAAAGGTCTCGCCTCGTTACTACACCTCCTCGCTTAACCACAGAGGGAGAAACACTTCTAGTGTGAAGAGTCAGGAAGTTTTTTTTTTTTTCTTTTCTGGAAAACAGAAATCCTTCCACAGCAGTAAATACTTCCAATAGTTAAGCGGTGTGCTGTATGTGTATGCTGTGAGCGTGACCTAACAAGAGTCACATGATTGACTAGTTAGTAAGCCTTACCGACGTTTAACAGCACACATGTGTATGTTATTTAGGTCTGCAGGGTTGATCAGGGCTGCTGCGCAGTTGTAAAGCAGGCAAATTTAGGGATGCCAGTGACTGGAGTGTGGTGGTCCCCTTCAATCAGCAAAGGGCCGGAACAACAAGCTAGGAGCGCAGCCGGATTAAATGGAAATATTCCACTTGGCATAGTGCTTTTTTCGGGCCCCCTCCAAATGAATACTTTGCTATTTGGTGAATAAACAAGATTACGTATAACTGCCACATGACTATTATGCTAAAATAATTATTTAGGTATTTTAATGCATCTAATTTAAGCTTATTTAGAAGGGCCCGAGAGAAACTTGTGTAAAGCCTCTCTGTTGTTTTCTCTCTTCTTTTTAATTTTTCTGTTTTTTAACACTTTACTGCACCTGAAAGCATCACAGAAAAGGCAGTGTAACAGTTATGGCTAGCTGACACATGGAACAAGAAACACATTTTTCAATAATTGCAGTTTTTTTGTTTTACTGTAGTTTTTATTAAAGCAATAATAATAATAACAACAATAATAATAATAGTATATAAAACTATACATGTTTAGATAAAGTCTTAACTTGGAAATATTAACTGTTCTTTAATTAACACTTGTATGGACTTATTTATGTTTATAAGCAACTTATAAGGCCTTAAAAGTGTCTTAATAATGTGAATTACTGCTTATTACAAGCATTTCAAAATAAAGTGTTACCACATTTTTTAAACTAGCCCCCTAGCAGCAAATGGGCCCTGGGCATGGGCCTAGAAGGCCTTTGTCTAGCTCCGGGCCTGGTTAGTTGGACAGTGAATTAGATGTTTCTTTAATAAAGGGACTTCAGTTCAAATTAAACATGAGCTGTGCTTTCTCTCTCAAACAGTTGAAGGACTAAATACATAGGAAAGCACCTAGAAACTTAAAAATTAAAGTTATTGATTTGGATTTCCACTTTAAAGCTGCATAACATGCTGCTTATAAAGACTTTTTGAAGCTTTAACAAATAAGTACTCACACACAAAAAATATGTTCCAATTAAAGTTAACGTAGGCCATCTAGCTTAAATCTAAAGCATGGTCTTCTCCTAAATGTAACCACAAGACTGGGCGTAAACCAGGACCAGTCGGACCAGGCAAAGTTATCCAAAGGGGTTATGTTGAGAATCATGTATGTATGTCAGGCAGAATAGCGGGCAGGCGGGTACAGGTTGCAGGGTTCAGGTAGCAAGTTTCAGAGGCTGAAGAGCAAGGCAGGAGCAATAATGGAAATCAATAGTCTCAAATTGCCAGACCTATCTCCACAGCGCTCTCAATAGCCTCTGATTTTGTGAATCACTAGCACCCAGTAAGTGAAAACGGCACATCAAATTTAAATTTAGTTAACTGTTCACACAATACAGTGTAATAAAAGTGGGAACAGATGAGCAAGTGAATGAGAGAGTTAGGTGACTGGCAGGTGGATGAATGAGGAATGGCAGGTCCAAAGAGTTCCTAGGAAATACATGAGCCTGGGGAAAGTGAGAGGTCTTTGGGGACAGACTGAGTTAAATGAAAACTACAAAGAAAGACATTGGGACAACAAAAAGACAGCAAGGACTGTGATCGGTCAGCTACAATTCTGATGCCAGTAGGAATTGTTGAGAGGCAAGTACAAAAAAATAGTTATTTTCTCCTATTTAAGTGACACACTAGCAAAGTCACTGGACCCCCCCAAGCCAATAAAGCATAATGAGAGCACTTAAAGGCCCTGACACATCAAGCCCAGGAGATCTGAGACTGCTGATTTGGGGGATATTTCTCACAGCATTACATTGTTAGAATTAGTCTGGGAGTGCTTTTAATAGTTCTAACATTTCCAGATGTACGAAGTCCTCAGAGGGAATGGTGAAATATTGCTATCACAGACTGAGTCACCGAGGTGAACTCCCACTACAGTCAAACCCCACACACCCTGAGGAAGTTTTGGTTTCTCTTTTTTCAATATATGATTAGTCAAAATAGAAAAATACTTTCCCACTACAGTGAAGTTAAATAGTCTGCTAAATAACTTGTGAAACATGTTCTTGTAGACTTGTAGAATTTAGTGTCTAAAATTGGCAGTTTCCCTCTTTGTGCAAAGGGGGGACAGCAGATTGAACACATGGTCCTCACAAATCCAGATCCAGAGCACACCTAAACAGACACATGCTGAAAATACTCAGACTATTATCTTTAATGTTTTGACTCCTCGTCTTACCAGTCTGCATTTTAGGTCCAAACCTGCTATTCCACTGTGACAGTAGTCTCAGCCAACAGGAAGTCACGAATTTACAACATATTCAATATAAGCTCACCACGGCCAATTTGTAACAGTTTTAATGTTAGTAAAGCCAACTTAACTGGAGGGATGGGGGGCCATTCTTCCCAAATTACCATGAATTCCCTATTTCGGATTCTTGGAGTAGAAGGAGAATGCTGTCTAACATGCTCCAAAATCTCCCGTGCGAAAGGTGTTTGATTCTTAAGGCGGCTGTGCAGGTTTTTCTTTTATTTGCCCCCTGTCTCTATATATTTTGTATTGTCTTGTATGTTAAAATGAAACCTTTCCAACCTTGTGTCTGCCTGCAGCTATCAAGAAAGTGCTGGACATGCCAATAGGAAGCCGCTTTCTCAGACTCAATGCCAAAGGACCTGATATTATAGGTGAGTGACAACAGTTCAGTTCAGTTCTGTTCAGTTCAGAAAAGTGTTATCTTAGTGTTTTGCAGAATTGGTAATTACCATAGAACTGAAATGGATAGAAAGGCCATTTCCATTCAAATCAACGTAGCAGAATGGTCAGAGCAGCACTTAATTTTGTACCATTGCCAAGGTAACGTATAAACTTTGGTAAAAAACGGATTTCCTGCAAGCCTCAGAGCTGAGGTTCTACAGTACACAGACCAACGAGCAGTGGAGTAGTAACACTATGAGGCAGAGAGCCAGTTGCTTAGTGAGTTTTATTTAACAACCTAATGCTTCATCCACACAAAGCACATTGCTATTTCCAGATGAGCGACTTTGTCCATCTCATTTTCTGTGAACAATGTGGCGAGGGGGACAGCAGAGTTAGCAAGCTAACGCTAGCCAACTAGCAAGTCGGCTAGCTGGCTTGCTGGTCCCACCGTGTTTTTATGGTGCTTCTGTTACAGAGAGTGAGCCTACTGCATGCTGGGTCTAGTGGTCCGATGCCGCTGGGCCGAACTGTCTCTCCTCGCTCCACGCAGCTCCGAGAACGTCTCTTTTGAGCTGTGTCTGACCCATAATACATCCATGGCCGGGCCATTTCTCCTCCCCGCCATGGATATATTAAGCCAGTTGTGACCAAGGGGGTAAGCCTCTCCTCTCTAGGCATAGCTTCCATGGCGCCATTTTAATGCTATGAAGCCATCACCTGCAGTTAGCATCCCATTGACTACCATTCATTTTTACGCCACTTTGACAGTGAATAACTTTACATCTGAAGCTTTTCAAGACTCTACATGTCTTTTTTTATTTCTAAAGAAACACGAATATGTATAAAAGTCTCTGTTATTTTGTAGCTCACGTTATGGCTCCGTAGCAGATGTTTTTGTAAAAATAGGCTAACGTCATAACCGCATGACGTACCGTTGCATAGTCAACAAATCTCTGTATTGTCAGGAAAAGCGTGCAGACAGGTTTGACTTACATCAGCTATTTAGGTTTAATTACTAATGTTAACTAGCATTTTAGTTAGAGGTAATTAGCCTGTGCCTACATTATCTCCTTACATATACCTACCCTCTCCGTTACTGCTGATTGGGAATCATTGAGATTTCTCTTGGCACAGCTACCAGAAGATTTACACTTTTCAGACAGGTTGGTCACATCACATCTGCGTCGTCAAGCTCAGTTGGAGGCGGCGCAGTAGCCATCACCGGAAAAGGGCTTTTATTTTTCATCACTGGTCTCTGTCCAGAACCATGGGATTTGTTAGTCAATTTCTTTAACTGTCTAGGGTTATGACACAGTTTACGGCCCCATTATAATGTGTTTACACCACGCGACTAACAGCAATCGTTGTTATGTTGTGTACTTATCGATTGAGCACACCTGTAGCTGCCAGTAGCTCCTCAAATGATGCTGACTGGTTTTGGTCCGCTCGTAGTTCAGACACAAAGCTTTTACTTAAAGCCTGACAAGACAGATTTTTGGGTTATTTGTTAACCCGTGTTTCTTGAGTGATTCTTGAGTAATATCGCGAGAATCCAGCTGCCGTGCAAGGTAAACATTACCCTCAGTCGGTCTTACATGTGGGCACTTATCAACACCTGACTTTATACTTATGTGACATTAGCAGCTATCATTGCTTTACTCTAATGACGATAACAAGCCAAATATGTGGCCTGTGCTTACTATTTTATATCTTGTGTGTAACGTTTTTCATCTTGCTCTTTTTTCCCCTGTCTACATCCGTGTCTTGATGTCTTGATTTTTGACTTAATTTTTGCTTTGTAGAACTGTACAGTCTGGTTGTCTGATGGTTTCTCTCCCCAACAAATTGTTCTTTCTCCATGTACATTTTGTAGTAGTTTAAATCCTGCTGCACAGCAAACTTTAGCTTAGAAGTTAATATTTGTTTCTGTATTAGATAACAGATTATTTTCTTTTTTGGGTGCATAGCCTACAGCACATTTTACACCCAACCTCCTCAGGTCTGCTCATCATGTTAAAAGGAATATTCAAATATGAAGTTAGAGAGACACTATTATGGTTTTGGGGGATTTTTCCCATCTTTGAGTGTGTTAGATAGTTTCATGTGTATGCAATAGATGTATAAAGTACAACTATAACATTATATTCCAAATGGAGCTTTCTCTCCCACAAACAGCAGTTTAACCCAACTGCCTGAAACACCTCGCCCACATTCCTGTTTAAAATTCTTTTTTGAAACCTCAATTACTGATGAAACTGATTGAGAAAGCCAGCCTAGTTCTTCATATGTGCTGCCGATTGGTGTTGCTTGAGCAGTGGCTTATATGAATTTGGTTGGCAAATCACAAAAGAATGGGCCAAGAGCTTTGTGTTTCAGACAGAGGAGCTGCAGCAACGGGCATTATGAAATACATAATTTTTTTTGAACATCAAAGCATGTAAACCTATACTAGTAGACCCCAAGAGTAAAAAAATGACTCGGAAAAGTTAGGAGTATAATTGGGTTTTTTTAAAACATGGAGTTGTTACTGTTAAAGTTACTGTACAGTAAAAAATGTCCATCTTGCTCCTTGTCCCTCAGTTATCGAAGCCATCTCTCTTCAGGGGAGGAAGGAAGAGACCACTCTGGTGTCTAGCGGCTCATATGTGATAGGAAACACCTCCCTGGACTTCCAAAGAGGGACAGACCGGCAGACACTCAGGACACACGGCCCACTCAACGCTGATTACATTATCAAGGTGAAAAAAGGAAAAGCGGACATGCCTAGGTTTATAGCCAAACAGCCGGGGGACTTTTAGCTTCAGATGTAGATATTTTATTAGAGATATAAAACTTACATAGATTACTCTGTTCCTTATTATTACACAACAATTTTTACTTACTTAGATTGTTAGGCTGTTGCCAGCGCTACTGCTCGTGTCCCTGCTGGAGAGGTCTGCCGAATTGAAAGGTCCCATGAAATGGTGCTCTTTAGATGCTTTTATATAGACATTAGTGGTCCCCTAATTTTGTATCTGAAGTCTCTTTTATATAAACCTTAGTGGTCCCCTTATACTGTATCTGAAGTCTCTTTTATATAGACCTTAGTGGTCCCCTAATACTGTATCTGAAGTCTCTTTTTTATAGACCTTAGTGGTCCCCTAAAACTGTATCTGAAGTCTCTTTTTTATAGACCTTAGTGGTCCCCTAAAACTGTATCTGAAGTTTTTCCCCCAAAATTCAACCTTAGTGCAGACTTACAGCCACCATAGCCAGTCCCACAATGAGCTTTCCTTAGTATGTGCCATTTCTGAGTTTGTAGTTTTTGAGGACTAGGGGATGGAAACTGGGAGTGTGCTCGTTTGAAAGCCATAAAGTCTCTCTCTCATGGTTGGGCAAAGCAGAGAATGGGGAGGTAACCTGGCCTGCAGATTCCAGATCGGCCCATCTGAGCTTTCATTTTCTCAAAGGCAGTGCAGGATACCCAGGGCTCGGTTTACACCTATCTCCATTTCTAGCCACTGGTGGACCATAGGCAGGCTGGGGGGAACGCATATGACATGTTTATGCCATGGGACCTTTAAACAGAAGTTAATCTTCCTATTTGTACTGACTGTATTGTTTCACAATCCCTTTTATTTTTTAGTTTTAATGAAGAGAAGCATTTGAGCTTAACAGGGCCTCCACACAGTGAGATGTCTTGCGAAGATAAGGCATTTTGTAATGACTTCACTACTATGATCCAATTTTAACACCATTCTACATTTATAAAGGTTCTGGTGATATTCTGTTTTCTTCTTATCAGCAAATCTCATGAAAAGGCCCAAACCAACAATGAATGATTCCTACTAACTAGTATTGTATTTGTGTGTGTGTGTGTGTGTGTGTGTGTGTGTGTGTGTATGTGTGTGTGTGTGTGTGTCCAAAGCCTGATATATAGTTCACTTTGTGCCGTAAAGCTCCATTGTTGTCCAAAAATGTCAGTGAGTCACAGTGTTGCACTGGGTGACGCGTTCCCTCATCACCATGAACAACAAAGTAGTTTATTTTGACTCAATCACTCTCACACACACACACACCCACACCATCCTGCTGCCATAAATACCAATTGTGGAATGTAACAAAGTACAAATACTTTGTTACTGTACTTAAGTAAATTTTTCACATATCGGTACTTTACTTAAGTAGAATCAGTTGTGCATACTTTTGAGTTTTACTTAGTTGCATTTTGCGGGAATTATCTGTACGTTCTACTCCACTACATTTCCACAACGTTCCATTACATTTTCGTTACATTTTATGATCAGTTTTCTCCCCTGTCAAAACTTCTTCCTGTGCTGCCGGTGTTGCACCAGACTGAAACAACGCATGCACTAAGACAAAAAATGTGTTGGTCCACCCTTCTACAGCTAGGGGAGACCGTGATAAACCCTATTTCCACAAATGGTGGCATATTCCTTTAAGTACTGAGATTCAGTACTTCTTCCACCACTGATAAATATTCACCACAGCAACAAATGTGCAGCTGAAAGTAGTCCCCAACAAATGCGCTATTTACTCCTCTTTGAGTAAGGTTTTCTGACTCTTCAGTCTATATGCAATTCAAAAACAGCTTGATTTGCACATGCTTAACAGTTTAATATGACATTGCAGCTGCCTACGTGGTTTAGGACCCACTGATGGTCCGGTAGAAACAGCAGCTTCTGGTAATGCTATGCATGCTACAGATTAAAGTAGTGCTTCTGTACTGTTGGGTTGGATGGTCACTATGCTTTTATTTAACTCTGTGCTTTTACTTTTTGACAGTTATGCACTATATGATACGCTAATACAGTGGGTTTGCTTTACGTTACAGATAGAAGGTTAATAACATTAATTAGTTATAGATATGACACATTGCATTCTGTGTTTGAAAACTCAGTTTGTATAAGACATGTTCAGTCATAGACGTAATTTACAGGGGGGAATCAAAACTGGCCAGTACAACCCACCTCAAAAACCTATTATAATTTCCTTACATAAGTATAGACATTTGAAACATAAATTGTTACAGAAACAAATCACCAGAATGCAGGAAATTAAGTGTTTGATATTTGGTTCAACAGTGGAGATCTTTGTTTAACTTAATTATTCTTATTTTCAACCCACAGTTACGCCCTTGCATTCAGAAGTTTGGTCCACAAAGCCAACGCTTCAAAGATTAACAAATTACATGCCATTTACATCATCAAAAGAAAAAAAAGGGTCTTTTGGAAAGCACTCGCTCATTTTACTGTCTAAGGGAGCTCCTTGCCTTTTGAAAAGGTGTAATTCTTTCATTTACTGAATAACTCAAACATCCGCCAGACATTTCAGACCTTAAAAGTCCTTGTTGCAGGGTTCATTTCCCAATGAATTCGTGCGATTTTCTTGTTGGTAATAAACAGTTAGACTGTTATCCATTGTATTTGATATTGTTGGGTATCACAAAGTTGAATATAATATAAAGCATTAGGTACTATTTTACGACGGTTTGCAATGATTCTCCTTTCCCCCAAAGTCATGGTTTTGTCCTTGTGTAACGTTTCTGATTTAGTTGGTTTTATGCTTTCTGTTTGTTTTCATGGACTTTTATTTTTAAATCCACTTTTCCTTAATTAATTTCACTTGTCTTCCTGCCTTTGTTTGCATCAAGCTGGTTTTTGATTACCTGTCTCCGCCCGAATGTTATTCACCTGTGTCTTGTTGTCTTCCCCTCCCCCGTGTACATACTCACCTGTGTTCACTTATCCTTTGCCAGATTGTTGTTACTCCTCGTGTGTCTCACTCTCCAGCGTTTTCAACCATGCCTTCTGCCTGTTGGATTTGTACCTTTGCCTGTTGTGTTTGGTGCTTGGTGCAAACAAACCTGGGGCCTGTTGCACAAAAGTAGAATAAAGATATCCAGGATAAAAAAAAAAAAAAATAATATCTACTGTAAAGTGTCTTTGAGTAGCCTTCCATGTAAAGCACAATATAAATAAAATGTATTATTATTTGGCCTACTTTGCCTTAAAAGTGAGAAGAGGGAATTAATGTTCCTTGGGAAAAGTACCCTAAGGACTGTAGACTAGATTTCAAACCCTTATTTACAATGCGAGAACATGTTTTACAACCATATGCACAAATCCCTATAATCCATGTCTAATTCTTAATATCTTTGTACAATTAATGTTCATATAGAGCAATCAGGGACAAAAACTAGAAAATTAAATAAATTACTTCAATACACGCTGTGAGCATATGTGTAAAACAATATTCATGTTTTTGGTTCTTCTGAAATCATAAATGTATTGGTCTCTGACCAGTCTGCCATTACTGTCATCTGGGAATATCGCTGTATTGTCCCACTTAATCTCTGGAGCGTCCTGTATAAACCTGAAGCTGCATAGACAACGGATCACTACTTTTTCAGAGAGTGGACACTGATGTGATGCAGACGTCTGCCGGCAGGCCGCGGCCACCGGGCAGCCTCGAAAAACTACCGTCCCACCGGGAAAAGTCCTGACTCTCCTGATTGCCACTCCACATCTGGGTGCCAGTGCAACCATTTCTAAACATCTAAAGAACTGCAATAGTGGAGGTTTAATTCAAACTCTTGACAACAATAGTGGCAAGTAATGCATGTTAATAAAAATAAAGCAGAACACATTCAGAAGACAACGGAATAACTGTTAAACACGTTTATTTGGGAACAGTGTGGCAGCTGATTTCTCAGTTGTTACTTGGCTGGGTTTAATTCAACCTGGTTTCGTGCAACCGAGTGAAAGCTAAATGCATTCAGGATAACTTGAATATTCCGGCTTAATCCCTTATCCTGGTTTTGTGCAACAGACCCCTGGCCCCACCTTATACTCCGTGTTAAGTTGAGCATTTGAGTCCGACATTGTACCTGTGACACACAATGCACTGCATTACATCACCTTGGGGAGAAACGGGCCAAAGCCCGCCTTAAGAACCTTGGGATGGATGGATGGATGGATGGATGGATGGATGGATGGGTGGATAGATAGATAGATAGATAAGTCCGACAGTATCCGGGGTCTCCTGAGATGAGGCATCTGTCAACATCTTGCACAAAGAAATCCAAAAGGGTCAGCGACATGGTCACGGTTTGATATACAGTATATGACAGAGAACCGTAATAGTCACTTTCCATCACGAAAAGGGCAACTAAATCAAAGTCACACAAACACACTGTTGTGAAAGTATTTATATATCTATATTTATTGTTATTATTATTTATATTATTATTATTATTAAACGGCTGTGGGCCATCATACATGTCATTAGTGTTTCTTGCCACATCTTGTCCCAGTCAGTTGCCATAGTTCAAGAACTAGTGGTTGGGGAGTCTCCACGTCTCCCCAGAGTTAAGTCACCATCAAATTGCGTAAAAAACCTAAAAAATAACAAATTTGGAGAAACACCATTTGGAGACATTTTTCTAATTATACACATATCACATTGAGTGTCTCTGTAGGCTACCGATTAATCAACAGTGGTGGTTAACCTGCATCATGGGCTTTAACTTGATTCATAGTAGCACGTTGGGTCAGTGGTTAGCATGTCTGCCTCACATCAAGGTGCCACTTCAGAGTTTGATCCCCGGTCCGGGTAGGGACTGTGTGAAATTTGCATGTTCTCCCTGTGTTTGCGGGGGTTTCCTCCAGGGGCTCTGGTTTATTTCCACCGTAAAGACATTCATGCTAGGTAACTAGGACTACATTTGAAAATTTGCCGACTGGCTAACACCGGCGCATTTAAAGATATGTTGATTAATGTGCATTGTTCTAATCAAATTCTCAGATCCTTTGTCAGATATTTAACACTTTTAAAATCTTGCTGAGGTTCAGCCACTCCTTCGTTTAAATCCGTTGAACTTGACCTCTTTTTTACCCGTGCATTTCACAATGTATTTTAAGATTTTGCTAATCATCTTTGACAGGCATCGGAACTTGACCCCGAGTTATATTTCAAATTCGTTAAACCAATATAGGATAACATTGGCAATTTGGTACCCCAAGATTTTCTGATTTTAATTCATTTATACCTTGTTGTCGTAAATTTGGACACATGTACATCTGCATTTGTTATGATTACCTTACTTACAAAACTAGCAAGTCCAAAACTTTGTTAACATCCAGATGGCAAGTCTAACACCCATTCACGCTCCCGTGACCACATCACTCTGGTTCTCCAGAACCTCCGCTGACTCTGTGTCCCACTACAAACACAAAGTTCTTCTACTCACTCACAAAGCCCTCCACAACCAGGTCCCCTCCTATCTCATCAACCTTTTTATAATGTATTTTATTTTAATAGGGACAATGCACAAGTTAACCTTAACCTTGTATAAGAACAAGGAGAGCTTTCAGGGCCTTCTCCTCCCCTTCATTGTCGTTATTGGGATCCTCTACTTTACTGAGCTCAGCTTTGCTCTACTTTCCCGCCCATTCTGTACCATCATCTCCCCTACATTCCACTACGTTAACATACTGATGTTCTTTATTCACCCTATATGCTGTGCAGATGAAGTATGGAGGCTCCAAGGACACAGTTGTCCAGTTTCTCTTCTACGAGCCAATCAGGTACCAGTGGAGGGAGACAGACTTCTTTCCCTGCTCAGTCAGCTGTGGAGGAGGTGAGGTCATCAGTCGGTCCACACTAAAGCCCAGTTCAGACCAATGCGAAAAGACGAGTCGAAACGTGCAACTTCTTGTTCTTGCAGCCTTCTAAAACCTGCCAGTTCAGTTCAGAGATGGTGTATCATTTCTATGGCAACGACTCTTTGTACTTCAGTTCTAACTTCCGACTTTTAGGCTCTTTTGTGGTTGGATATATAACTTGTTACGTCTAAATATGAATGTGGGTAACATTAGTGATAGTGAGATGCTTGCTGCAGTTACATTCCTAGTGATGAATTGGCAAAAACACGTTTTATTCCTCTGATTCACTGCTTTGTTCTTACACCGCTGGACTCTCCCTCTCTTCATTCTCTTGATCACGCGGTAGGTTACCGAGGCTCCATCTAAAACTTTGCCATTTTTACCAGGTGTTTGGAACATCATTTTGTTTCTAAAGTTTATAGCTGACTTTACCAGCTGACTTCTCTATCGGCTGTTGAAACAAGGGAGGTCTCTTACGTCCTAAAACCAGCCTCTGGAGACTTGACCAGCTGAGTCACAGCGAAACCATCAGCTGGTTTGAGTCGAGCTGAGACGTTCGAAAACGGTTTCATCTCGTCACAAATCTTTTGTCTGAACTGGGCTTAACAGATGTCTTAGTGGTTGGATGATGATTTAACCAATGGTGAAATTTAACAAAGTACATTTACTCAGGTACTGTACAGTTTACTTGAGTCTTTTCTTTTAATGCCACTTTCTACTTCTACTTAGCTACATTTCAGAGGGAAAACTGAAATGATAAGACCATTAAACACCAACTGTTTGGATCCTCACAGTTTCTAAAATGGGAGGATTTTTCTGCCTCCATCTAACATTGTTTTATTTTTTATTGATCTTCAGCTTTGGTATATCCAGCTTCATCTGTTGATACATGCAACGTTTTACAGCAACCTACACGCTTTCCTCCCCCAGGCTACCAGTTGAATTCTGCAGAGTGCACAGACATCCGATCCAACCAGACCCTGCCTGAGCACCATTGCAAAAGCTATCCTGAAAACACCAAACCCACACCAAAACTCAAGGAGTGCAACATGGACCCCTGCCCAGAGAGGTAGGATTCATTACCAGTTGAGTTTTACATCGGAGACCTTACAAAAAACACCTTTCAAGGAACAATTTTATATAACCCATCTATCCTTTCTCTTAGTTAGGACGTCGGGGGGCTGGAGTTATGTTTTTGGGAAGAACATAAGTTAGCCTGATTGATTTTTACAGCATGAACACATCTCCTGACCCATTTAAACACAAGTTATGCGTTGCATTTCCGGCCATGTCCATGTCAACCACTCTGTACAATCTTGTTTGTGAAAGTAAGTTTGGACATTGTCAAGCTTAGTTGAAGCTCTGCACACTACTAAATGCATTCTATCATTCTGGTTACTAGGGACAATGCTCGTACATTAACATTACAAGAATTGTGTCAGAGTTGGAGAATATCTATCTGTGGTTCCTAGCTGAATGTTAAAGTTGCTCCATCACATGGACAGGAAATACTAACAGCCAAATGCACAGCCATAATAAAGATCAAAGCTATGTGTCAGATTAGCTGAAAGTAAGATAAGATAAGATAGTGTTATCTTAACCTTAGTCTCCCGTTGCCAGATCCAATACCCGCAGCACTTTGTCATTGCTGAGTAAGGTCTGGCTACACCACACATACATTCCAGGATAGGAGAAAAAAAAATGATTTTGGGCGGCGCTAAGCTCCATATGCAGCGACGGTGGCTCTTCTAAATAGTTTTGGGAAGGAATTTGTTTTGGTGGAACATTTGCAAAAGACAACGTCACATAGAATGTTAAATTAAGTTAAATAACTTCATTATTAACAGTATTGTGAGCTGTTTAAATTAGCTGGATACATGGGCGCCTCGGCAGCTCACGTGTTCGACTCACTGCTGCCTTTGCTGCATGTCGTTCCCCCTCTCTTTCCCCCTTTATGTCTTCAGCTGTTGTATACAAAATAAGAAAATAAGCTGGATGCATGGTTAAACCTCTTTTGCCAATCAGTCCCTAGAACATTGGGCGTGCCAATGAAGAACGGGCCAGAAGACATTTTTCAGGCTTTTTTTCAGCCATTTTCACGTCATGTCTCTTTGTTTAACGCTAGCTCACTGCAGACGAGAAACACACTTTGAAAATAATACTTTTTTAAACAATGCTAGCATGCACACATTCTAGCAACGCCTTAGACATATCTTTGTTGCACAAACCAAATGTTTGTCAGAACTCAACATTTTCAACGTGTAGCTTTGTAGCTCTGAGGTTGTTGTAATTTGCTGTGGCGAAGGGATTGTCACACACACATAGCAGAAGGGGAGGGGTTTTATCCCTGGATGTACTTTGGTTGCACCAGACTATTCTCACCTAAGCCTTGTAATAACAATACCAATATGCGGCAGCCTGTAGTTAGAATTAGGCTCAAAGAGTACAAATAGTACAAAAATATCCTACTAAAGTAAAAGTACTATTACTTTGAGAATCTTAAGATGAAGGAAAATTAACGGTATTTAAAAATCTACTCAGGTAAAAGTAACAAGTAGCTCATTTAAAATTTACTCAGAGTAAAATATATTTTTCTATTTATACTTGATATATTTTATATTTACTACACATATTAAACTAAATTGCAGTCTTTTGTGATTAAAGGCACAAAGCCAAACAAGAAAAAAAACTTTTAAAAAATGAGAAAAAAAACTTTTCCAAAACAATTCTTTTACTCAGTAACAGATGTGATTTCAAATGTAGCAAAGTACAACAAGTAAAAGTAAAAAATTACAAATTTTAAAAAATACTTTAAAAAGTAAAAGTACATTAAAAAAAAAAAAACTCCGTAGTTGCTATCCCCCTCTGCCTGTTACCCAGCAGGCTTTGTTTAATCGATCTGATTGGGTAGAGCTAAGAAAGGCTGATTATCTTCTCAGCTCAGCTCGATGCTTGTTTTATGAAGGGCTGGATCGATGGAGAGTTTAATCACTAGGCTAAAGAGGAGGAATGCTAAATCAGCAGCATAAAGCCTTTCTCGTTTACCACTTTATTATAACCTTGAGGGCCAAACTGCTATCAATGAGCCCTCTGCGTGAGCTTCCATTTATCATACATTCTCAAATATAATATATGTTTCTGACCTCATTGCTAGACCTTCCTCTACAGTGCTGCGGCTGAAATAAGGCAAATTTGGCGGAATTTCTAGCAGAACAGGAGCAATCCAAGGAGAGGAACATTGTGAATATAGACAATAGTCTCTCAAAACTTACTCAGTTGTGTGATCTTTTGTTTCCTCCAGTGACGGATTCAAAGAGGTGATGCCATATGACCACTTTCAACCTCTTCCTCGGTGAGTAACCGACGAGCCTTCATTTTAAAAGCTCCGGCTGTCTTTTTTTAATCATTTGACATATTTCCAGTGGGGACAGAGTGTTGGCTGAGATGTACCACAGAATGTACGTGGGCATGAATTATCAAAACAAGTTTTCAACCAAACCTATTCCCAACCCATCACCATTGTCCATGAGAATGTGTAAATGGTGAAAATCTCAACTCCATTTGATTGCATCTTAAAAACAGTAACTCTCAGTCAGGGCACCTACAGTTTGGTAGACTCTGTGGTAATTCAGGGGTGAAGTAGCAATGTTGTTGCATTTTTTCATTTGGTTCAGTTTGCTTCCACACTTCTCTCTGTCAAACGCACCAAACACTATAAACACATGTCACATGATCGAGATGGCTTGTTAATTGGACAGAATTTCCGAAACTCGTCGACACTTCTGGTCTCAGAAATAATGAAGCATCACCACATTCTAATTTTGGAGTAGAGAGGTATTAAAGCGCTGTCTAACAGCACGCTGAGACAGACGGTCTAGGGTGGTGGAGCAAAAAATTATGGTCGGAGTATGCCATTGGGAACAACACTGCTTTTTCGATTGAATGGAATAATTAAATCGATAAATCGATTCTGGAGGGGAGTAACGTGATTGGCTGGACAGAGATGGCGGCCTAAGGTGTAGCTCCTTGTCAGCATTTGCAAATAATTGTTTTATATGGTTACAACTTTGATATTTTACCTTTTGCAGAGATTCCAACTTTGATATTTTAATTTTTACATTTATATCTTACAACCAGTGATGTGTGCTCAGAACAGCTTACGGATCTGAAAGTTATCCTCCCTTAAATTTGATATAAGTCTGTAAATTGTGTGGAAGGTTGAAACAGCTGGCCTGTAAATGCTGTCATTGTGGTTCAATTCCTGTATTGGGGTTGGAAAGCGTTCTCAGCTGAACTGAACTGAACTCTAGTTCACTTGGAAGTGAGCCGAGACCCCCCGTTCAGATCAAACGCTCCAGGGTTGGTTTTAAACGGACCAATCAAAGCAACCTTAGTTGCCTAAAGCAACCTTAGTTCTGTTCCACAGCAGCTGCCTCCGCAAGTAAAGCATTACCAGAGGTGGAAAGAGTACAAAAATATTCAACTTAAGTAAAGTTAGTCCAAGTAGGAAAGGGTCGGATAGTGAGGTCGTGAGGTGGTTTCCAACAGGTTGCAATCATTTTTTTTGCAGCTGTAAGTCCAGCAAATGCCGCACGTTTCTAAGTTTCAGAGAGCTGGAACGCTGCCACGTCATTCAGAATCAAGACATTGACATAAACAGGCACAGTAACATTAAATATAATGCAGCACTCCTGATTGGTGGGAAATGAAAGGCCACCATCCTCTCACTCCTTTGTAAAGTGGACATCTTAAGTCGCGGCCTTTAGCCTTTCCAGATAAATTTAGATACCGCTGATTGTAATGTACGCCAGTAGCCGGCAGGAGGGGAGAGAGGTAGCAAAGAGATCATAAAATTAACCCTGGGTAAAACATTAATGTAAAGAAGACCTCAATGTCTAAATATTTACACTGCTTAACAATGGGGATGTCGGGGTCTTCTACAGATCCAACATTATGTCTGCAAATATCTGGGATTGTGCTATAAATTGAGTGATGTAAGATTTAATTTATTAATTTTTCAGTAGAATTGGGTTGGGAACCGGAGGGTTGTTGGTTCAAGTCCCCGTACAGACCAAAGTATGGAGTGTGGATTGGTTGCTGGAGAGATGCCACTTCTTCTCCTGGGCCCTGCCGGGTGCCTTCCAGCAAGGCACCGTACCCCACCAACCGCTCAGGGTGCCGGCAGCCTATTACTCTGACATCTCTCCATTTATGCATGTATAGGACCTGGGCATGGGTGTGTGTTTCAGGCCTGTGTGTAGTGATTACTAACAAAACAAAGTGTAAATTGTAATTTCCCCATTGGGGATCAATAAACAGTTTAAATTATAAATTATAACAGCACACTGAGACGGTCTAGGGTGATGGAGCAAAAAACTCCCTTATGGTTGAAGAGTGCCATTGAATGGACAAATTAAATCTATGAATTGATTCTGGAGAAAGATTTATGTCTACCTGAGAAAGAGGAATAATCCTTACAAGTAGGATTAACCGCACGCCAAATATCTTTCAAACTAAACGTCCTTAAGTAAAAGTACATATTTAAGAAAACTACTCAAAAAACACAAGTACACAAAGCTACTGAATTACAATAAAGTGACTAATTGTAATTTGTTACTTTTCACCTCTAAGCATTAACCGTCAACCACTATAGCTGTCATTAATCTTCAGTCTGACTTCGTTTAATCCATTGGGGAGAGAGACAGAGAGCGCTTCAGTTTTGCATATTGATATATTTATTTTTGAATTCCTCACAACAGCAGTGTGCTATGTGCTCCACCGATGTGTGTGATCGGTGGTGGCCGGCTCACACTGTCACAGGGACAGAACCATAATAACCCACTGTTTCCTTTAGCTTTATACTTGGCTGTTATATGTCCAGTATGAATGTGTGTGGATTGAGTGCTGAGAGAGAACTCATTGTGTGTAGTGGATATCTGTAGTATCTGTGCAAGGCTTTTTCCCAGAGGACCCTCTTAACTTGAATCTCCGCTGAAGTCAACTGAACAACTGTTGAAATGTTACTGTGCATATTTGTTTTTGTTATCGCTGCTATTTACTGCATAGCACTGGAAATGTTTTACCTTTATTTACCATATTATTGTACATTGTACAGTATTGTACTAATAATTTGTGTCCACAGCCCTTGCTTTGTGTTTTGGGAGCCTAAAGGGTATCGTTTTTGTTTTTGTTTTTGAAACATTAACTACTATTCTTTTCCACTTGGACCCTATTTTCCTATGTTTTTGTGTCTAAGTGACGGATGTGAACAACAATCTTTGAAATTGGTCCAGTAGTAAGTATTACTGGCAGCAGCAAAAAACAAACTACAATGTAACATTATTGGGCAATGCGCAGCTTCAATTTGCATCCACTAAAAGTGCTGTTTCTGCCACTGACAGGCTCAAATTATTGTTCTATTCTTATTATAAGTGTTTGACAACATAATGGTGAGGATTTCTACAGAGATAGACCTTTCTGTTAAAGAGTAAGATCCTTTTTGAATAACATTAAATAGCCCTAAAATCACCATCACCAAACCCACCAGACTCCATATAAATAAACAGTAATTTTATCATCGTAAAACAAACTTCATTCAAAGTCGACAGAATCAAAACAAAAAATACCAAAAGCTGTCTTGGTTCATCTTTCCACTGTTCCGAAAATCACCACTCTGGTTTGATTGAAATAAACCCTTACTTCCCCCATTTACATGTGTAAATACACTGTACAGGCTGAAAGTATTGTGAGCCAGTATCATTCCTGTTGAGATTAAATGAAACAAAGGTGCAACATGAACATGGCTACTCATAACCTGGTTACAAACCAGACTAAAGAATTGGAGACATTATCTGTTACTATTCCTAAAGACGCTGTGAGGACTATAAGTCAAGCTTAATAAAACAATAAAGAAGATTCTCAGTCAGACGCATTTGTAGATACACTCATAAGGCAACTGGACTTGACATTTTGGTCTTAAATGTTTGTTCTTATATGAATGTATCTGCAAACTGTTTACTGTCAACATTCATGTTTCTCATTTGATTTCCTTGAATATCTACTCCTGGCAGTTAAAGCCTGATTAGCCTGATATATGGTTTAAAATTATGGTTATGCCCTTTGGTTAGGAATTGAAAATGTTAATGCTAACTTTTTTCAAAACCTCTTTTTTACCTAACCTTATCTGATCCTGGCTTAATTGCTATATAAAAAATTCTCTGCTTTGATTAATTGTTTCTGTTCTGCCCCCCCCCCCCTCCCTCCAACTATATAAAGTTATATTACCTCATTTTAAATCACATTATCTCTGTGTCCCTCACTGAAAATTCCAAAATGTACAAACACATCAACATCACACGTATTGTTATTTGCCAACCGGATCATGTGGCATCCAAATTTAAATCCTAAAGTGAGATTTAATGCCAGCACAGAGCAGATGAAGGTGAAAACTTGTCTAGTGTCAAACTCTGCACCTGCGTCATTGCCGTAGGTGCTAAAACATCTAGGTGAAAGAACAATAGGCTAAAAAAATATACAGGGGACTTTAATCAAATGATGTTATCGAGGCTGTAGCCAGGGTGTTCTAAGTAGGCCTATGCCCCTCCAAAAAAACATTGCAGAAAGTCCCAGGCCTATACCCTGCAACTCTTTTAACAACAATATTAATCACATTGTACATAAATTGAATTATAGTCTTAGTGTCCTTTCCGTTCCAGAAACTGTTTACCACTTACGGACAAAAAAAGTGTTCCTACTCAATTTATATTGCCAATAATGGATTATGCTGATTCTGTGTATTGCATTTGTTTCTAATACCTCGCTTGACTTGCATACACTATATATAGAAATGCAGATTCATTGGTTGCAATTTGTCTTTGTGTGTTCATTTCAACTATTGGTTCCTTTTTCCCCCACTCATTTAAGACATACTGTACAGCTTTTCTTTTTAGTACCTAATTTTTCTAAGTCCATATAAAAAAAGCTTTTATGTTTAAAGCACTTTCTAGACTTTGACACCTTTCCAATTTGATGTCATTCCTCACTTTTCTCTCTTTACTGACATTTTACAATAATGTCCAATGATCTATGAATGATCTATTCTGAATGATCATGTTCCTTGTAATTAATTATGTTGTATTTGAGTTCTTTTTTGTTTAGTTATTTGTTTTGTTCTGTTTTGTTTGTCTTGTTTGCATGTGCGTAATGTTTTTTGTTGTATTTAATTAGACCCCCTTGAAACGGAGATGGTACATCTCAAGCAGTGGCGTTTTTTGGCATAGGCGAAACGGGCAGGACACGGGGGGGTGGCAGGAGCACTAGAAAAAATGTATCCTCTAAGTGGTTTTCTACTGTATTATCTATCATTTCACTGTGTGGGGAGTTGGCGCCCCTGCTCACTGAGAAGGTAGCATGCACAGAGAAGCTGTGTGAGAAGGGGAGGGGGGAGCGGGGGACAGTTCACCTCTGTGTCGAACAAAGCTGGTCGTGGTTATGTATCAGTTAACTTCTCATCTCCAATCCTCTCTGTATTTGTGAAGTGGCGCTGTCCTGAGTTGAAAGTAGCTTACTTTATTATGAAGTTAATAGGCATATGTGTTTGTGTCTGCTATCTGAAATGCAAGCATTTTTTTTTTTGACTGCTTTTTTTTTTAAAGGGCGTGCTATGGCTGCATGATTATGGCCAAAATGATAATCACAATTATTTTTCATCAATATGGAGATCATGATTAATTATCATGATTATTTGTTGATCTTAACCAAAAAAAAAAATGATTGTCACATAGGCTATTTATAACTGCTTTCACATCCATATTGTGCTACATTCTTCTTATGTTGGATTTGTCTGTTGTATGCCCGTTATCTAACAAACAACCAACACAGTTTTTGATACCTCATTACGGTGCCACTTAAATGTCTGCGCTGCTCTCTGATGCTCCAAAACAGACATTAGAGGCAACAAAAGCATTGCTACATGTCACAATAGTAAACACTAACAACACTTTACACAGCACGTTAACGTTAATGTTAGCTACGGTAGGAACTGGATTAAAAAGGCTAAAATGAAAGAAAAAAAATGTCAGCAGTGTAAACCTCTGACATTAGCCACTGTGTCTCTCCATGTTGCTGGGAGCCGTGAGTGAGTGAATGGGGGGGGGGGGGGCTCTGTCTCTCCATGTTGCTGAGAGGCATATGTAAGTGAATAGGGGTGGGGCTGCATGGAGAGTTAAAGGAGAGATCCAAACACAGGCCCGATTTTACAGAAATGGGTCATGTAACGCATGTAAAAAAAATAAAATAAAAAAAATGGTGCTTTCTATGAACACAATGACGCATTTAAAATATTGCTCGATCACACAAATTTGATCGAGGGAAGCCAAAATGGTCAGGCCCCTAATTAAGAAGCCTAATCTTGACCCTAAAGTGCTGTCCAATTTTCGACCAGTCTCTAATCTACCTTTTCTTTCAATGTATTTAGAAAAAAATGTTTCTATACAGTTATAAGTCTTTTTACAACTGAACTCTGTGTTTGAAAAATTCCAATCTGGTGTTAGATCACGTCACAGTACTGAGTCTGCACTGTTGGGTACATAATGATGTTGCCTTGTCCGTGGATGCCGGGAATCTTATTGTTTTAGTCCTTTTGGACCTCAAAGCGGAGTTCGACTCAGGGGACCTTGCAGTCCTCCTCTCACGCCTTGAGAATTGTGTAGGTATCAGAGGCTCGGCACTCAAATCGTTTAGCTCCTATCTATCAAATTTTCTGTTATGATTGGTGACCTCTCCTGGCCAGTTGCTCCTCTCTCTTTTGGGGTACCACAGGGATCCATTCTTGGCCCCATTCTGTTTTCTTTATATATGCTGCCTTTAGGGGCTATTATAGGAAAGCCCAACCTATCTTTTCATTGCTATGCAGATGATTTGCAAATGACAGTGTCGTACTAAACTCCCTGCTTAGTTGTATCACTGATATTAACTTGTGGCATTCAGACAACTTTCTTAACTTGAATGAACGTAAAACGAAGTGTATTATTTTCAATACTCCAGGCATGCAAAATGGTCCAGCTTTGAGTTTTGGGAGCCATGGCATCATACACTAGATCAGTTGTCAAAAACTTGGGGATTACTTTTGATTGCATATTGAAATTTGACAAGCAGATCAGTAATGTTGTTAGAATAAGCTATTTTTTCCAGCTTTGTCTACTGCCTAAAGTTAAGCCTTTTCTGAGCAAGTACAACCTAGAAAAGGCCATTCATGCTTTTATTAGTTCAAGGTTGGACTACTGTAATGCTCTTTATGTTGGTCTGTGTGTGTGTGTGTGTGTGTGTGTGTGTGTGTGTGTGTGTGTATGTTGGTCTGAATCAGACGTCATCTCATGCCTTCAACTTGTGCAAAATGCTGCTGATCACTTTTTAACAAATACATCTAGACGTGCACACATCACTCCCATTCTCTACAGCCTGCATTGGCTCCCAGTGCGTTTTAAAATAGATTTTAGGATTTTTCGCCACAGAGTATTTGTCGGAAATTTTAACATTGTGGGAGCACAACCGGTTCGGAAGATTACAGATGTCGCTTTTTTTTAGGTCATATCTGTTTAGTCTGGATTTTAATACGTAGCAGGGGTGTGACCATTTCATTCTTGTGTTTCTTTGTAACTATTTCTGATTTTACTGTTTTTACTGTTTTTAATGTTCATTCTTTCTATTGTATGATGTGATTTTACACATTATATATATATATATATATATATATATATATATAATTAATAAAATCACATATATATCCCGTACCTAATATTAATGCACTATTTTGGAACTTACGCATTGACTCGAGCAGCAATTTTCTTCCACCGAAAATCTCTTTTGCAGCAGCCGCTGTTTTGCTTTTTTACGCAAGGCAGTTGTATTTGTATTGCAAATTTCAGCAACAGGGCAATACAAAGTGCTTTACATAAAAACGATTAAAATAATAAATGTTACAGTGCAGTACAAGAAATCAAACATTAAAGAGCAGTCAAAATAAAATACCAATACGTTGTTGTCCAATACTACGGAATTCAACACAGGCAGAACCATATGTCTTTACCATCTCACATACCTATATTTAACAAAATACATGTTCAAACCTATGGATGTGTATATGTACAGTGGGTACGGAAAGTATTCAGACCCCTTTAAATTTTTCACTCTTTGTTTCATTGCAGCCTTTTTCC
>NC_048407.1:5275917-5317893 GCF_013103735.1 Etheostoma cragini
TTTTTGGAAAATGGCTGCAATGAAACAAAGACTGAAAAATTTAAAGGGGTCTGAATACTTTCCGTACCCACTGTATATGTATTTACAGTATGTGCACATGAGTATTTCTGTCCACCAGTTTGTTAGTGGTTGTTACCATGATGAATTGTAGTATCATAGCTCTATTCATGCTGCCTTTTCATTGTGATGGTGCACATGCTTAACTCTGAGTGAAACCCATTCTGAGTTTTCTGAAATCAAATCAGCTGTTCTGGAACCAAAAATATATTTAAAATATATATATATATATATATAAATACATATCATATCAAAACAAATATTACATTTAATTAACTAATTAAAATAAAAAACTCAGGTTAAATCAAACCAGAGATCAGGGTTTTTTCAATCGCCACCCTGAAATGGACCCCTGGAGATGCAACCTGTGCTGTCATCAATTAATGTTAGATGCATTGTGTAAGAGTTAAGAAAGCTTTATATATGTGTTGGTGTGTGTGTGTGTGTGTGTGTGTGTGTGTGTGTGTGTGTGTGTGTGTGTGTGTGTGCAGCTGGGAGCAGGGCCCCTGGACCCAGTGCTCAGTGTCCTGTGGTGATAGCGGTGGCTGGCAGGACCGCAGCGTGATGTGTGTGGAGGAGGACACCCACGGACAATTCTCCCAGGTGGAGGAGTGGAAATGCACCCACTCCCCTCGGCCCACCACCCGACAGACATGCAACACCTTTGGCTGCCCCCAGTGGGTGGCCATGGACTGGTCTCAGGTCAGTCAATGAAGTAATCTCAAGTACCCGGGTACATGGTAGAGCTGCAAAAATTCAAATTTTGACTTTACGATTAATTTTTGATGAACAAATTAACAATATGATTGTCTCATATATTAAAAATTTTAAATATTTATTTACTTTTTCATAGGCTATAAAGTAAACCACGCCTCTTTATTATCATAAAACCTTTTATCTAGCTGCCTCCCCCTTGTCATTTTTGTTGCCATGAATGTGTAAAGCCTCAAGCCTCAAAACTATCATAGCTCTAGCTCAACAGTTCCACTAATAATTACTTTTATAATTACAATTTGCCATATCTAAAAATCTCTCTCATATCTAAAACAAAATCAACAATTTCCATCAACAATTATGCCTCATAGGACCTTAGCTAATGTTAACAACTTATTTAACCTCTTTAAAACACACTGGAAAATACATGCTTTTCTCGCCCAAATTTTTACCCCCAAAAAAGTGATGCAGTTTCCACATACAAAAATAGTACCATAGCCACATGTCTCAACTTAATGCAGAAGAAAATGGATTTTATATGAATTTATTTCGGCAGATATGTCTGATTGTTTTTCTTACTTCTTTTCAGAAAAAAAGCCCCAAAAGTGCAAAATAAAAAACTTCTCAAATAAAAAAAACACATCCACATCACTCACACACATACCTAAAATAACTACATACATAAAGTTATAGAAATAAGTTATTATAAATTTATGAAATTGCGAAATGCAATAACTAAGGCCATATTTTTGCTTTGACACAGCTGGAGCCCTCACAGGGTTAAAGTTTTCTGGTCAAGTTTGGTATCAATCAATTTGACTTCTTATTGGCTAAACAGGAAGGCTGGTTTCATAACATCTAGTTTTAACTGGAATGAATAGCTGTCAATCTTTCCCACGTGGGGCCAAATGCAACGATGGCACATGATTGCTTGTCTCAGGGACAGCTCGGGTTAGACTGAAGCGATTGGCTGGAAACAAAGTTCAGTGGAATCTGCTGGAGTAACTTTGTAGCGCGCCGTGGGGATAAGAAACAAGCGATCTAAACGCAGAAATTATGAACTATATAGATTTCTTCACGTCAAAACTCGTTCAGAATCTACAAGATTGTGAGGGGATCAGCTAATTTTGGATTACATAGCTTAGATATTATAATTCCTTGGACTGTTGTTTGTAGGAAAAATACGTTTTTGGCGGTTGTTTACCGCTGTGAATAAAGACACGAGGAAACGGGTAGGGATATTCGGTCAACTTTAGACACTAGTGGCGCAGAATCTAACTGTGTTTTTTTACTTCATAACATCAGTATAACCTTTGGCTTCTCAGATATGAGATTTTCTTGCTCTTCCCTGTTATAACATTGTAAATTAAATATCTTTGGACTGTTGGTCTGTACACTGTTTGAACACTTAGGCGTGTTCACACCGATAGTTCAGTGGATTGGGTGCCATTTGGGAGTAAAGTTGCAACATATTTTTGATTTGAACGCATTTTTGATTTGGTTGGGTTTGCATTCAAACTGCACTTTGTCAATGCATGCACCAAACACTGTAAACACTTTGGCCTTCTGACTCATTTATAAATGTGGCGTACACACAAAAGAAGTCGTACGCAGCTCTCTACGCAAGAATTTGGGATTAACAAAAGCAAAATTGGAAAATTTGTGGTCATCCACTGACCCTCTGACATCACATTACCAGCATGTTTCCTTGGATCAGGGAGGCGACAAAATCATGGTTGCAGCTGCCTCCGTGGTCCTGCTACACGTCCTGCGATGCCCTGCTACATCTTGTTACACTCTGCGGTGCAGTTCCCTGCTATGCCATGAACTACTACAAACTATATTTTAAGTCACTGTTCCATTATCTTTTACTATGACTGTTATTACCACTATTTATTACACCCCCAACTGGCCGTCAGACACCACCTACCAAGAGCCTGGGTCTGTCCCAGGTTTCTTCCTAAAAGGAGTTTTTCCTCACCACTGTCACACTGTTGCTTGCTCTGGAAGTAGCTACTAGAACTGTTGGGTCTTTGTAAATTTTAGAGTGTGGTCTAGACCTACTCTATCTGTAACTTATAGAGTGGTCTAGACCTACTCTATCGGTAACTTTTAGAGGGGTCTAGACCCATCTATCTGTAAATTATAAAGTGTGAGCTAGACCTACTCTATCTGTAAAGTGTCTCAAGATAACTCTAGTTATGAATTGATACTGTAAATAAAATTGAATTGAATTGAATTGATCCAGGCGTAGGCACAGAAACAGGTGAAAGGACTTCATTTTCCCTCAGTGAAGATAATGATCTCTTCTGAAGAGTACATCATGTTTTTTTAAATCCTCTGTGTCCTCCTTGGCTTCTAGAAACTCCGGGGAGGAGGCGCGTGGGTGGTGCGCGATAACGGAAAACTTGTCATGTTGATGCTCCGACGGTGTTGTCGTTACTTAGAAATCATCATGAGGGAGACAGAAACTACGCACTATAGCGTTGATCACCCAAAATGAAAGTGAATATGTATATACACATGTTAGGTAATGGTTGTGTTGCCTCCCCATCACAGTGCACGGTGACGTGTGGGCGTGGCCTGCGTTACCGGGTGGTGTTGTGCATTGACCACCGGGGACAGCACATTGGAGGCTGCGAAGCGTCACTTAAACCTCATGTCAAAGAAGACTGTCTGGTCCCAGTTGCCTGCCACAAGCCCCGAGGTAAGAGGCTGTGTGTGTGGGTGCGTGTGTGTGTTTGTGTGTGTGGGTGTGTGAGATTTTGGATGGAGGAAGTAATGTTTTAGTACCAGAAGACATAATACTTGCACATGCACACCAAAGCTATTTATAAAAAAAACTACTTTCACTGTACTCATACCTCTTCAATCCCATTATTGTACATGTATGTGGTATATGGCTTTTGCATTTTACCAGAATTCCAGCTCCATGGCTTTTCTCACATCCCAGAATGCTGTGTGGACTAGCCAGACCCCCTCCACAGCTGTGTGTAGGAGGGTCCGGCAATGCTACGTAAGACTACGTTTGGCAACACCCGTATATAACCCAAATAAAATCTTCAACCTGTCAGCCAATGTACAACCTGTGTGTGTGTGTGTGTGTGTGTGTGTGTGTGTGTGTGTGTGTGTGTGTGTGTGTGTGGGTGGGTGCCCACAGTCATCACCTTCACCATAAAAACAACAGGCTTCATTTGCATTAGCTTCCATCGTGTGGCCCTAATTTATGATCCAACCTCCGCCGTAAATAAGCATCCCTGCTCATTAAACTGCTTGATTCTTCAAAATGTCACCGTCTTTCTCTCCCAAAAAAAGCTCATAATTTTGCGTGTACTATGGGTCTCTAAGTGCCAGTTAAAAAGAGCTTTTCCATGATAATAAAACTCTGTATTAGACTCGGTTAAAAGAAAGAGGAAGGTATTGGGACATCATGTACGTGTCTTAATTTTCCGTGTAAACCGTGTAGGCCAGCTGGCTGAAATGATGTTTGAATCTGATATGTTTTGGATATGTGTGGGAACCCTGGACTGGGGTGGAACTTATTTTTCCATCTTTCCGACAGAATCTCTGCCTGTGGAGGCCAAAGCGCCCTGGTTAAAACAAGCCCACGAACTGGAGGAGCAGCATACTGCTACAGAGGAGCCCACGTAAGCACACACACACACACACACACACACACCCACACAAGCCCATGCACACATGCACGCACACAAACAACATATAATTTCCCTCTATTCTTAAAGTCCTAATGGTGTGCTCTATTTTGATAAAAAATGTATTACAGTAATTAATTTTATGACACCACCTACCATCTTTTACCAGAATCTTACTGTGTTACTGTCTACACATACACAGGGCCTGAAATTAACACCCTCCCACCTGCCTAATGCGGGTGAATTTAGCAATTGGCGGGTAACACTGTCATTCTACCTGCCACATTGGCAGGTAGCCAATGAGAATTGAGTGATTCATTAGGTTTTTTTGCAACTGTTGTTCTTTTACATTTCAACGAAGTCCACCATTTTGTTGGATTTTAGCAAAAAATGGTAAAGAGGCCGGCTGAAACAAACAACCAACAAAAAGATGAGTCAAAAAAATGTAAAAGAAGATGTTTTAATACAAAGTGGACAATTGTTGACAACTCCGGGGCTGATTTATGACAGCAGTACAGAACAAATGCATTGCAGTGTGTACGGCTCAGAGAAAGAAAAGTCAAATCCTTTTGTAATCGAGAATAAAAACTTATTAGAAGCAATTAAGAACCACTAGTCATCAAAAAGCCACCTACACACGATAAGTTGTACACTACCAAAGACTGCGCTTCCGTAGGACACCGCTGCGGTCAAGAAAGCAGCGCAGTTGGAGGGGATGCGACTGCGGTTTCTGAACATTCATGTGATTCCTGTTTTTTACCTTTATGAGGAAAAAAACAACTGGTCGTCAAAAAACTTTAGGACTTACACATACATATAAGTACATATATTTATGAAGGTGTTAAATAATTTAATTTAAACCGCAGTTACCATCAGTGTTCTTTCAGGATGAACAGTGCCATCCTATGTATGGAGGGGACGCCATCCCCAGCTTCTAATGCTAACCCTAATACATTATTTTCATGTTTTTCTGCTGCCTGTTTTTACAAAATATAGGGGCTTTAGGTGGGGACTTCTGTTAATTCCTGTTTTGGTGAAAAATGTTTTTTTATAGACAAGTTCAAACTGGTTCTTTCACAGTATGTCATGGTTTATTCAAAGAATTTTATTTTATTCATGCATAAGAGAAGATTGTGAATGTCTTACACAGATCTTAGAAGGCGGAACAAGGTGCATTTCTCTCTCTCTCTCTCTCTCTCTCTCTCTCTCTCTCTCTCTCTCCCTCTATGTTTAACCTTTATATTTATCTGATGGCATTCAGTTCAGACTTGTGATGTATTAATTAAAGTAATATGTCATGAAATGTTGCAGATCAGACCTGTAAAAAGAAAGATCGTCATTGAGATATTTATATAAAAGTGATCAGGGTGCTAATTCATAAAAGGCCTATATATTTAATTATGCATGTATGTGTCTGAAAGAGGCTATTTGCATTGCCAGTTTATATAGTATAAATGCACTCCTTATTCATGTTGGATAAAAGACACTGACACACCAAGCTCATCCAGGACTGTGTGAATCTGTCCAGCTCTGCTTCCTCTCTTTTGGCTGCTGATGATAAGCATGTGATTCCTGCCTGCTGCTCTGGGTCCTGTCAGCTATGATAGGCTCCCTGGGATCCATCAGTTCTCAGAGCTCACACACACACACACACCAAACACTTTGCACATACACCTACAGCCGGCCCTAGCAAATCTTCATCACATGCATCAAAGCAGATGTGATGTAAGCCATGTTAATGTCATGAGCACATGAAGCTCAGCTATGGTACCCTACTTACTCTACAGGCTAGACACATTGTATTAAAAGGGCAGAAATCAAGAATAGCAAAACAACACCACTGTAGGGTTATAGGATGGCTCTGAAAAATGCATAGCTTGAATTTCAGAGGCGGCGCTTACCAGAAAAACATAGGAATTTGCCGCTTGGTATAACACCTAAAATGATTGGTGCAAGTTTTCTTGACAGGCAACCACTTCAATGACTGGAAGCCAAGATAGGCATACATATCATACTGCAAAATCTCTTAACTTATTACAATTACATTTCACAGGCATTGTACCTTGTACTATGTCATGTAACACTGATTGATTGATTGATTGATTGATTAAAGGGGAAGCGAAGCAAAATGTTATGTTGCTTCATCAAGTATGATCATCGGACCTGTTGTATTTATTGGCCACAAACAGCCAAAGTGCCAACTGTACAGCGCTGTGAGTTGGGGGGCTTTTACACCTACTTCATTTGGTCCAGACTGTTGGATTTTCTTTTATGATCCAAACCAAAATTACAGGGGGGATACCCCAGACCACGATTCAAACCAAAACAACCCTATCTGTAGAACATTCTGTGATGGTAATCTGTGAATCTTTTGACAAACTGATTGCAGGTGCTCTTTGTCTACCAAATGCAAAACAAATGTTGAAAATGTGTTGGTTTTGAATGCTAAGGCTCTTTCAGTATACAGCATTTTGTCTACCTGTGTGTTCAGATTTGTCCCCGGGCCCTGGTCACCCTGCAGCACCACCTGTGGGCCTGGCAGGCAAACTCGGGAGGTAAAGTGCCAGGTGCTGCTTTCATTCACCAAGAAAGAAGTGGACCTTCCAGAGGAGGAGTGTGGTGAAGAAAGACCACAGCTGGAGAGGCCGTGCAACCAGGGGCCATGTGCCGAAGTCCCAGGCGTCTCCGCACACCTCCAGGACCATGAGGCCCCTTACAGGCAGACAGAGGAAGTGTTCAGCTGGGACTACCGGGGCTTCACCGCCTGCTCAGCCACATGTGCTGCTGGTGAGCTTTTAGCAAGGGATGTCAGCAGTGTAAACAGGGTTTCCGTCATAAAAAGTCTAGAACAAAAATTTAAAATTCAAATTAAAGTATTGTGATCTAGGTCCTAAACCATTTTAAACAGGTCTTAATTTCCCTATGTCAATGTAACGTTACCTCTAATGCTCAATGAAATGTTGCCGCAGAGCTTTAAAATGTTTCTTTTCTTTCTTTCTGTCGCTAGTACGAATATAATTTGCTGTATTATGGCTACAAATGAGGCAAACATGCAGCTGATCTAGACACTTAATTTCCTATAATGCCAATTTTGAAATTGGAGAAATGTTTGAGACAATGTTTCCAGACTCTGACATCTGACTATTTTTAATGTTGTGATATACTGTAGGTCTTACATTTTATTAATAATAGTCTTAAAAATGTCTTCAAAAGTCTTACATTTGACTTGGTGAAACCTGTAGAAACCCTGGTAAATGCCCTGGAGTCTTTTTGTCCTTTTACGTCCAACTGGTTCTTGTCTCTGTCCTCTGCCCAGGAAAGCAGACAGCAGTTGTGAGGTGTGTTAACAGGAAGCAGGGTGAAGAGGTGGAGGACTCTATGTGTGATCCATCCAGTAGGCCACCAGTGATGATCCGCATCTGTAACCCTGAGCCATGCCGCCCCAGGTGAGAGAACACTGTGCCCAGTTTAACTTTGAGCTCTGGATCACACATATGAATACTAGATTCGATACAAGGAGATTTCAAGTGAGCCACGCTAATGACCTGACTTATCTGACTAATGGCCATTTAAAGTAATCGTGTTGATGGAGCACTGCCTATTGGTGAAAACAATTATAGGAAAATGGTATGGTAAAAATTTATGTATATATATATAGTATATGTATATAAGTTAGGGCTGTCAACATTAACGCCATAATAACAAGTTAACACAAATTCCTTTTGAAGCTTTAGTGTGTATACTTGAGTGAAGATTTTCAATCCTCCGCGTCCTCCTTGGTTACTAGCAACATCCAATACCATTTTTTTATACATATAAACTTGTGTATCGGCTGATACCAAGTACCAGTCTGATACCAGTGTGTCACATATATTTTATTATGTTTTAAAGGTTCAATATTTAACATTTCTAAAACATTTCTATACTTATGACCGTACTTATGTCATATATTTTTGTGAGTTGTGTTCTTACACTATCCCAAATGTTTCTGCTAAATTTCAATCCCTGAGAAATCTATTATTTTTTGTTTGACACGGAACATTTCCTTTAGATGCTTGTCACTTAACTTCCGTCAAAACACGGGCACCCAGATGATGGAAAGAAAATGTAAATCCTACAATGTCACCGAAAGAAATTTGTATAACATAATTCTGCTTTTTTGCCACACGGCATCCCTTTGTAATTAATTACATGCCACTTTGCATCACAGTGATACAGCAGAGACCTAATTTATTGATACATTTCAATATTGATCCAGCCTAACATTACTAAAATGTGCTGTTTGACAAGTAGCTAGCTAACGTTAATGTTTGGTGGGTAACATAAGGTAACAGCATTGTTCAACATGCTCATTAAGTTATGTTTAGTATGATTGTTTTTACCACAAATAACAGCACTGAACACACTAATAAGTTCACAAGTAAAGTTAACGTTAGCCATACTGATAGACGACTAATCTAACTAATGTTAAGTTAGCCAGCTAGAACACGGCAAGAACTTAACTCCAGTGCCAGGTTTTAATGAAGCACCGGGAAACAGACCATATCAGACCCAAGCACTGGAGTCAGAACAGCAGCCATCCATAACATAAGCTACGTCTCCGTCTGCCGAATAACAAAAGGTGGGTTAAGCACCAAAACGACAAGTTAGGTTACAGCACAGTGAAGGGAGAGATAATTCCAGCCAGCGGTGAGATCCTCTGCTGCCGACAACGGCCATTGAAAGTCCTTGCCGTCCTTGAGGTTCCCCCAGCAGTCCCCACCCACATCCATCTCTTAAGCTGCTTAACGTACAACAAACCCCATCTACCCTGTTGTTGAAAACTTCCAAAAGGTGACATTAACATGTGGAATATATTGTTATAGTGTGGTTTTAGCTGCTGACTACTGTTAGCTTGCCGGCTCACTAGCTAACTGGTCAGCTACCAATAAAAATCTAATTGAGAAAAACACAATCATGTTGGAGAAACTGCATATATTTCATTTGAACAACATGAATAAACGTTACTAAAGGTAATGTGAATAAACTTCACTGATGCCACTTTGCCTAACCTGCCTTGAATGATCAGTCGCCTCTGTACCCAGGTCAATGTTGATGCTTGCATACAGTTCTGAGTAGAGTTTCAAACTGTGTTGAATTATGAAGCATCATCAGTAAACTGCCCCTTGAGGCAAATTTGTAAATTGTGATATTGGACTATATACATAAAACGGACTTGACTTGACTAAATTGTGTGGAAATTTAGGGTTTTGGTTTTACTATTGGTACTATTGGATGTTGCACCAACAATCAGGAAGTGTATCTCAAAGTTTCTATTTTGTTTGCCAGCACTCAATGAACAGGGAGCAGGAGCTCATGTTTCTTTTCCACAACTTAAATAGATTTGAAAGAAGGAAGGAAAAAAATCAAAGCTGAAGTCAACTATCTAGACCCAGAAATGTAGAGATAAGCATCAGACAACCAAGTCTCTTAATGCTTATTACAGTCCATAGAATTAGAGCCAATAATTTGTAACTTACACACCAAGCAGGTGGTTCCAATAGTTCCAGTTTACTCCTCTGTACATTGGGCCTCTTTAAAATAATCCTTCATGCCTTTTACATTTACAGAGAGCAGAAATGATCCACAACTTTTAAAAGCTTTATATCATTTTCCTGACCATGTTAGAATAACTTGGAAATGAAGTGAATTGATGAAGTTAAGAAGAAAACTAAACGGAGTGACCTGCATCACTTTGAATAAACACTAGGATTACGTCAGAGAGTGCAGTCTGAGGGTTTGGGACCGTTGCAGAGAGCTGCTTCTTTGTAGACTGATTTATATGCCATATTTGGCCATCCAAAACAAGTACCTTACTGAGTAAACACAATAAGACGTGCAGTCAGGCTGGGGCTAGTGATGAAACACAAGTAGACTATGTGGCCCCTGAGTACAGGGGCATGCTTACATAACAACACAAATGTACTGGATCTTTGGCTGAAAAGAAATATATGCATTATTAAGAAAACATGTTAGCTGAAAGAATCATGTTCAGACTTTTCAGTATTTTAGTAGTGCCAAAAGCTGCATAACAGGCTAAGCAAAGCTTATCCATTGGCCCTGTGTACATTTACATAACCATGAACTTGTGTCCGTTTTTCCATCTTCAACTTTGACCCCCTCACTGCATGTTTTCACTTCATCATAGGTAATTGGAACATTTTGGTTGCCTGAAAAATCTTGTTTTTCTAGTTTGTTTAAAAAAAACTGAATTTAGGGCTAAGGTGGTGATGTAATAAAGGTCTAACATTTCATTCATGGTCTAATATAGGTCTTTAATAGTCAAAAAAATTTGACTTGGTGAAACCTGCGGGAACTCTGTGTTGAGTAAATAATGTGATAGATTACCCAGCAATACAAAACATTATTCTTAATTTGTCACATACGCAGTACAATGTAGTGAAATTGAATTACTGCATTTAAAGCTTTAGTGTGTAACCTTTTAATATTAACAAACGTACGTTACATTCAAGCCATTGCCAAATGAGTTGCTACAAAGCTAATTAAGAGCTCCACACAACTCTTTGTATTTATCAGTAGGACTTTGTTCAGAAGATGGTGTTGTCCAGCAACATTTGTGTGCAGAAACTTGAGTGAAGATAATGACCTCTTATGAAGAGCCGATCATGATTTTTAATCCTCAATGTCCTCCTTGTTTACTTAGAATTCCTTATGGCGGCGACAGAAACTATGTACTACCTTAAACCCATTTTAAGTATTAGGAGCAATGGACAGCTAATAGCATCCGGGGAGCAACTTGGGGTTCAGAGTCTGGCTCAGGGACACTTGACATATGGCTGGAGGAGCCTGGGACCCAACCACCAATACAATCAACTATAAATGTCTTTTTTACCTTGAAAGATGGAGAAAGTAAGGTGTTTGGTAGCTCGGATGTAATAGCTGAACACCAGTGATTCAATAATTACTTGGCCAGATGCCTGGCTTTTCAAACTTTCCAGCTCTGGAGTCCAGGGTTTGAGTTTAGGTGGATTTACCCACCTCTGTCCCCCTAATGAATAGCCTGCCCGGTCAGATTGGGGGCCAGCAGGCAGGTCAGTGGGTGTATTAGCGGCAGCAGACTTCCAATTATTTTAGCTCTTTGGTCCTCTGGCAGTACTGGAGACACAGCCTAGATTCTCCTACTACTCTGGGAAAAGGATTAACATGCAGCTAATAATACACAGCTCTTACATTAAGTGGCACTCAAAAGTGAGTGGCCTAAAACCATATATGACTTTGATATAAGGCTGACTATGACTCTGGCACAAAGCATAACTGCAGTAATTTTCTTCTTTTTTTTCAAATATATTTATTGTAGTAATCGTTGTACAGGATAACAACACAAAAGTCTTCCCTCAGGGTTTTCTGAATGTTTAAACAACAACACAGCATGAGCCATACAAAAGAAGGGTAAGGGTCCCCGAGTGGTGCTTACATTTATCACAATTGGGAGAGATGTTAGGGTGTACAGCGTGTACCCTGGCTTTAGAGTAATGAAGCCTGTAGACTACTTTATTTGTATTAAAGAATATCTAGAGTTTATAGTGCTGCCGTAAATTCTATCTATGATCCCCTCCAAATCTGAAGCTGAAATTGCAACGTTAAGTTCCTGCTCCCAATCACTCTTCAGTTTTACAATGGACACCCCTACGTTGGCCAATAGGGTACCGTACAGGGAGGAAATTGCGCCTCTACTTCCTGGTACAAGACACCTAAGACTATCTAATGTGTTGTGTTTGGGCCTTTGTTTGTAGCATGATATGTGAGTCTTGATATACTATGTCTGTTAGAGATGTTGAAAAGACATTAGGTTACCTTTAAGTTATAGGTCATGTATGACAAGAATATTTTTGTCATTTTCAAACTCTGATCCTATTTTCCCATATTCTTCCCTGATTGACACTGGCTAGAATGTCATCATTTGCTTTTCTACTACTATTGCCTCTGGCTTTTTTCTGGCCTCGGTGCTGCAGAACAGTTGGCAAATAAGATCCGATGGATCTTCCAGAAATCCGTCTTTAAGCAGCCAAAGCCCCTTGTCAATTTCATCACACTGATTTTACTTTGATCCAAGACATAAAATTAAAAAGACATTGAAAGGCATTGAAAAGACATGTGGAAACTGATCAATCAAAAATCCGACAGTTCTAGTTAGTCTACTCCCCCTCAGTCAGCAGATGCCTGTCTGCATATGCCTCTCTGTCTAAAGTGAGATGCCAGTCATCTATAATAAGACCAATCAGTAAAAAAAAACCAGTTGATCTCATCTCTGATCTCTGATAAACTGGTGGCGTGCAGTTTGAAAGACATGATCAAGTCAGGCAGTGAAACACTACCCATGTTTCCATCCATTTCTATGCGAATAACGCAATATCCAATGAAGAATCCATGAAAAAGAATTTCATGAATATACAAAGTTTGTACGTTTAATGTTATCTGATTTTCTCTCAATCTCAATATACACCGATGGAAACATTATTTGCAGAATAAATAATGGATTGAAATTAAGTTTTAGATTATTTTATGGTTGCAACCCAGGCCTTAAACATATTCTTTGTAAATCTTTACAATCATTCTCTGAAACAACCAGCAGGCATGATCCAAATTTACTTTCAATCTTTTTGAATTTTCCATGTGTAGCTTGCTAGCTGGAAGCTTGTTGTTGTTTCCCTGAAGAGAGGAGTTAGAAATCGGCAGCACATATCGGCAGAACAGCTGGTATGAATTGTCATCGATCCAGACTACCTTGATATCAAACTGACCAAAACCAAAGTTGCCAGCTGCGCGCTAAGTCTCAGGACCCCCAATTTCATGGAGGTGCAGCACTAAATCACTGGACTGGCCCTTTAAACTTCAGGAACCAATACAGCTCCATTAGTAGTTTGACTTGGGTGGATTTTCTCCTGGGAAAGCAGTCATTTGGAAAACCTGTCTTAATCATTACAAGTTTTGAAACAAAACATGACTCCAGCTCAGCTTTGGTGCATAAGTCAACAGCACAGAATGGTACTGGGATGCTGAGCACTACACACACACGTGTGTGTTCCTCAGCAAAGCAGCACTGCTTTGGTTTTTGTTTAAGAAACAAATGCTGATCAATGCTAAATGACACATTACACACAACATTAAAAGGAACATTTCACTATTAGGCTCTCACAATGTGCACTCATACACATAACACACAAACAGATCAATAGGCTGTCCCTCTGCCACCAACAGCAGGACAAAAAGCTATCCGCAACTGCATGCTCACTTATACTGAAGAATAACTGGTCTTAAGAGTCATTACCTTTACATAAGATCTGTGTTCCTACAAGGCACATAACATCATAATAGATTATATACAATTACAGTATATACATTATTTATTTACCTTTGTTCTTTACTATTTTTGTTCTAAAAACTCTTACTGTTTGTTGTGTTGTGGGAGTCACTTGTAATCAAGTATACTCATTATGTTTGAAGTCAGCTTTACTGAGACTCATTTCAAAAATCACTATTAAATACAAGGAGTCAGCAGTTAAGTTCAACCATTGGGCCATTTTTTTGCATTTTTCAATGGGGACTAATGTTGATTTACAGGTGTGGTGAAAATGCAGCCCTGGAGGTAGAAAACAGGCCTAGTCCCGGAAATGTTTACTTTATGACGGATGCAGAGCAGGGTTTCCCCTAGGAAAGTTGTTTAGCCCGTGTGAAGGGTCTTTTTTAAGGCGAAGTCGACTTACAGACTGATGGCAGCATTAATGGAGAGCCCAATAGTTTCTGTGATAACAGTATCATGTAAGAGCATTAATCAAGAGTCCATAGTCAGTGCTAAAAGCTAACTAAAATAACTAGTTTAGTTTAGTTTTAGTTTTTTATTTACACATATACAAATACTACAGATGCATAAACTCATAATTAATAAAAGATGTGATGAGACATGCAATAAATCAGGGTACTGTTAAATACATAGTCCATTTAATATAGAAAGAAACAAAAATACTTGAAACTAGAATTACACACAATTTCCAATCAGCAGAAAAAGTACTAAAGGTAAAATTATATTAGGAGACACTTAAGTGGTTTACAAAGACGTCCCATAGGAATAACATTGCACGGACAAATGTCAGCTTTCTTAAATTCTTCAAGTATTAGTTTAGATTTTTCCAACTCAGTTGCCCCACCGTAGCTGTAGTTTAAAAACGTTTTTAAAATACATATAAATATAATTCCCAGTGGCTTAGGCCTGGTGGGCCCTCAGGCTTGTAAAACACTGGGGGAAAACCTGCAGGGGGATCTTTCATTATCAGTTCTAACAATTCTTTAGGCGTCCTGTAGCGCTCTGAATGCAGGGACTGGGATTCCCATCATCAGGGCAAAGAAAACATGCCACTATGAGCACAAAGTCAGGCTGTACATTTTTGATAGTGTGTTCAGAAGAGCACAGTATTACTGTGAGAGACTACTGTATGTCTGATAACAAGGTTTGGATCAATACATGAGTGAGTCATACTTCGACCAGAATGCAACAAAGACGCAAGAAACTGACTTTGTCTCAGCGAGCCACCACAGAACTGTATTCTGCCATTTTTTACTATGGAATACCAAGAACTAAGATAAATAGATAGATAGATTGATACTTTATTCATCCCGAAGGACATTTTAGGCATCCAGTAGCAAGACAATTATAACACAACAAACGCGCATACACACATACTGTATATCACCAATACATAAAAATAAAAATCATTCCCTGAAATGCAATGACCATGATGAGGTAAGGTACTATGGGAGACTGTGTGCAATGGTGATTCCATTATTATTTGTAATCCATCTACTGTATTTTTTATTCCATTTCAGGTACAGCATTGCAGTCTGTGTGTGTGGTTGAACTGGTATAGCCAGGGTGCGATTTGTGAAAAAAGCAGACGGGGGTGGCCCCTGTTGATACTTCAAGCAAAGTTTCATGTTGTGTCGAGCCTTTGTAGCATTTTAAAAAAGTAGCTATTTTGGGGCTAGTGTAAAACTGCCTCTAGCTCTCTCATTCAAAAGGCCATTTGACCCAAAACGATGCTTTCACTTGAGTACATTCACAAAAAGACCCTAGGTTGCATTTTGGCAAGAGTTACGCTTTAAAGGTCGTCGCGACGCTCCCAGAATGCATTGTCCAGCTGCTCACATAGACTATGAATGGAAAGAGTTGTAATGACGCTTGGCGGTGCACACGTACCATCATTCTCAGGTAGAGAGAAAACAAGGACAATTCCCAAGAAGCTGAACAATCTCTTAAAAAATGCACTTACTTGATGTAACTTATCACATTGGCCCTTATGATGATGAAGTGTAGTGTGAAGGTCAGCCAGTAAAGCAAGAGGACTAACATGTGAGGATGATCACAGTTTTGCATTTGCAACAGTGGCTGATGGATGATGGAAGATGGTCGTAATGTTCATGTAGGCTACTTAGCTCAGTGTATGCCAGTCCGTGTGTGTGTGTGTGTTTGCGCTATACATGTAAATCGCTGCACTTCCAGGCAGCAGATGGATATTTGCCCATCTAGTAGTCCTGCAAACGGGAGGCATAAAGATGAGGCATGTCTGATTCACACACAGTGATTTACCACACACAAACCAAACACCAAACACACACACACACACAGGCATGATATCTCTTTGTTTCAGACACACACACGTACGCCCACACACATTCATGCACAATATACAAGCTTTAGTCTGCTGCCTGAGAGTGTGGGAGCCCGACGGTGAGAACACAGTAAGGTGTATAAACTCCCAGATTCCCTCTTCTACTCTACTCTCTTTCTCTCTCTCTCCCTCTCTCTGCTAGGGACAGCTATGCATCATTCTTTTCTGTGGGGATTTGTCCGTTGCCTTGCACTTTGTCTGACTTTATTAACTATATGAAAGCAATAAAGAAACTAGAGCTGTATATGAGGTCCAGTGCCATCAGCAGCTACGTCATACTCCTCAAGTCAGATGTTCAAGCAAGATTCAGCATTCTAAAATAAATAAAGACTACCGTGCTAATTGCCTCCGCCACCCGTGTGCCCACAACTCATGAAATCTGCTTTTTATTTCATTATTTAATAGAGCAACGCCACCAATCTGTGACATGCATAATACGTTTTAATTTTATTTAAACAACATGCTCATTAGATTCTGTTGATGAACTGCAAAAAAAGAATTTACGGGCATGATATATTAATGTAAATGATTGTAATGGGCCTGCTATTGCAGTATTATGACAATATTTCTCATTTGTATCTCTTATTTTCACATTTCACATGTTTTGTTGGAGGAAAAAACTAATAAGCAAAAACTACAGTGCGCTCTGGTGGCACACCTGGTTGAGCGTGCGCCCCATTACAGAGGCTCAGTGCTTACCGCAGTGGCCCAGGTTTGAGTCTGAACCACCACCCAAATATAGCCAAATATAAGCCTAAAGTACCCCAAGAATAAGCAAAAACATAGTATAAAAAGACACTTAACGCCACATCAAGCGCTATTCAAGCAGAAACCAAGAGTTGATTCATGAACATTCCATCTCAAGCAGTGACAGCTGGGCATCATGTGTGATTAATAATGCCATTTAGAAATCAAGCTGGATTTTGCCAAGAAGGCTTCATTTTAATTCAATTTTATTTATAGTATCAAATCACAACAAGAGTTATCTCAAGACTCTTAGACAGATAGAGTAGGTCTAGACCATACTCCAGAATCCACAAGGACCCAACAGTTCAGTAGTTTCCTACAGAGCAAGCAACAGTGCAACAGTGTTTTCAGAAACATGTTGCCCTGATTTCTCCATCTTTAGTCTGATTTCTTTTATTTCCCAGTGTGGGAGAAAAGAGGCGAGACAGAAGGAAGAGCTGTAACAGGGCCACAAATAGGGTCGGGTATCGTTTAACTGGCCTTTATAAATAAATATGTGCCTTCCTCAATGGGAATTTAACATAGGGGTGTGTATACATATGTCCCCTGTATTTTAAGGAAGAACATTTAATTATTTATATTATTCATTCAAAAAGAAAATTGCTGTTTAAAAGGTTGGATTTTCCTTATTTTTTTTAAAATTGAGGAATTAAGATCAAATTCCAATTTTTTTATTCCTCTTTTTAGTCAACTTTAGCCTCGGTGTGTCAACTTTCACAAGCCACTGTAGGTGCTGCCCGTTAGTGCTGCCTGAGCATGTACAGCTCGCCCAGTGGCTTGTTTGAATTTGGTTGGTCAATCGTAACAAAGTGTGCCAGGTAACCAATCAGAGTAGACTGGGCTTTTCAGGAAGGGGGGCCAAGAGCTCACACAGAGTGTTTCAGGCAGAGGAGCTGCAGCAAAGATGAGAATCATAATTGGGTTTTTTGAACATCAAAGCATGTAAACCTATTCAATTATCCCCAAAGATTACAACTATGATGCTGAAAAGGAATTGAAATTGAGGATCTTTAATATTTAGCAGTATTTAGTGACTGACCTGCTCTATAATCTCTCTCTACAGATGGGAGGCGACAGCATGGACCGGCTGCTCTGCGTCCTGTGGCGTGGGCATCCAGACCAGGAGTGTGTTTTGCATGCGTCTGTTGTCCGTTGACCAGCAGGATATTCTGACTGTTTCAGAGGACGAGTGCAGGGAATTCAAACCTGCCATCCTGCAACCCTGCAACCTGCTGGACTGTCCTCCGGCCTGGGAGACCGAACCTTGGCAGCAGGTGTGGACTTTGGTTGTGTCTCTGAATGTGATGCAATCTCAAATAATCTTTATTATCAATTCTCTCAAAATATGTGCCAGACATACAGAGGTATCATAAATGTGTTTCTTTATAACCCAAGGTGCCATAAGTACAAAATACGTATATACAGTATGTAACTGAGGGTTTGTTATGCTGCTTAAGCTCAGGTTTGACTTCAAAATAAAGAATTATGGGCTTTCAATGCTGGAACCAAGACAGCACTGAACCTCTTACTTGATTGGCGAACAACCCAGTCAAAATCCACGCATTGACGCCTTTTTCCACTTCTGTTTTTCCCGTCACAATAAGAGCTCCATGGCTTACTGTAACTCCTCTAAGAATTTAAGAAGGTAGAAGGTAAGAAGGTAACACAATAAAATACCTTACATATACAAAATACATACAATCAAGGCTTTAAATTAACTTTTTTTTTATCATCAGCCAACATGGCTAGGAGATTTTTAAGTGACCAGCCAATCAGTTTTTCCACTTTACTATTTCATTTCAGCTCCTCTGGTTTGTTTGGCTCCGTTCCGTTCGTCTTCTCCGTTTCAGCGTAGCTCGCAATTGATAACAAGCAAGCGAGACGCGTAGCCAACGGCTGACCGACACATCACTACAAAGTGGTAATGGGAAATGTAGAATCAGAACTACAAGCAGTGCTGCCAGATAAAGATTACATTTCAAAGCCAAACACACACACAAAACTGCCCAAATGTTTTAGCGGAAAACCGACCAATCTGGCAACACTGACTTGTTTTCTGCAGCTGGCCGACGAAAACAGACACAGTGTTAAATGCCTTATTTCATTTATCTCAAGCCAAATTGGCTGATAACTTTACAATGTTCAAATTGTGTTTTAATCAATGTTTTAATTCAAAATTAAGCCTAACAGTATAGAAAACTAAAGAAAATGTGCAATAGAAAAGAAAAATATAATTTGTCTAAACTCTCCATTCCCATCCCTATGCATATCTTCTGCTTGATCCCTCCAGTGCTCCCAGTCCTGTGGCGGGGGTGTCCAGGTGCGGAAGGTCTTCTGTAAGCAGCTTCTGTCCACAGGGGCCTACAGGAGGCTGGTAGACCAGGCTTGCATTGGGGCCAAACCTGCTACTAACCGAGGCTGCAGCCAAACCGACTGCCTGCCCTACTTGGCAGGAGGCGAATGGGGAAAGGTGAGCAGCAGCAGGTGAAGGAAGGAAAGAAATGGTGGGGGGAGCTGAAGGCTGCAAGCTTGAAAGGAAGCTACTATTTTTAACATTGTAATAAAGAAGCAAAGTGGAACGTCATGGGACCTTATTCCGGAAAAAAATATGTAGCGTAGTGAACGGGGAGAGACAAATAATTATTTGATCACATTTTAATTGAATTGAATTACACGTGATGTTCGTCAATTTAGATAATTTTGCAAGTGAAGTCTCAGTTGGTCGTAAATCTGTTAAGTATAAGACTGAAAATACGTAATTAGAAAGACTCCTCGCCCCAAAGTTGCCAAAGTGACTTCTGGCTGAAGCTGCAATGCCGGTGTGTTTGATACTGGAACGTTACTCACAAGCAACAGGTCTTGCATGTTCTCTAAAACAGCGGTTCTCAACCTGGGGTTTGGGTCCCCAAAGGGGGTTGCAAGATCATTTCTGGCAGTTGCCAGGTGGTTGGGGAGAATAAAATTAAATAACATCTTCTAGAATGTTTGTTTTTAACATTACAGTGTGCATTTGGTGCATTTCATGTATTATATGCAAACCTTCTCCTGGAGGTCCTGGAACAGAGAAGGGGGTCTAAGGGCGAGTCAGGGGAAAACAAAAAGACACAAGCTTATTAAGCCACCACAGAGCCTGGAGCACATTGGTCATGGCTAAGTGCTAGCTGCTAGAGCTAAAACTAAACTGTGATTAAAGCAAAGCATTATTTCTTTTCTCAGAGCATTCAAATAAATCACTAAAAGTCTGCAGGGGGGGAGGCATGTAGAAAAGAAACAGCTGGTTTGGACGAGAAAACTTTTTGGGGCATTGTGAGGACAGCTAGCCTTGAAATGGGAAAGAGAGACGGGATGACATGTCGGAGTCAGACCGGCGACCGCTGCTTCGAGGAGTAAACCTCTACATATGGGCGCCAACCTCACTATTCTGGGTGGTCATAAAAAGAAAAAGGTTAAGAACCACTATTCAATATAGCGCTAAATTACAACAACAGTTATCTTATTGCGCTTTTTATAAAAGGGCAGGTCTAGACTGTACTCTGTGATTCTTTTACAGAAACCCAACAGTTCCCACAAAGAGCAAGTACTAGACTACTTTAAAAACAACAAAAAAGATGTTAGATAAAATGCATCAGGTAAGCTAAAGTCATGTGTTGTGGAAACATCGTACAGATATTGTGGGAGACAAGAGACATAGTTCAATGAGCAGTTCCACACAAAACTAACTGATAGGCTACCTCGACAAGTTAATGAAAAACTGTGACTTTCTGTACTAGCAAAATCCTCTTTTAAGCCCGTGGGGTCCACTGGAGGGGGAGAGGCTTTGCCTCTCTATATTTTCCCAGAAACAAATCTGGTGTGAACTAAGGCCTGATCAAATCTTCAATCATAAAAGCAACAACTTTGAGCTAAATCTGTTTTTTTTTTTTCAATGGAATCACAAACAAATGTGGATTTCCCTGTGGGGGAGTGGCAAGTCCATTCAAGTTTTGCAGGACATTAGGGAACTTTGACATGCAAATGGCATTAACCAAGAGTAAAATGACAGTGCTGACATCTCAGGGAAAGGAGAGCCAGAAAGCCCAAGCTCGGTTGCATATACAATCCTGCTCAGCCAGAGAATAACATCTCTACAAGAGAGCCATGGTTTGCATGCAGTTATGAGACAATGGTACAAAATATCTCTTGAATATGTTCTGAAGTAGACCAGAAAGAGAACTGAGTCCTCTTTTGAGTCCCTTTTCAGTTGGTGCACTTTTTGGTCCTCTTTAAGAGAACTGAGTATATGTGAAAACACACTTAGGTTTGCCAAAAAAATCCTATTCAATTCTATTCTTTTCCACTCTGCAGTGTTCAGTGTCCTGTGGTTTGGGGATCCAGCGTAGGGTGCCATCGTGTTCCCAGTTGACAGCCATGGGGCAACAGGTGACGTTGGCCAGGGAGCTGTGCTCAGGGTTGGCCTCCCCTCCCCTCGTACGGACCTGCCGCATGATGGCCTGTCCAAGTAAGAACACACAAACACTCACACACTTATTGTATTACCTTTATGTACTTTATGTATGTTCACATTTGAAAAACAGAACATATAAATATAGAACTAAACAACTTCTGTCGGGGCCCCTGCGCTGTCATGTTACACAACTACCTGTAAGGAGCAAGTAGCATGTCACGTGTCATGTTTTCTTTCACAGAAGACTTTTAGTGGTCAACTCACTGAAGGTTTCCACTCCTAGATTCATAAAAGAAAATAGAAAATCCAAAGTATACCACTGCAGTATGCGCACACTGGGGCAGTGGTGGAATAGTAATCGCGCCAACGCAATAATGCATGTTGATGCAACCTACCCACAAAATTTAGAGCCACAAGCTGCAACCGGCTGCAACGCATCATCGTGCAGAGCGGTGCAGCATTCATTATTCAGACTTGGTTTGGATTAAAGCCGCTTCAACAGACCTGTGGTGGAGCCGTACCACGGAGCAACCGCTGACCATTCACTATATAACGGAAGATTGGAATCTTGGCAGCCGGTGTTTTCCAACGTCGTACTTCCCCGCTGAACTTACAGCTGTGTGTGTGTGTCTGTGTGTGTGTGTGTGTGAGAGTGTAAGTGTGTTAAAAATTGTTACATTAGTGCTGTGGGTAGATGTTGCTGAGTATTCGAGCAGGTGAAAACACACAAAGTTGAATAAGATGGGATTTTTATTTACTTCATGATTAAGGCTATGAAGCAAAAAGAACCCTTAACAAAACCAAAATTAAAGACAAAAAAGAAAAAATAATGATGTAATGATGGATGTAACTAAAGCATGTGAATCTCTGAATGGCTAGGTTAACAGGATTTGAAACACGTGATTAGTAACAGAACATATTGACACGCTATATAAGCATAAAGGCAACCTTTAGACTCAGTCTTATAGACTTTGTTTGAAATGTTTTTATTTAAATTATCTGTGCATCCTTGATAGTGTAGTGCCTTTTAGAATGGTTTACACTAAAGGAAAGAAACTAAGATTTTTCTTTGTTAAAGTCTCTGCAAAAAGAAATACATTTAGCAGTTTGGCTATTCTTAGGGTCTAAGTTACCGAGTCTAAAATGGTTCTATTAAAATGTATGTATCGTTATTGCAAGACACTGCTTTGTGTTGTGCAATATGGGTTTTAGGACATATCGCCCATCCCGACTAGTTTTTTTTTAACATTAATATGAGTTCCCCCGGTCTGCCTTTGGTCCCCCAGTGGCTAGAAACGGTGATAGTTGTAAACCAAGCCCTGGGTATTCTGCTCTGCCTTTGAGAAAAGGAAAGTTTAGATGGACTGATCTGGAATCTTGCTCCTTATGAGGTCATAAGGGGCAAGGTTACCTCCTTTGTCTCTGCTTTGCCCGCCCAGAGAATTTGGCCCACCAACGAGAGAGAGATATCATGGTTTTCAAACGAGCAAAGTAGCAGTTGGTCAAGGCCACACCCCCAGCCTCCACCTTGCAGGTCTATAAAAAAGAGACTTCAGATACAGTATTGGGGGACCACTAAGGTCTATATAAAAGAGACTTCAAATACAGTATTAAGGGAAGCACTAAGGGGTATATAAAAGTAGTTTTTCTATAAGAAGTATTTTGTTCTAGGTCTTTAATAATTTTTAAACAGGTCTTAATTTTCCCACAACCGGGGTGGCCTCTAGCTCACCCAGTAAGAACGTGCGCCCCATTATGTCCTGAATCCTGCAGCGGCCCAGGTTTTAATCCGACCTGCGGCTCTTTGCTGCGTGTCCTCCCCCATCTTGCTCCCCAATTACGGTCTACCCACTGTCACTAATAAATGGGAAAAGCCCCCAAAAATAATCTTAAAAAGATATATTTCCTACGTCCATGTAACGCTACCACTACTGTCAACGAATTGCTCCCGCAGTGCACTAGAATGTTGCTATTTTTTTTGTGGTGTTTTTTGTGGTGTTAAAATTCTGCTGTATTACGACTATAAATGAGACCAACATGCAACATATATTGCAGCCAATCAGATTTTGAGTGATTGATGCGAGTCCCTTTCCGATTGTACAACATGTTTGTATGTTTTTTTCTATAGTTCAACAACGCATTTAACTTGTATTCAGCAATTTGTTCATTTGCAACAACAAAGAAATCTTTATATTTACTGTATTGGTTTTTTAATGTTGTGATATAGGTCTTTTATTTAATTCATAATGGTTTTTTAAAGTTCTTGAAAAGCAGTACATTTGAGTTGGTGAAACTGGCAGGAACGCTGTACAAGTGGGAATGCAATTCCTCTATCTGCACATTCATATTCATTGAGTGCATGTGGAGAAAAAAAATTAACACAGCGTTGTTCCAACATACAGAGAGACACTGTTTAAACAGACTCTGTAATTCTGTGAGTCCCTCTACCTCTCCTTAGCTGGGAAACAGAGTGTAAAACACACATTTGAATGCCTTACAATGCCCTGGTGACTCAGACTCCCCCTGTGAGTCTGAGTCTTAGTGTTTTTTATAGAATGTTCTCTGCAGCTGCCGCTCCCTGCTTTCTCTCCACAACTACTATTTGTTAATTGGGAATAAGTTCAAGGCTCGGTCATTGGGAGAGTTAAACCGCTATTAAGCTTAATCAGAAGTACTTGTCAGATAGCCAAATATCTTTGGAAACCCCCTCTGCATACCCATTTCTGACGTGGGATTGGGGGGGTGGCTGTATCCAACCATTTCTTTTATTCTACAAATAAGACATTCCAACATTCAATTTGACCCGCTGTGCAGAGAGAAATGAGCCAAAGTGTAAACGTTTCATTCTCGACATGACAATTTCTGTCACTGTTCATGGAACATCCGAACACAACCCTACGAATGCCTTCCAGAAAGGAAAGTGTGTGCCATTAATTCTATATTTTTATGATATCATGTGGCCTCTGCTAATCTGCAATATGAGAGACAGTCGCTTTACACAGGCAACCTTCATTTTTTTAACGCTCTGTAAGGATGGACTTACTAGCAGGAGTATACAAAGTCTGGTAAACTTTTAATTTACTTTTGACTTATTTTTTACTAGATTTTTTTCCTTTTTCAATTGTCATCTGGATTCCCAAATACAAATGCATGTTGACATCTACGCGGTCTGAAGTAATTTTTTCTACTCGTTTCATTTGTAACACCGAACTGAAACTGCACCTAACTTTATAACCCCCCACTGATAAATAACACCCGTCTGAATGGGGGTTAAGGAGGCTTTTGTTTATTCCTATTATTTCATGTTTTCGTGTCTGAGCCACTAATGGGAACAGCCTTTTCTGAAATTGGTCCAGTAATGAGTAAGACTGCTGCAGCTGCGATACAGAATGAAATGTAACCACAGGGAATTTGCTGTGTTTGCCTGTGACAGGCTCAAATTATTAGTCTAAGTGTCTTACAACTTAAAGAAAAGAATCCCTAGAGAGATAGACCTTTTTGTTAAAGAGTAGGACCCTAAACTACTGGTAAGTAACTCTCATCTGAATGGTGTTCAAGGAAGCTTTTCCCCATTTAGTCGTGAAAGGCTTTTTTTCCACACAGTATTGTGTTACTTGAGGGAGGGATATGTCCTGGAAGTTGGTAAGAATAAAATCCCACGTTTGTTTAGTGTTTGTTCTTTTGTTTTACACACATAAATATAAATCACATTAAAGAAATATAAAATATATGTGAGGGTAGTAGAAAAACTAGTAATGGCTTATATAAAAACACTCAAATAGAAAAAAGTTAAATGTAGACATCCCACCAATCACCAGTAGGGTTGCACTCTCTGCCTGCAACGACAGCTGATAGCAAAGGGAGAAACAGATTATTTATAGCAGGGTTGTGACTCTGTGATTGGCCCTTGCCATTGTGTAACGATTCTGATTGGTTTAGCGGTAAGGTGAACGCCTCCAACAGCTGATTGGAGTTAGGTAGAGCATTGATTAAGAGTGAGGTCTTCCTGAAAGGATTTACACTGAGATACATTTCAATCAGGAGAGACTAGTTACAGATATGTCACAGTTACACACGCATGATAAAAATATACATTTATTATAATAACAGCTGAATTGATTTAGGAGAGTATCATTTAATAGTAAGGTCTTCCTGAAAGAATGTACATTGAGCTACATTAGTGTTCAAAACTTTAAACATGCGACAGCCGAGAGGAAGATATCCTCCAGATTTGGCTAACTTAGACTGCTGCAATCACATATTACTAAACAAAATACTTTATTGTCCCCTTAGGGAAATTCATTTGGACTCAAAAGCCGCACACATAAAATTGATGCCTTCACAGTTACAAAAAAAGAAAAGAACATATACATATTAATTGGTGCTGTACAAACAGTACAGTAACTGTACCAGTCACAACAATAAATTGCACTTTTTCCCTCACCCCACAGCGAAAACCACATGAAACTATTGCTTAATCTCTACAGCCTCGAGTAGCATTGTTTAAAAGTTTGACTGAGGTAGGAACAAATGAGTTTCTAAAAAGGTTGAGATTACAGTGAGGGTGGCTGTATCGCCTGCCAGAGGCTCTGTGTGCAGCATATGTGATTGGTAAGGCACTATCCTCTGGGTTTGCCTAAGAACAGTTTCAGTTCAAATTAGCTTTGACTAAACCAGGGTTGCCAGTTCTGTGGTTTTTCTGGGAAATTGGGCTTTTAAAGTGTTGCCATGTAAAGTGTTGAATTCTTTTGTCAGCTGGTTGGGTAGACACCAGACCCCCCCCACACACACACACACACACACACACACACACACACACACACACACACACACACACACACACACCCTCTCTAGCGAAGACAGCAAACTAGTGTTAATTGAGACAAATAAGTTTGTCAACAACCTTTTTTCCATGATGAACTCAAGACGATGATGAGACTGCATTATGTCCAAAAACGCTAACTAAGACTAAATTACCATGCATTATTGTTGACAAAAAAAGACGAGACTAAAATGTTTGTCATAAAATAAAATCTCTCTTCCTTATCGTCTGCAATCGTCTCTACTTGTTCTTAACAAGATAGAACTAGTGGAGTGCCCACTGGATTGTATCTAATTACACAAGGCAAATTTAGGACCTAGGTGAAAAACTGCTTTTAATGCTGCTACACTTAACATTTATGGTGTTACTTTGGAAATATTATAATACATTTGGCAATTATATTAATGTTGTTGGACTTTAAAAGCACTGTAAGAGTTAGCGTAATATGTTTTGGCAAGGGAATGTGGTGTTGGGGTTATTTTATTGGCCGTTGGGCTGGTTTTGTCGTACAATCCTGGCAACTCTGGACTGAACCGAATGATAGTAGTGGTGTGAAGACCAGCAAGTGTATTCCATGTGTGTACCAGCCCCACCCGTCCTCCAAACAGTTGCTAGTAGCCAAGGAGGACACAGAGGATTAAAATAACATGGACTTTTCAGATGTGGTATTAATGCTGTATTTTTATGTCCTCTTCGTCTCCAAAGCTGAACGCTGCTGTTTCCTTTCTCAGCAGTGACGTCAACCACTTCATTTGAGCTGCTGCTTGCGAATGTCGTCGTACAGCACCATAACATCATAACATGGGCCCCCCCACTCCCAAGCAAGGCCAGAACAAAGAATTACAAAGTAGCAGTTTCTATTTTATTCAGTGATTAAGGCCCCAATTCAACAAACAAAGCAACTCTAGATGCAATCTAAAAGTTCCCTAAACCAAAACCCAAGAAAAGACAAAGCGGTAACCTAAGCTTCTACTAGAAAAACTAGAGAAAAAGGAAACAAACAAAAAGGGCCTTCTCACTACTACCAAAATCTACCTACTCACTACACACACCATCTTAAATCACCTCACACAGATATACAGATGCTCACGTTGGGAATGGCAGAGTGAAGAGAACGGGGCGAGTTTTTGTCCGATAAAGTTTTAAAATGGCTGCTGCCCCGAGGCGACCAATCAGGAGTGCGCACCTTTTTCTCCATTACCTGTATAGTTATAGGAGATCACCTAATGGTGCAGGGTAAGAGACATATTATAGAGTATGACCATAGGGTCATAACAATAGCCTTACCGAGAAATACAGAGTGACTTTCCTGAAGATGATAAACATTTTATTACCACATTTGGCAATGGATTGAATGTAACTGACGTTCAGAATTATAAAGTAGTTGCCCACTGTAGCTTTAACCCACTTAACCTTATATAAACACAACGTTTTAGGTAAAAGTAGGTAAGAGTAAAAACACAAGACTGCAGTGCGTCCACTAACATACTGATGGAAACCAAAGGCATTGGTCAGCAAGCCCATCCATCCACCAATAATCACTATGGCCTTGACCTGCTCTCCCATTTATCTGACCATGTTTAAACTAAGCAAGTTAACTGGCCCTGACCTAGTCTCCCAATATTTTATCTGAGTTAATGATGTCAAACCTATTTGCCTGTTGACATTTCGTCCAAGAGTTCCAAAGGGAGAATACGAGGGAAGTGTTTGCATTTTCTCACAGTCTAAGTATGACCATGAATCAGCCTGGTTTACAGTCCTCATTACTCACACTGGCCCAAACTGCTTCTATTTGTCACGACTTATTCTGTGTAATGTGTTCAGCTGACTTGTGTGACAGTGCACGAATAAAGGTGTCACACTGCTTGGCCCAAGTCCTTCTACAGTCAGTGGAATTCACTTAGCCTTTCCTACTCAATGTTAAACATAGTACAGTAATAAATATAGAAGGCTTCCTCGTTGACATAAGATGCATACCACCTAACCATAGGTCAGATTATTGATTGCCCAAAGCTTCTGGGAAATAGCCCTGAAATAAGTTCTGTTTTACCATGCTTTCACTGTAAAATCTCATAATCATTAGGAACCAAATCTTTATTTGAAAAAGTCGCAGGAAAACACCAACCCCGAGGTCTCCCACGGACTGTCCCCAAATCCATTGGGTATATCAGAAAGTCGAAGGTTGATATAGTGTAAGGCATTTGTCTGAGGTGAATAAATACTTCAGTCTTGGAAGTCAAATTACCAGTACAATTGGGTGAGAGCCCTTGAGTCTTCCGAACATTGCGCTTGCAGGTCACTCTACCCATAATCATTTTAATTTAAAGTAACACCAAACCACTTTTCCTCTTTGGTCCCCTTACAGGTTGTAAGCAGAATTGTCAATTGTCGCTGTCTCATTGTTACTACAGATCCGCTACCCGATCTGGCAAACATGCACAATGCGTTCATAGCCGGTAGAGAGCTGCAAAGAGAATGCAGACGTTTCGTTCACCCGGTTACGAGTTGATAAACCACTGAAATAATTTTGAAAACATTATTTCAAGGTACAAAAGAATCTCTGGTGTTGCCTTATTGCAGAGCTCCCTCCAGTGTATTGTTGGCTTGGTGCCCCACCAGGCCTAAAGGGCCCCCCACCAGCCCTAAGCCACTGGGAGTGTATTTATTTTACAACAACAAAACACAAAAGTAGCACAATACCAAAAGAAATAAGGACTGACTCATGTTTTCCAAAATTAGCGGTTGTTCACACATAGGTTGTTCTTAGGACAAAGTACCAGCTTACCGGGATTCATTACCTAGCAAGAGTAACAGGGGCAGTAGCTCGGATGCACATGTAATGTATCCGTTTGTTTGTACAGGTTTGTATGGCGGGCAGACAGTGAAGTATAGCGACGTAAGATGCCTACCTACGGTAAACATACACACACCAAATAGGCTGCTACAGCGACATCTCCCCCGGGGAAAGCTGATTGACATAGTGGATCTGAGGCCGTGGATCCTGAGAGTAGAATTTATCAGAGGAGCCTCGGAGAGTGAACTTAATTTTCTTGAGTTTAAAAAAAGATATAGTGTCACCCACTGGGTATTATTTTGATATGCATTTTAAAGACGTGAACTACAGTAACAATAGAGCAGCTCAGTTTGACCCTTAGACACAGTTGTATTAGTTTGCTTTACGCACTGGCCTAAGGTCCCATGACATGGTGCTCTTTAGATGCTTTTATATAGACCTTAGTGGTCCCCTAATACTGTATCTGAAGTGTCTTTTAGATAGAGCTTAGTGGTCTCCCAATACTGTGTCTGAAGTATCTTTTATATAGACCTTAGTGGTCCTCTAATACTGTATCTGAAGTCTCTTTTACATAGCTTTGAAAGCCATGATGTCTCTCTCTCATGGGTGGGCCAAATTCTCTGGACGGGCAAAGCAGAGAAAGGGGAGGTAACCTTGCCCCCTGTGACCTCATAAGAGGCAAGATTCCAGCTCAGCCCATCTGAGCTTTCATTTTCTCAAAGGCAGAGCAGCCTACCCAGGGCTCGGTTTACACCTATCTCCATTTCTAGCCACTGGGGGACCATAGGCAGGCTGGTGGAACTCATATTGATGTTAAAAAACCTCATAAAGTGACATTTTCATGTCATAGGACCTTTAATGTGGGGCCCTATGGAATCTGCCTTATAGCTCTTTTAAATTCTCAATTTTGCAATTACGTCCATGATTCTGTTATCACGGAAACTATTGGGCTCTACGTTAATGCTGCCATCAGTCTGTGACTGGCCCTTGTCAAAAAAAAAAAAAAAGACACTTGCCATCGGGCCAAAAGTGTTTCCTGCTTTCCAACCACTAGACTCCACCAGGCCCCTGCACTGCGTTCCAGAAGCAACCTTTCGCCAAGCTCCGCTACAAATTCGTGCTGGGTGTATTTTTGACAAAGCGGGGCAGACAGGCCAGACCGGGAGTGGAAGGGGTAGACCATACAGTCAATTTTCAACTCGCTGTGCAGACTCCTGATCGTGTATCACAATCCTACACTGTTTTAACAACTAAAACAGCCATACGTCTTTGATCCATGTTGTTCTTAACTGGACTTAATGGAAGAAACTGTAGACTGCTTACTGTTGTAGATGACATGGGATTTAGTTATTGTTTTTTTAGAGTATATTTTAATATCAGGCAATCCACTATTGATGTGTTTTTTTATAATGTTCAAATGTTGTTTTTTTACACATCGTGGAATTGACTTTGATTTAGAGTATCATGTACTTTTTGGTATTAGTACCAGTCACATTTCTTGTTGAAACAGTTAAATCTTTTTTTCTATGCCTCTTTTCTACTGGACTTTCTTCTGACTCATTCAAAAAATTATGATTCATGTATCAACTTGAAAAATTGTTGTCTGCATAAAAAAACTGCCTCTCACTTTCTTTATTTACTCTGACAGAGCACAAGAAAGAGATGAGACCCAAAGAGACCGGGAAGAACCAAGTTAGACAGACGGTTAGACGTCCAATGCAGGCTAGAGACTATGAGCCTGGAGTTAAACGGTGTCCAGCGCTCATGGGTAAGCACCACATCTATATCCAGACCCACAAGGTGAAGCGCCTCCACCTGACCGTCGGTGGCCACGCTTACCTCCTACCCAACACCTCGCTGGTCATCAAATGCCCGGTCAGAAGGTTGCCCAAAGCCTACGTTCGCTGGCTCAAAGACGGACGCCCCTTGCCCATCTCCAAACGCCTGGGCGTCACCAAATCCGCCTCTCTGAAGATCCACTTTCTGACTGCAGAGGACATCGGGGTGTACAAGTGTGTGGCTGGACCGGCCTCAGACATCTTCACCCTGCAGCTGATAGGTGGTGACAGAAGTTTAACTGGCAGAGAGTTCACTGCTAGTCCCATTCCCAGCAGGGAGGAAATGCTCCCTAGCTGCCACACACACTACACAGGCCTGCAGCTGATCTGGCCAGGACTCAGTGTGTCTCTGCAGCCCCCTGGTGTCCAGAAGGAGGCCTGGCTGCAGCCACGGCTGAAGGAGAGGCTGATTAATATTACCCTACAGGCTGACAGAGGGGAGATCCACCAGGAGCAGGCCTCAGAACTCATCTCTTCACTGCTGAGCCACATGTCGGCTGGCCAGTTCTGGGCCAGGACTCCGCAAGGACCAGGAAAGGCCAAAGGTAACTAGAACTGCAACTGCCAAGTAAATGGACTTTATTTATAAAGCGCTCTCCTAGTCTTAACAACTTCTCAAATTGCTCACACAGTACAGGAGCCAATCCCCATTCACACACATTCATACACTGGTAGCCGAGGCTGCCGTACAAGGTGGCACCTGCTCATCAGATAAACACTCACACTTTGACATTGACCTTCCAATGGATGGGCAACCGTTCTACCACTTGAGCCACATGCTGTGCATCAGTGTGTGGTTACCTTTGAAGCTGTTGTTAAATGTAGGACTATGGATGGATTTGATTCCATTTCACAGGGTAGTGATTCGATTACATTTATATATCAATTAGGTTAGGGAAATTTTAGTTACAATACCAATTTAGCTTGGATATCACAGATATTGTCAGAGAACTTGCTGTCAATTGCACAAGCAAGTTTACCACATCCCTGTTAAAAAGGCATACTGTATATAAGATTAATTTCAGGATTCTATTTATCGCCATCAGATGGCAAATTACAATTTACACTCTGTTTTGTTAGTAATCACTACACACAGGCCTGAAATACACACCCGTGAATAGGTCCTAAACATGTACTAATGGAGAGATGTCAGAGTGGGGGGGCAACCAGTGCTGGACAAGTGCTGAGTGGTTGAGGGGGTTTGGTGCCTTGCTCAAGAGTACCTTGGCAGTACCCAAGAAGAACTGGCATCTCTCTATCCGTACTATGGTCTGTACGGGGACTGAGCTACGCTCAAGCTAACGTTAGCAATCAAACAATCATAAATAGCTACAACATTTTTGAAATGATTTCCATCTTGTCTATTTGTTATTATTTGTATTGCGAAAAGTTTACCATTTCATGCTTTTTACAAATTTCAGCACAACACGTTAGGCCGTAAACCGTTTAAATCTGAGCATGCGCGACTCACATCTGCACTCAACTCACATCGGGGAGTGACACATTCTAAAACAAAGAGAGGAAAGACGGGTAGTAGCAAGAAACAACAAAACACAACAGCAAGAACGATGACCGCAGCGCACGAACACGACACACAGAGACAAACACAGACAAACACAACCAAATAAGAGGCACAGGGACAGCATCACAAGACAAAAGGGACCAAACAGACACACAGAGACAGACGGGAGAAGGTTGTAGCACAAATCACAAGCATGAACTTCAAGGGTTAATACAACAAATGTTGTGAAACGGTTTTCGACAGAAAACTCTCCCTTGGTTTGTTCAAGATGGGAGGAATACACAGCCAATATCGCCCTATGATTTGGAAGACTTGCACATAAACCTAAAATATGTTGACCACATGTTTCTCCTTACAATCAAGGCAATTGCACGAGACGTGCAATTATACAGTCAACAACATATTTACTTTTTTGATTAAATAAAAGCAGTCAATATTATGTACATGTATGGCCCTTAACACCCTAGTTGACACCCCTTTGATATCGTGGTTGAGATCAGGAAATGATGATGGAGACTTCATAGAGGACAAGTCTAAAGATTTCGGATCATTTGCAGCTTTATTTAAACAGTGAAAAAACTTTCATTACACCGTGAGTCGCCTCTGTACACGGATGTCTATACCAGAGTGACCAATGACCATTGGAAAAACTGCGTTTTTTGTAGTCTTCTTCACCTGCATGGGTCAGTTGATCTATTTCTGTGAGACAGGGTTACCTTTGAAACCTTATTTGTGAACACTTTCAAGCATAAATACCAACCCATCACCCTGATTGAATAGGATACCTTTTGATAAAATAACAATATCTGTCCATGGTATTGGCAGATCAGCATATTGATCTTGGTCTCACTTATATTGATACAACTTTTTGTTCCTTATGTTGCGTTTGCCTCTGATCGGTCCCACAGACCGACTGGCCAACTGGTCTGAGCGCTCTTCATTGGAGAGGGTTGGGAGTAGAGCAGTGATCATCAGACAGCAGCAGAGCCTTCCACTGAGCGCTCAGAAGAACATCAACATCAGCATTGGACACAGCGCCCTCCTGACCAACACTACCCAATCAGTGACCATACTTTGTCCTGCACAGGGCTTCCCGCCTCCCAAAGTCAGCTGGACCAAAGATGGAGCTCTGCTGCAGCACACTGGCAGGTAACACACTGGCGTACCGCTGACATACCAGTCAAAATACTTAGGTTGGGTACAAAATTCCTTTGAATATCCTTTGAACTATATACTCAACATGTATACTATTGTTTAACGTATTATTTTGTAATGCACAGGATGTATCTCTTTTTTGTTGGGGTAGGAATCACCAGACACCGCCCGATACGATATCATCACAATACTTATGCCAGGATACGATGATATTCTGCAATATATTTGAATTTATCAGCTTATTTGAGATTTTGACTTTTGGGCAAAATTTAAATTTTGAACATCAGATACTTCCCTTTCTACATTCTGGCAAATTTTTCTGCAACAAGTTATGGTGCACATGTCTTTATTTTTTATTTTTTTAACTGTGTGTATTGATGTGTCTTTCATGTGTTTATACCTACTGGACACCCAGACATCAGGGACAAAAATTAAGTTGTAGTGGAAGCCTATTTAGAATACATCATCTGGCAGAGAGCTGAAGTTGTAGCTGTTCACTGGCCATTTACTGTACAGTTCATGTGGAAAGTCAATCCAAACGCGTGGAAAGTAAACAATGAAGTAACCACTTTTGTATTTTTTTGGCTGTTTCTTCTGTCTATGTCTCTGCTTCGGTGTCTTTTAAGTGTCAATTTAGGAGTCCCTTCACCGAGCCACTTCCTCTGTTTCTGTACTGCAAGCAACCTTTTTTGGTCTTACTCTACGTGTCTAGAAAATAAAAACAGGTTTTCCCTGTGTGTCGGCAGGGTATCCTGGGATGTCTCCGGAGGACTCCACATCCTTCAGCCCCGAGCGTTTGACAGAGGCCAGTACAAGTGCACAGCTGCCAATATACATGGCTCCGAATCCGAGACATCTCAGCTGGTAGTGGCAGGTGTGTCCTCACCCTTAAATACGCTTGTCTCACGTGTCATTATTTATGCATAACTCCCATCATTTGTCTCTATAGTACATTATTCATATTTTTAAAATATTTAAAAATATGAATAATGTAGTATTATTATAAACTAAAATTAATTTTATTTCTATAGAAATATTTTATGCAATATATGTCACGTACACTTTCACAATGAACTTTCCAGCTTTACAATGAATATATATAGAGGACAGGCGGGGGAATAAAAAGAATCAATAAATAAAAAAAGAGTATATTCCTCCTGTATTCCACTTGAAAACTATTTTAGTCCAGTAAATGTATGATGTTATTCATCCTGATGGAGACAGTTTGTCTACCTTCTGTCCTGAGCTGTTGACACAACAGCTGGTTCTGAAGGACAATGATGCTGATGTGAATTAATTGAGCGATTTATCGCATTAAAGCTATAGTGCATAGTTTCTAAGTAATGAAAACAATTCTGTCGATGGGTCCTCATGAAACAAGCCTTCCATGATGGCGCTTCAACACCACCCTCCTCACACAGTTGCAATGTAGCCAAGGAGGACACGGAGGATTAAAAAACATGAAGAGGAGATCATTAATTAACTCAAGTTTCTGTGCACGAAAGTTGCCGTAGGACACCAATTTCTAAACACATTCATACTGAGAAATACAGAGAGAGTTCTTTATAGTAACTCACTTTGCAATAGCTTGAATGCAGGGCCGGAAATTAACACCCAACCACCTGCCAAATGTGGGTGTATTTTGCAATTGGCGGATAACACTGTCAATCTACCTGCCACATTGGCACATAGCCAATGAGAATCAAGTGATTCAGATGCTTCGGTAAGCAGGGTACGCAGTTGCTTACGGGCCTGGACCAATCAGGGGCTTGCGTGACTGGCAGACATTGATTGACAGCCAGGGCCCCCTACTGCATTTTCATTACTCACGACAATCCCAGCAGTCCCACGTGCAGCCACTGACCAACTTGCATACATTTTAACATCAACATACGCTGTAACGATTTTTCAATATAATGTTGCTGAAAGTTCCTGCTGTTCCTTCTTGGCTGTTGGGGCTGTTGCTCCGTTGCCCGTGACTGACGCACGCACACACACATAAACACACACAATCACACACGGTGGATGCACGTAGGTGATAAGTTAAGGTCCAATAAGTACTTGATCAAACCGTATGAATTTGTGTCCCAACACAGGATAGGAAATGATGCCATTATGATGAATTATCAACACAAACCCCCCTACTACAGCACGTGAAGACAATGTCCACGAGTAGGCTACCATGAATAGGACAGGATGGGATCATAGAGACACAGCACCGAGTGTAAACTGGCTGCCACCACACACATCACGTGCTGTTTGTATTGCTGAGGGGGCACCAAAAACAGCCTAATGAAAAATCATCATAGTCATAATAATTATAATGCCAATATTATTTCAGTATAGAAATGTAAGGTTTTTTAGGCATGTACAGTATATCACAAAACAGGCAGAACAAGAGAGATATATTTAATTCCCCAAGAAAGTAATGATGGTGCCCCTCCAATCACACACACACACTCAACTTCCCAAGCTCCCCGTGGGTGCCCTTAACTATCTCGCTGGTTTGTTGGAATGCGCCCGACGAAGTTTGGGCTAAATCAACTTTTTTAGAAATGGCCTCAAAAAGAGAGCATGAGTCAGCAGCCAAGAAAAGAAAAAAGAAGAAATTGCGAGATGACCACTTGATCACTTGCAGGTAATATGTTTAATCATTCTTAAATCCGGGAAATGTGCTGCTAATGTAATGGTTAGCCAACGCAAACACCTCAAACTAGCTGACATTATTGCTAATGTTAGCAAATTGAAATATGTTATAGTTGGCAAGCTAAATGAAATTTTACTGTTAAACATCTCTGCATGTTACAAGTAACTGACGCCAGCTATCGTTAACTTTACTTTAGATATTGAGCGGTAGTATATTGTTTATTTTGACGTGACCCTGGTCAATACTTTCTCAGTAACAGGTCGGCTAACAATTCATCTTGCTTCAGACCATTTATCATTTATATCCGTGTAGTGTGCAGTTAATAGTCTTTAGCCTGGCATTTAGCAAAGTTTAACTAGGATTGTCATTCAGTAGAATTCTGCAGAATGTAGGACTGTGGTAAAGTTGGTTTTATTTTGGATTTTGGATTATCAACACATTCCAAAAAAAATTTGTCCACCTTGCCCTTTTGACCTATCCATGTCAAAACATTTTAGGTGAACTCAGCTAACTCCCCTACACATTGCAAACGTGTTTTGACATGAATAGGTCAAAAGCAAGCTGCATAATGTATGTTTTTACGTGTTGAATACCCAACGTCCAATATAAAACCAACTTTACCACGGTGACTGTAGGCTACAGTGTCTCACACAACTCAGGTGAGGTGTCGGATGTGCAGTGGGACAAAAAATGGCTCTTGATAATGTGAAGTCTGCTGAACTCATACTTTTAGTCTTACTGCTACAGCTAGCTTAGCTACATCTGAATGTGACAGAAGCTACATAACAAAATGATCTGACGTTTTGATCGTATTTATGTCAGAATGCAAAGGCATGGACGACATCTGGCGGTGAAATAGAAACACATTTTGTAGACAAAATGCTCTTGTAACCATATTTAAGTTGTATTCAATTAAATGTTCAAATAATGATTAAGATTCAGAAATTTAGTCTTGTGTAAGGTGTATTATTTTGCTTTTATTCCTGTAGGTAACAAAAATATAAAATGTCAGTATGAATGATATAAAGCAAATATTATTGTAGAATTTTGTGCAATGTTGCAACTCATTCTATTATGCTTTTATATTGGATTATAATTATCAAATAGTTGATAAATAATTCTAGCTTCCAGTTTTAAATGTTTATAATTTTTTGGGGTATAAGATTCTTCGTTTGAATATTTTTGTCTCTTTCTATACTGATCTTTTTCCTTCGTATTTCTAAATTAATGCAGGGTCAATGCTGAGATATGTACAAAGAGGAGCACATGGCCAAGAGGAAGCTACAGAGAGGGGACAAGATACACTGCAAAAATCTTGGTGGTATATTTTGATATTATTGTGCACTTCTCATTACTTAAATGTGTGTTTTAGCTGTTCTACACAGTGTGTTTACAAAGGAGGTCAAGTTGTGCTTCTAAATCTTTGCTTTATTGAAGAAGATTGCTTACTTGTATACTTCTGCTTTTAAGTTTGCATTAATGGATGAATATTTAATTTCTACGAAGATTTAGCACATCCCGATATGTATGTATGTTTTGGCTGTTCTGTGTCCTGTTTTTAAATAGTAGATTTTACTTTTTTGTTTTTAGGTTTTCCATTTTGATGCTCCAATTGTGTTATTGGTATTGAGTTATATGTTTGAAAATAAAAAATGAAACTGGCAAAAACAAAAGTTTTTTTTTCCTCGTGGTGGGGAGGGAGGGCGCATCAATAAGAAATCACCAAAATGGCAATGACAATGCTAAGATAGATAGATAGATAGATAGATAGATACATAGATACATAGATAGATAGATAGATAGATTTAAAATTTTCAAACTCATTACAGCATGACTGCTCTTTCTCTGTATGTGAAACTTCAGAGCCTCCAGCCATTGCAGTGTCATTGAGGAATGTTTCCGACCATGGCCTTGAGTTGAGCCACAGCTTGAGGACCAAGGTGGGGGGACGAGTCAGTGTTCGCCCGGGGGCCAATCTTACGCTGGACTGCCCCGTCACCGGTAGGTCACAATTAGAGTTGACGTCTCCAGGTCAGTTGGTCGATATGCTATTGTACAACAATATTCTCTATGGTCAGACAATCGCTGGTGTTACCTATCCATCAAATAATATCTCCCAGCTAGAAACCAACCAGAAACTAGAAAACACCCAGCTGGTAGTGCTTGAGTGCTTTGGTGGCGCAAGGATGTGACAGTTCACATCAGCTGCAAAACTCATTCACATTAACGGTACTCTAAACACACGTCTTAAAACAGGCTCAATGCAGCCAAACATTTATGACCAACCCTCACTGAGATAACACACAGTCAGTCAGAACACACTGAGACACACACACCGTCACTCAGAACACACTGAGTAAAAACACTGGTGTCAACACAGAAAATACAAACTTTCTCATCTCTACAGTTTGAGTGACTTCACACTACTCAAGTTTCTTTAAAATAAAAGATATAGATTTCATAATATAACAATTTCCACGTAAGAAGGAATAAACATCTGCAGTTTGCTTCAATATAGTCTTTTGTCTAATTTATGGAATTACTGAAAATAAAAACTAAAGGTATGTAACAGTAACATAGAATAGTGTGACTAATGCTGCCTCTCTCCAGCATCATGAAGCTAGTTTTCTTCATCACATTGGATGTCTGCATCATCTCTACAGAGGTGGGTAGATGGCCAAAAATTGTACTCAAGTAAAAGTACTGTTTCTTCAGAAAAATACGACTCAAGTAAAAGTACTCTTACTTCAGAATAATAGGACTCAAGTAAAAGTACTGTTACTTCAGAATAATAGGACTCAAGTAAAAGTAAAAAGTAGTCATCCAATTAATTACTTGAGTAAGAGTAAAAAAGTCCTTAGTGAAAAAACTACTCAAGAATTGACTAGCTGTTGATTAATGTCTGATTTATTTTTTAACACAAGCATTCAATCAGACAGACAAAAATACCAAATAATCATCTTTAGGCAAATTATAGTTTATCCAATAAATAAAAATTATTATAATTGATTAATGAATTACAAAATAGCTTAAATTAAAATAATCCAACCTAAAAGACAAACATTTGCCTATCCACAGCAAAAGAATTTAAAAAATTTAGGAAACTTACTGCTACATGTGCCCTCAAGTTAGATGTTGAGTTTCAAATCTACTCAAGTAAAAGTAAAAAGTTTAGTGATTTAAAACTCCTAGAAGTATTTTTTTTTTTTGCTGTGAATCCACAGTGTTGTGCAGGTTGTGGTTAAAGCCATCGGATAAGTTTGTAGTCTGTAGTTCGCCCCCTGGTGTACAGCTTCAGGAAATAAAGAGAGTATCATCTGTCTTTGCAGGGGGAACACATTTGCATATAGGAGGGGCGCTGGAAATAAACAACAGTACCAAAAATTACAGGGTTCATACAGGGGACCAACAGGCTTAGCCTATACGTCAAATTGTGTGTGGGACTTTTAGAATGTGATATGTTGATTTTAATTGTGCATGCATTAAATCAATCAATCAATCAAAAACCTTTATTTGTCCCCAAGGGGCGATTCATTTGCTAAAAGGTAAAACTATAAAAGCAACAACTTGTACTTACATACGTGTCTCTGTATCGGTATCCAGTTAGTATTCTATTGATACCCTACACTATGGGCCTGTGATCAAACTTTTTCCTGGTGCCCCTGTATTGTCTGTGTGTCAGGCGTTCCTCAGCCCACAGTGACGTGGAACAGAAAGGATGATGTATTAGATGCCGGTGCTGTTTCCCTGCCCTCTGGATCACTGTGGATCACCAATGTTTCCATGCAACACCAAGGCACCTACTCCTGCACCGCCACCAACGCCATAGGAAGGTCCACTGCTTCTACTGTCCTGCAGGTCTACGGTGGGTTCACACACAAAGTGTACAACACATTTCATCATATACCGCAAATATCAACACACAGGCTCAGATAAGGAAAAACTGTTCATTTTGATTGTTTGTGTGTATACAGGTCCATACTCTGCTGGAGGAAGCAGGGTTGTCACAGTCTTACAAGAGCTGAACAGGAGAAGGGTCCTGATGGCGTCCCACCGGGGAACCAGTGTCTTTATCAAGCCTGGCCACATTCTCCGTATAGGTACTCACACAAGCATACATACCAACACAGCCTGCACGTCCTCATGTACTAACAGTAGGTTCAGGATACAGGATACTAATTGCATTGCAAAAATATCGCGATATGTTAAAATGCAATTTCCTAACCCCAAAGGCTGCGATTTGGTCACGTGACTTGCAAGAGCTAATCAGTCTGTACTCCACAGAGAAAGCGTCAACTTTGCACGCTAACACTACGCCGTACCCTGAGCAGAGTTCTGTATGTATTCCTCGTATTTATAACTGTACTCTATGAACCACATTGACTGCTGCTGTAGAAGACCACAAAGGGCTTTCATTTGGGAGACTTTCACCATGTCCCTGGAGTACTACTGAAGGGGACTGGTGTTTTAAACCAAACCACAATCAAAATGGATGCAGCAGAACCAGAGATGTTGTCTTTTTTATATATTTTTTTAAGTTCTCCTCTGTCATAACCTGGTGCCTATATCACCCACAATGCAATCTCAAAACGGTGCACACGTCCATGCAGCAGTACTCCCTAACACCTGTAAACAGAGTTCCTCTCCAAGTATTTCCATCAATCCATTAACATGTCTGCTTCTGTATTTGGACAGGCTGTCCAGTCGTTCCTGACCACAAAGTGCCCGTGCGGTGGGACTACAACAGCCAGACCCTGAAGGAAGTTTCAGGTCCAGCCCAGACCCAGGGTTTGGGTCTGCAGTATAGGATGCTGGTAGGAGGCCGTGTGCTTGAAGTCAACACTCTCCAGGGGAAGTTCTCTGGGCGGTATCGATGCCAGACCCTGATCATCAGCACCCGACCCATGCTGTCTGCCTGGATACACGTTCACACAGAAGGTGCTTTTCCCGCTGTTTTGGCGCTATTTTTGATACCTGAACATAACCTGTCAGGCTGACTCAGTGCATCAATGTCAAGTTTTCCTTTTATGCATTATACAAGGCCTCTGCCAGCTGTCTCCGCTCTGCCTCAGGCAGTGTCTTACCTGCAAGATGGGCAATTCAAAATCTGAAATAGAAAATTGAGATCCTGTCCATGTACACTTAGATTGGCAAATCCATGGATGGCGGTAAAAGCTGTTTGTGTTTCTATGGTGTTCTGACATCTTCTTTCTGTTTCCTTGATCCTACGGATGTGGGTGTTGTATTTTTGGGTCCACAGAGTTTAGCTGGCGGTTTGGGTACTGGACCACATGCAGTGCTTCCTGTGGGAACAGAGGCACTTGGCAGCGGACAATTCGCTGTGTCTCTCTGGATGGAAAGGAAGTTCAGCCCACAATGTGTCAGCACATACCAAGACCCATCACTTCCCCAGTCTCCTGCAACAGACAGGACTGTCCCCCCAGGTAGTTAGGATGGTTTAGAACAGCTTGGACTATTTGGAGTGGTATGGATCTTTGAATTTTCCCATAGACTGTGACAGTTTGCAAAGGGTATGAATCATTTTGGACTCAACACTTTTTGTTGAAATGTAAAAAAAGATGAGTAATAATTTTTTCCACAGTGATGCCTCTTGTACATCGTCTTATTATCTTCTGGGAGAGTCCTCTGTCATTTCTAATCAAGAAAAAACTTGCTGCTTGAATAAAAGTAACTTTAAGTCAGAATTTGCCTGGGGTATGAATAATTTCGGGCTTGACTGTATATGTGTGTGTGTGTGTGTGTGTGTATGTGTATATGTATATATACACACACATATATATACACTGTTTATACACACACACCTGTGTGTGTGTGTGTGTGTGTGTGTGTGTGTGTGTGT
>NC_048407.1:5317903-5338577 GCF_013103735.1 Etheostoma cragini
GTGTGTGTGTGTGTGTGTGTGTATGTGTGTGTGTGTGGGTGTGTATCAGGCTGAGCTTTCTCCCTTTTTGAAAGTTACTGTATGTATCTGTTTTCTTGCGTTTGGTCATGATTCCAGATGGTCGGTATCAGAGTGGTCAAAGTGCTCAGCGTTGTGTGGCGGAGGCTGGAGACAGAGGCAGTTGTCCTGTCAGCAGCTGGATGCCAGAGGTTCAGTGAGGACTCTGACAGCAGCGGCCTGTGAGATGACGAGCCGGCCCACAGACAGGGAGCAGTGCACTGCCAATAACTGTCCAACCTGGGTAACCAGTGCATGGGGAAAGGTACATTCAAACACATGTAAAGCTTTGGCGTGTAGTGAATGTGACAGACATAATTCACCGTTGTTGTCAAGTGTGGTTCTACACACTGTTGGTTATAAACACTTTGTTCTTAGCGTGGTTCTTCACGCAGTGATAAACGCAATGCGTTAAACATGTTGTAAGAGCCATTTTCATTTGTTTTGAGTGTAGGACACAAATTGTCCACTGGTGGTACTAGTGTGCTTATGAGTGACATCTGTTTAGGTAGGAACCTTTCAACAGGTGAAAAGGGTGCTGTTAATCGGAGGCGCACAAATAGTTTTTGACCGCAAATCTACACACTGTTCAACGCTCACCCTGTGAAGGCTGAGCTGTTTGTTGATGGAGCTTGATGGACACATGGATTCTTGCACATTGATATAAAGATCTTTGTGATCAATAAATGACCAATAAAACGCCAACAATGACTTTTGGACTGTACAGGAGGCTACTGAGCGGTGTCAGCTAGTTTACTAGCCATAGACTGTTTGTTTAAGTCCGTATAGCAGCCCTTCAGTGGCTTAAAGTTTTAGGCTAAGCCGTTAGACATGTTATTTGTTAATTTTGTACTTAGTCACTTCATGTAATCATGACTGTTCAGGGATCATGGTTCCTTTAAAATGTTGTAAATGCTTGATGACGTTGGACCCAGCGGGGTTTTGTTGCTGGACATTCCCGTTGGAGTTTCTTTTCCCGCTCAACATGACAAATTGTCTCTTGCAATTTACTGCAATTTCCACAAGCGTAACCTTTTGATATTAATAGATGTCCGTTACATTCAAGCCAGTGCCAAATGAGTCGACACAAAGCTAATTAAGACTATCAGCTGCCCACAACTCTCTGTATTTCTCAGTAAGACTATGTATAGAAGACAGTGGCGTCAGGCGACTTCCGCACACAGAAAATCAAGCAAAGATAATGACTTCTTCTCAAGAGTCCATGTTTTTTTAATCATCCATGTCCTCCTTGGTTACTAGTAACTGTGTGGAGGAGGGGTGGGAATCACTGAAGGATTGTATTATGTGACTGCTTAAACAGTTTTGTTGTCATTACTTAGAATTCCTTATGAGCGAGACAAAAACTACAGACTATAACTTTAAACATGGGTGGGTGTCACACAATGTAGCAAATGCAGTGTTAATTGTTAACTTCATGTTCCTGGATTTCAGTGTTCAGGGAGGTGTTTAGGCCCCACCACCACAGTACAGAAGAGATCTGTCACCTGCCAACATGCCAACGGCTCCTCGTACACAGACTGTGATCTCAGGGACAGGTATACACGCACATTGCAACACATTGAATATTACTGTATTCCCAACATCAGAATCAGAATCAGAAATACTCTATTGATCCCCGAAGGGAAACTCTGTGTTGCAGTTGCACCTGTATTTATATAGCGCAAACAATTAAAGGAACCAATCAGCATGCACACACACATTCATACACTGGTGGCTGAGAAAGCCATAGAAAGTGCCACCTGCTCATCAGATAAACATTCACCTACACACCAATGGCGCATTCAGTGTCTTGTCCAAAGACAGTTTAAGATGGGACTGCAGGGCCAGGAATCAAACCGGCAATCATTGGTAGGCGGATCTTCAACTGGGGGTCCGGGATCCCTAGGATGTCCACAGAGTTAGGGGGGCTACCAAATTATTCATTTTTTTCTGAATTGTAAAAGCCTGAACATGAATGCAACATATTATTTACAAATATAAATCAGCCTATTTGTGAAAAAAACATTGATGATAGGCTTACTAGACCACCCCCCCACACCCCTGAAACCTGATGTGTGAAACTGACCAAAAAATTGCCACAGTAATGAGTGTGAAGCACTAAAAAACTAACTAATACTGCTGTCTTTCAGGCCTACATCGGTACGCAACTGTTCCTCTGACCTGTGTGACGTCCGGTGGCATCCCGGTGCGTGGCGGGCGTGCACTGTAGCCTGTGGGAGTGGCTTTCAGTCCCGCAGGCTGGACTGTGTTCACCGCAGGAGTGGCGGGACTCTGCCGGAGCAGCGCTGTGCCTGGCTCCAACGGCCCTCCGCCTGGCAGCACTGCAACACCACCAACTGTAGGAGTAAGTCCCAGTGTTGTCAGCTGTTTTAATGCCCCCTTAGTTGTAGATTTTGAGATTTTAAAATGTGAGATTTTGTAATCAAGAGGCTTTTTTTATGGATTTAGCAGTTACACTGTACAGTTAATAAGCATAATCTGTCCGTGAGAGAAGTGCTAACAACTTTTAGAGTGAAATCCATTTAAACCCAAGTAAATTCTAATTATTTTTTAGGGGGCGTCTCTCTCTTGATCCGCTTCTATACGCTTTGGGTCCAAATGCGGAAGTAAAGGCTGTAGTTTCCTCGCCACTGTCGCACTAAATGCTTGCTTTTGGGGGAAATTACTGGACTTGTTTGGTCTTTTTAAATTTTTTGTATAGACGTACACTATCGGTACAGTGTCCCAAGATAACTTTTGTTATGATTCAATGCTATTAATAAAACTGAATTGAATTGTAGACTGAGTAACATAGAATATATCTATAGTAACAGCTTTCTAGCCAGAAAAGGCAGATACTGGGCGATGAGCACAGAGAGGGCGGCGGCCAGATAGAGGGAAGGTGTTGTCATGACACAAAACTGGTTAAAAATCAGCAAAGTATCTTCATAAGTAATACCAAATTACACATTCAATTCCAGGAAACATCTTAGGTTACATTAGAATATGTCAAGGAAATTATTAAAAGACTGGATAGGAGTTCTGGGCAGCCGGATAGCTCTGTTAGTAGAGCCCATATATAGAGGTTTACTCTTCCTGACCTGTGGCCCTTTGCTGCATGTCAACCCCCCCCCCCTTTCATGTCTTCACCTGTCTTGTCAAAAAAAGGATTAAAAATGCACCCCTACAATAAATGGACTTTGGGACTTCTTTAGTGATTACATGGACTGTTTTGTTCCCATGCAGGTGAATGCAAGGACACAACTCAGTACTGCAGCGTGGTGAAGAGGCTGAAGCTGTGCGATCTGGACATGTACAAGCAGAGATGCTGTGGCTCCTGTTCACAGGATCCCGACTCCACCTAGTGGCAGCGAGCCGGTATAACCACACTGCATTTTGTAAAAACAGATGGACTACATGAGACGAACGAGCGAAAGACTGTAAAGACACTGTCTATGAGTGGAAGCTTCAAAATGCACATATTTAAACAGGAAAAGCTTCAGTCCAATTATTTCACTTCCTAAAAGGAACCTGAACAGAGCCTTCATAGGCCGTAAGGATAAAAAGGCTTTACTTTCTGAATTTGGACCCAAACTCCTAATATGAAGACAAGTGTAGTGGAGGTTTTGGACTTTCCTTCAAAAACTGAACATTTACTTTACAATGACATTCATTCATTATATTTCTTCTTGGCAGCGCAACCAAAAAGAAATGTAACGAGGTTTATTGTACAACGCGTACCACTACTCTCCTGTAAACAAGACTTAGACTGAGGTACTGGTCTGCAGATATACATCCGCCAGTACAAATCTTGTAGCCCTACTTTTACCAACACATTTTCTTCAAATGTTCCTTTATTTGTGGAATTGTCTAAAAAATAGTTTATATTTATATATAAATATGAAAGCAAAATTTGGGTTTTATAACAACTTGGGTCTAATTTTTTTAGTTTTCACCATCATTTCTACAATCCGAATTGCTGAGATCTGACAACAGAGCAACATTACTACACAAGAAGTCCGACAGCTTGTTAAAACCACTTTATTTTGAGATAATTATAAGAAGTGAGTGTCCAATAATATTACTAGTGATGGAAATGATGAATACTTTCAAAACTGAAAAAATAAGACCAAAGTTGTAGTGAGAGAATTTATTCAGTTTTGGTTCCAGTTTCCCATGTGTTTGGGTCTTGTGATGTTCTTTGAAAGGCTTGTCCATTCTGAGTTTGGTAGACACTGAATTCTTGTTCACCAACATCAACACAACAACAACTTGTGTTGACCTTCAAAACCCCGTGTCTGTAACACCTACCTTAGCAACAGATGTAATGTTGATGCTGGACTAGTCAGCAAAACTCTGGATTATGTTCATTGCCAGCGTTTTTGAAATGATTTATTTCTTCTACCTGTGTGACAATTGCAACATGGCTGTGATTGGAAAGAGATTGTGGTTATGGCACATTAACAATGGGTGACCAAAGGACAACTAAAATACTTGATTGAGGTTTAGGAAAGATCATGGTTACGTCATGGTTAGGTTAAAGAGTCTCCATTAACTAGGCAGTTTGGAATAAGGATCTTAAGCCAGTGTTGTAGTCAAGACCACCTAAACTGAGACCAAGTCTCTACCAAGACCAGAGTGTATAGAAACCAACAAGACCAAGACTTTGAGGGGTTGAGACCGAGTCAAGACCAACACTAAGACCGGTTGAGACCAAGTGAAGACCAAGACCGGACAAGTGCGAGTCCTACACTGCATGACACAATAAAATGTGGAAAATGATAATACACAGGCGGGTTTGGTCTTTACCAGTCTTGAAATAAAATCCAGAGTTCTCCTCATCCAAGTAAAAATGTGTTAATTCCGAGACAAGACCGTTAAAAAAGTGGTCACAAGACCCGTCTCAAGACCGAGACTAAATTCGAGTACTACACTGGCTAAAGCACAGGTTAGCACATGCTCACTCACCATGTGGACCCCCAATTCAGAAAGAGCCCTAAACCACTAAGAAGCATGGTAGAGCAGAGAGATGACAGACGGAGAATCCAGGAGACAGTGAGGTTGGGGTTAGGGCAAACCAGTAGTTGAGGGCCAGAAAGAGAGGTCAAAAGATGCAAAGCTGTTTTGAGAAGAATCTGATTAAGCTAAGAATGAACTGGTGGTCAACAGAATATTCATAAAGGGTGGGATTAGCCATTGAGATGGTAAAGATAAGGGTAACCTGTTGGTTAGGGTCACAAACCTCACTTGTGCATGAAGATGTGCTTCACACCCATCCACCACTCCTACACACCCTTACTTTACTACACTAACCAGTCCCTCCAGATAATAATTTATTGAATTAATCACATTTAAACATGGGTGTCAGTGGCTATCTTTACATTGTTAGTTAACTTCCTATCCTGGGCTGGGACACACATTCATATGGTTTGATAAAGGAGTTATTTGACTTTAACTTATCATTGCATTTACAATAACAAGCGTAGCTGTCCTCAATTTAGGTCATCATGCATGTCTCATCTCCGTTTTTTCCTGCATCCACTGTGTGTGTGTGTTGGTCAAAATTGCAAGACACACCAAATTCATGGCGATTGTTACACATTCCCTGAATTATTGCAATTGCAACATCGCAAAATGTTGGAAGGACTGAGTAAAGCGTAATTATTTTCAATCTGGACCCTTTTTGTGTGTGTAAGGGACTGAGGAGAACACCAATCTTTAACATTGGTCCAATATTAAATAAGATTGCTGCAGTCGGAAGCGGCAAAACGAGATACAATGTAAGTTATTGGGCAATTGCGTATCTTCAATTTACATCCACATAAGTGTTGTTTTACCACTGACAGGCTCCAGTTATACTTCTTAGTGTCTGACAACAGTATGGAAAGGATCCCTGCAGAGATAGACCTTTTTGTTAAAGAGTAAAACATCCCTGAAAACTAGAAGTCTGTTTAAATAAACAGCAATTTTATTTCGTGAAATACACTTCATTCAAAGTTGACTGAAACTAAATAAATCAAAACCCTAAGTCTGGTTCTTACTTTATAAAAGCAATCTCAGGAGCAATATAAAACAGGATTACGATCCAAATTCTTAAAGACCATTCACTCGAGTAAAGGTCCTGGTTTGTGATTGTTGTCACATGTCACTGATGAGAAAAGAGCTGCTGCTGTTGGTGGAGCTCCAGTTGTGGGAGCATGAATTCATATGCACATATTCACTAACACCACTTGCGATTTTAAACCATGACCAGAAGAAAAAAAAATGACTTTGATTTTACACACAAAGATCAGTTCATTGAGGCAAACCTGACTCTAGACAGAGAGGCACCAGCACAACACTGATTTGACTGATGGGTCTATTCATGTTACCTTTGTGCTGGTTATCATACTGATGTGCTGCATTGTAAAATGTTTTGTATATACTGTGTTATAAGTGCAATATCGTATATTGAGTGTATGTAGATTGTGTGCAACTTTTATTTTCTTACTTATTCATGTTGTCTTTTTAACAACTGTTAAAGATCCTAGAGTATAAAGCATGTGTATATGTTGATTCGGTGGTATGTTTGCTACCACTTACCTGGTTTTATTTGCATGTGTTAAAGCGCAATCTCAGATCTTTTAAACTCAACACGCAATTGTCAGCGTTAACCCCTGGCTATACAGTATATCCCACACGGTGACGTCGCACTGCTTGTGGACTTTTTGACTGAAAGAATATGAGATAGAACGACAAATCATTTAAGTGCTTTAGATAACAAGGCAAAGAAATAAAGACATTTGATATCTTCACACATGTGTACCTAATCTTTGGCTACATATATTTGGAGAAAAAAAAAACCTTGATCCAGCTCTAAAGGTAAATGAAAAGGGTTTCAAAATCTTATTTTGAAATGGGGATGTACAGTACATCATTTTGATGAACATGATTTTGTGACAGTACAACTAATAAAACCATTAGCCAATATGCTAATCACAAAAGCAAGCTGAGGAAACCTGAAACAGAGCCATTGACATTTTGGGAAAGGTGCATTATCATAGACACTCAAAGCGCTTCGGGGTTGTGTAACCATTCGGCCGATTGGGTTGTTTATTAGCAATAATTTTTTATTGGTGAAATAATGTGACAAGCAATATATCAAGTATATACATATCTTTATTTTGGATTACCATTAGCTGCTAACAATGTAGCAGCTACTTTTCCTGGGGTCCAAAGAAAAAGTACATGAAACATGACAGATAAATAAGATGGAAGTAATGGACAGATACAGGCATTAAACTAAATCCAGACAGAGCTGATGATTAATTTTATCTGTGTATCCCGCAAGGAGGTAGTCAGGTGGGTTCTAAGTTTTAGTCGGTTCTAAGGGGGGGCATTGAAATATAAAGCCTGGACCCCCTTCTGGCTCCCCTGACGAGACTAGCTACAGTGATGATAAATGGTACTGTAGCGACCCTGCAGGACTAATATGGGAGGAGTGTTCATTGGGGGATGATGTTGCCCTTATTCATCTGATTGGTCAGATTCAGAAAGGGGAGGGAGGAAGGAGGAAGTAGGATAGGCGGGAAGAAGAGGGAAGATGAGGGAAGTGTTTACAGGGGGAGGAAAAGCTAACTAGCTAGTCACGACCAGCAGCCTTTTTGTTGTTTAGGGCGCTCTTCCAACCCTGTTATTAGCATGTGTTGCAGGGTAACAAAGCCCGGTCCATCCGGTTGACTTTAGCCACCCTCGCCTCGTCATTCAGCTAGCTAGGCAGACGTGCGGCGGAGCCGTGAGCGCTACAGTATCATAGGGATTTAACGTAACTGTCCATATTTGAACACCGTTGGCGGTAACCGAGAGGATCGTGCACCGGCAAAAACAGCACAGATTCATATTTTAATAATTTAATAACCATTAAAGATAGAAACGTAACGATTATTTGCGGCTAAAAGCTAACGTGTAGCGGTAACGGGGATCTCTTTGGTGTTGTTGTAGCCATTACAGGGGACTTTCTATACAGCCTGGAAATTTCGGAGTTGTTGAGCAATAAATTCATACTCTTACATCCAAGATTCATCCACTTAATGTCCATAATTTCCCCGTTTTTCGACTGTTTTTTTCGCTAGATCGATGCTAATCGCCATTTTAGATATCCCATGATGCACCGGGCCTTTGTTGTGGTGCTACAACCAATGACAGGCTGGCTCGTCGTCCATGTGGGTGTGTTTCTTTGCGCATGAAGCGTAGCTCATAAATAGGGGGAGAGAGACACGAGGAGACAAAGCAGTTTTGAGAAGATAAGGTGAAACCCTGTGAAAAATGGCAACTCAGCAAACTATGGACGTAAATGAGGCATTGGCCTTATTTTTTTTTGCTATGGAGGATGAAGCAGATTCGGGAGAAGAAAGTTATTTGACAGATGAAGAACTGGCTTACCAAGAGGGTCTAGACCCCGCTGAAGAGTAAGTAGCATTTATTTATTTACAGTAAAAGTATAAAAACTAGGGATTTAAATAGTCAAGTTTTAGCTGCAGGGGGGATGGGTAGGGCATTTAACACTTCACACCTTTTAAGTGTGGGGGTTGGGGTACAGTATCGATCTCAGCCATTGTTTTCTTATGCTGTGTGAGAAATAAATTACAAAAACACTCATTTGTCTGATGTGTATGATCTAATACTTTGCTTTATTTGTTTTACAGTGGTGATTATGAAGAAGAAACCACCCCACCAGCCCAAGCAAGACAAGAAACCTCCCATTCTTCAGAAGAGGAGGGCCCTCCCACTTCTGATGAACCATCCCAGCAGCTCCTAGGAAGGGGACATAGACTGAGAGGGCGGGCCACATACAGATCTGGCAACTTGAGGGGTCGAAAGAGACCCAGCCCTGACTCCAGATCTAGATCACCACAGCCAGCAGACCAAACCCTATCATGGAACACTGAGAGTCAGCCAGACATCCCTCCAGTGCCCAAAAGGTTTCTCCCAGCAAGAAGGCCAGGACATCAGCTCGACCCCACATCCACATACACACCACTGGACATTTTCAAACTTTTCTTCAGTGACACTGTTGCAATCAATTTGTGTAACAACACAAACACAAATGCTGCAAAAAACATTGCCCGTGGCTGCAAATATTCTTGGAAACCCTTCTCTGTTGACGAATTTTTCAAGTTTTTAGGACTCACTTTCTTTTTTGCGCTGGTGAGACTCACAAATATCCGGGACTACTGGAGAAAAAACACAATTTTCAGCCAACAGTTTCCAGCCACAGTGATGTCACGTGACAGGTATCAGGTCATTTCGTGGAACATTCACATGAGTGACCCTCATGAAGATGTCCACAATGACAAAAAGAAAGGGACACCAGGTTATGACAGGCTGTTTTGCGTGAAGCCCCTTTTAGATGACCTCAGACATGCATGCAAGGCATTTTACCACCCACGGCAGAACCTTTCTGTGGACGAGAGGATGGTGTCAACAAAGGCCCACATCGGCATGACCCAATACTTGAAGGCGAAGCCCGCCAAGTGGGGCTTCAAACTTTTTGTACTAGCAGACAGCAGCATTGGGTACACTCTGGACTTTGCTGTATACACAGGGAAGTCTGTGTTTGCTTCTGGTGTAGGACTGGCATACGACTCTGTAATGTCCCTCATAGACAAAGCACACCTAGGCAGCGGCTACAGTCTGTATGTAGACAACTTTTATACAAGTCCAAAGTTATTCAAAGATCTCCACAGTATGCACTTTGGAGCATGCGGCACCTACAGGGACAACAGGAGAGGATGCCCCCGCACGACCAAAAATGCCATGACGAAAAAAGATCCAAGGGGCACAATCAGGTGGATCCGTGACGGCCCTCTGATTTTTGTCAAGTGGATGGACACTCGGGAAGTCTCTGTCTGCTCCACAATTCACTCTGCATACTCTGGTGAGACAGTTCAGAGAAGACTAAAAGCTGAGGATGGAAGCTGGAGCACCAACTCTATTCCATGTCCGACCCCAGTCGCTGAGTACAACAAGAATATGGGAGGTGTTGATCTTTCTGATCAACTCATTCAGTATTATACAGTTCACCACAAAACCATGAAATGGTACAGGACATTGTTTTTTCATTTTTTGGACATTGCTGCGACCAACAGTTACTTGCTCCACAAGGAGGTTTGTTTAGAGAAGCAGCAACAGCCCATGACCCACAGGGTTTTTCTGGAGGAACTCACAGCCCAGCTCTGTGGTGTCACAGTTGATGTCCCCCCCACTCAGGAGCAGAGTGACCATGTACCTGTGCCAACATCTAAACAAACTGAAGCAGGCAAGAAGGCCTCATATGGTCGAAAGCCATGTGTACACTGCAGAAAGACAAAGCAGATCAGACAGGACACCCCCTGGAAATGCAAGGCATGTGATGTGGCCCTCTGTGTTATTGCTGACAGGAACTGTTTTGAGGCTTGGCATCAGTAAAAGGCCTGAGGGCAAAAAGCCCGGACTTTTGTAAAAATGTAAATAGTTTTAGTTATGTGTCAGTTATAATGTTCATTTCTCTGCTCCAAAGCTCCAAAGACATGAGCCAACTGTTTTACAGAAGAAAAATGCTTAGCTATCATAGTTTTGTGTGTGGCTTCAATAAAATGTCTTAAAAAGGATTACATTTCTGTTTTATTTTTTCATTTGTATTTTTTGTCCCATAACTTTTTACATCAGGTGACATCGATGCAACACAAATATTCTGACAGTCAAATTTGTCTTGAAAAAAAAATATGTTTGTAAATTGACAACAAGGTTGATGTTTTACAAGATTTTTTATAAAAATAAAACCAGACAACCCAGAAGTGGTCAAAAAACTTTTAGGTCTCAGAAGGATAAGCTATGCCCGGAAACATCTGTTCTGATTCAGTTTCCAGGCTATTTGCTGTGCTTTTCCTGGGTGAGTGTAAGAAGAATTAATCTATACACATTTAAGAATCTATGTGTTGTTGGAAAATTGGTAGGGGTATCAATTATTGGCAATTTATAAAAGATTTTTTATCAAGATTAATGAAGTTATCTATCATGTACCTCTTCTTTTACCTTTAAGATCGACAATCAAGACATACCGTGTCCCCTGGCAGAGGCCTTCGCCCATGCATCCTTTCTGGAAGTTATTTACCGTGCATCCTAAAAAGTGTGGTATGGTATCTAGGTTTTTTCAGTTCTTAGTGATACCTGGCCACTCTGCCCTTCCTATTGAGAGGATCTGGGCACACGATTGCCGAGGCCGAGTATGGATCTCGATTGGTATGATGTACATTTCAGAAGCGTCACGCAATCCAGATCATTTGCAGATTCACTACAATTTCATTCATAGGACATATCTCACCCCTGTGAAAATGCACCACATGAAAATAACTAACAGCCCTTTATGTACTTCCTGTCCAATTAAGGCACATATCTTCACATGATCTGGTAGTGCTCTCCCGTAACAATATTAAACTGTAACAATACAACAATATTGCATCCCCAACCCTTGTTTAATGTTGCCTGTTACTATCAATAGCTAAGTTTCCATCCACTTGTCAATTGAATTATCGGAAATTCGGTAAAAAAACTCGGAATAAATCTGGTGAAAGTGTCTTTCGATCCAACGGCTTTAAAGCAAATAAATACCTGTGCGTAATGACGTCACATGCTGTTTTGCAATTAAATTGACATATCCAATTGATTTTATAGATTTAAAGGTGTTTCCATTAATTTTTGCACTGAATTGAACAACATTCAAGCAAACTTTTGCAAACAATGTTTTTCTAGACAAAATGAATCGCGCCGTCTACCAACAAATGATCAATATTGCACAAGTTGTAATAGTGCTTATGTGCCAGCTGATAGCGACACATCAAGCTATGATACGAAAAAAACGACGCTATCAACACATCGCTATGACCATGCAGATGCAACCTGCCTTATATTGTCCCTCCAGCCCAGCTGCGAGACAACTTATTGTTGAGACATGGCTCGCTGTTTGAGGGCCTTCCAATTACTCCGAATACTGATATATATCCAGATATAAACCACATACTGATCAAAAGAAAATCTGATGAGACCAAACATATTTCTTTTGTGGTTTACGTAGCTGCGTTGTTGAGACTGACTTCTACAACAGTTTGCTGTGACAAAATTGTGTGCCTGATCTTTCATCGCTAACGTAGTCCGCAGTGGGAAGGATAACTAACTACTTAACTGGGCACCTGAGTGTTTTGATTGCATTAACGTTAGTTTCCTCTTCTCTAAATGCACAGCCTAGTGCTGTTAAATAGATTTTTAAGTTGTATTACAGAAAGATCCGTCGTAAGAAGACTTGGTTTGAAATTTTAAATTGTGTTCTTTTACTGAAATACTGTACACCTTGTGGCTTGTCTACTTCAATAACTAGCATATTAAATGTGTTCTAAAATGCTCTGCAGGAAATTAATTGATAAAGGAACAGAAACATAAATTAGCAAAGGTATGCTATACTTTAAAATAGTTTCTATTATAATTAACTATATTGCTCACATCTACTGATATTTTCCATTTCCTTTACTTTCTGCAGATTTATGTTGGAGTTAAGAAGATGACCGATGATTCCCTTAAACCTGTGAGAGGGAATTCACTTCCCCTTGATATTCAACCTCAATTGTCATCTGATCAACTGTTGGCTGCTGCTGTAAAGAAGCTGTAAGATTTTAACCAGGATATGGATGATGGTGCACATGTTTTATTGTACCCTGATGCTCAGGAAGTAAGAAACACCCCAGGAACATAGCAGAAATACAAGGAGGTAATTGGAAAGGCCAACCAAAGAATAACAATATACATTTCCACTGTTGAAGACTTTGAAAACAGCTTTCTGTGCTTCTTATTTAACACTGTGAGTTGTTGCTAGGAAATCCAAATATCACCGTAGCTGTAGCCATCATGGAAATACTTTCTAATCAGATCCTCTTCTGTAGGGCTGTCTGATGCTGACCCTGATGAACATAAAGGGAGAAAATTATTAAAAAGCATCATTTTTGACAAGGGCCGGCTCCATAAAATCATCCGGCCTACAGAGAAGATATTCAGCTGCAGTCTGCCATATCCTCAGGACTTATCCAGAACCAGGACCGCAGGAGAATTAGGGCAGGTCCCTCCCATCCTCGACATCTGTTTTAACCCCTTTCCTCTGGTTAAAGGTTGAGGTCTATCATGACCAAAACCTCATGCTATAAGAACCATTCATTGCCCATGGCAGTGAGACTAACAAACTCTCCTTGCCCATAATTGGCTCAAAATCTGATTCAGATTTAATTATATGTACCAAGAACTACTACATTATTATAGAAGCTGTTAAAATGTTGAAATAAATCAGTCCAACCTAATCATGACCTCTTCATATTTTAAACAAAATATATGGTTGAGCTGTTGTGTAATTGTCTAATTAGTATTCAAAACAGTGTGGTGTGTTGAACCCTTTTATTTTGTGAACAACAATACATATAATCAATCTACTTACTGTTGTCTTCAGCTTTTGCCAAAAACTGTACATTTTTGCCACATGAGCAACAAAACACCTGAACAGTGCTCATGGTGTTGGCCACTGAAGGGACAAGCTGGAAGCCTGAAATATTGACATTGATATGGTGAATTAAGTTGGTCAACTAAATAACATTACGTGTAGCAATCATCACTAAATAAAGAGAAAGGTTACATCAGAGGAATGTGAAATGTTTAGTGTCTGCTGATCTTATATCTCTCTGTATATTAATGTTTACCCTGTGTTTTGTTTACTTATTTCCCCATTCTATCATATGTAGTGATGATTCAGTGAAGAGGAAACTAACGTTAATGCAACCAAAACACTCAGGTGCCCAGTTAAGTAGTTAGTTATCCTTCCCACTGCGGACTAGGTTAGTGATGAAAGATCAGGCACACAATGTTGTCACAGCAAACTATTGTAGAAGTCAGTCTCAACACCGCAGCTACGTAAACCTGTAGCTCTGTTAAAATACTGTAAAAGAGGAGGGCCAAATGTTAAAATGAATACTAACGTTGTTATGTTGCCGCTATCTTTACTTTTGGTCCCGTTTCAAAACAAACCTCTCATCAGCTCGCTCGCTCTCTCTCGTTTCGTTGGGTCAAAAATCAGCTGTTCCACTTAGCTCCCCATAGAGGCCCGGAGCACTTCCGTCGTGGATTCTTTATGCAGCGCGTTTTGTGCTTGCATTTGTTTTCGTGGTTTGTGTGCTTTTCTGTTTGCATCGTTTTTTAATTGCATCGCGTTTGTCTATTTGGTTGTGTTGTGTGTATATGCAGCGCGTTTGCTGAATGCTGCGCATGTGTTGTCAAATTAATTAATTTGTTTTCTTATTTTGCTTGTGTTTTGCCTGTTTGCATGTGTTTTCTGAAGTTGCAGGGCGTTTGCCCCTGTCGGCCACCGTATAAGTTTGACAGCCAGGCCGGGTTGCCAGATATACCTATCAAAACATAAACCCAGCGCACTACAGCTGTAACGTTAGTACAACCATGGAAGCAGCAAACAAACAAACAGGATCAATTATAGAAGATTCTACCTGACCTAAAAAGAACACACGTTTCCAACAGTTGCGTGACCAGAGTAAAGGGTAAATAAATAAAAAGGTAAATATTGGAGATGTATTTTAAAGATGGAGACAGCTTTGGGTTTACTCTTGAAAAGATAAGCATTAGCTTATCACAGCTACAAGGGACAGGCATTTTATGTCATTTCAACATTTGTGGACTCACACTGACTTGTATAGACCCTTTGGATGTGACGTCACGCTCGACTTGCGCAAACTATCAACACCACGATAGACGGCGGAAGAGCTATGCTGTTGCGTAGACCTTATGTACGATAGACAGACGGCAAGCTACACGTGTATGTGTTCATTTGTGTTCTCACATACACAATCTGCAGAGTAATCCCCACCAACACAAGCATGTGCATGAACTGCCTTTCTCCTTTAAATGACTGATAAATGATAAAAGTATCCTCATCAGCTAGCTGCCGTGCTAACCAGCTTTTCCTGCTAACATGTCAATCTGACGATGACTCACCCACACCCACTCAGCTAACTATCATCGGTTATTCACTGACCTAACTAGCTAGCTACATATCCCAAAAAGAAAGCAGTTCCTTTAACTTGACCCACAAACAAAAATATCGGTTGAATTAAAGATGACATGGGATGGAAACTAGCTTCAAGAGGTTAGAAGAAAAATTAGTTAATGGCCCAGCCGACCAGCTAGCTGCAGCTAGCTTTGGACTGCTCCCTAGCTGCTGCCCATCGTGTCGTAATTTCCACCGGTCAAATCTTACCACAGGCTACACAGCGAATATAATCACAGGTAAGAAGATGGCTAGATGTTACAATGATGTGTGGTTACTACTGTACACTCTGTGATTTAATACATGGATTAACGTGTGTTAGATAATTAATGACTGCATTTCCCAGAGCTGGGATGCGTCCAGTTATCCATTTGAAAGGTGCATTGGCACCCCCAGTGAACAACGGTGTGTGGGTAGCCACGACTGACCATGTCCTCTAAAAAACATGGGCTGGGTCATTCTTAGCAAATTGTGCCATTTGTGTCCCTATGATAGATTCAAGAATAAGTTGTGAAAAAAATGGGTTGATACATATTTTTTCAAGCTTTCTTACTAAATGAAACCCTTCTCTAATACGTAAAACAGGGTTTATGCCTCAGGGTTTATTAAGTCTAAAATAATTACTCTGACTGTGGTGCAAGCACTCTAAAATTCCATGTCCCCAATCAGTTTTTTTTATCTTTGGTAGCAAATATAACTAATAAACATCATATCATTTTAATGTATTTAACTCAAATTGCAAATAACTTTTTATGAAACATCTCACCACATGCTATTTGTTGACTTAAAAATATATTTTAGTTTTAAAAATCTTGAAATATTTTCTGTCCCTGAGTTCACTGTCCCCTGCATTACTCTGATGAAAATCCTTCTGGACATGCCCCCTGAATGTTCATTTAGTCACCTGACACTCAGGAAGTAGGATACATTTTTGGAGGGAAAGCAACTACAAGGAGCAGAGTAAGTATCTCTCTTTAATCAACACTTTTTTCAATGTTTAAGAGTGGCTTATTAATGTGGTCAAGCATAACATGTCCCCTATGTTACTCTGAGTTATATTGGAAACTGATGTTTTTTTGTAAATTTAGAGATCGCTAATTAAAATGCAAAATAATCTTCCTGTGCGGCATCATATGATATCCTCCCGTTACCCCTGGCTGTACATAAGATAGGGGGATTTAATAAAGTGTATTTTGATGTTTTTTTATCATTAATTATATTAATAATAACAAAAAAGTAGTTTAAACAGAATGCATGTGTTTGTCAGGAAATCGCGCCATTATCTGCAAAAGGAAAGCAGAGACGTTACAGGGCACGTCCAGATGCTGACAGGAACACCTCAGGAAAGAGAGGGAGAGGTGGAGAAGGGACAGAGAGAAAGAAAGGCAAAAGAAAAGTGTCCTCAGTGAAAGAGAAAGAAAAGCACAGAAAGAAAAATGGCGATAAAAGAAGAGATCGCAGAGACCAAATGCCAGATCCAGGACAACATTGCAATCCATGTTCACTCCTCCAGGATGTCCAGACAGTCCTTAAGAACCAGGGCTTTAAAGTATTATCCACCCCGTTACCAACATTGTTACCTGTGTTTTTTAAATATTTTTTATTTATTATAATAAAATCAATAAATATTTTGCATATCTTTGTGGTTACTTGCAGGACATGAATTGGCAAAATCAAATATCTTAAATATTTGACCAAATTTCAGAGTTTCCTATTTTCTTCTAAAACAATTGTGTGGACGTTCCCCTCTAGTCTTAAATCAGAGCATGTATTTTATATAGAGTGTGTGTTTATTAAAGCCTTCTAAAAATATATTTGCAGGGGCAAGGGGAGGGACACTTGAGCTCTTAGAAAATGTAAATATAATAACTGTCCATTAAAAACATTCATTAATAGAGATAACAATGTCCAGTAATGCAGGGGGACATGTGTAAACACTGAGCTGGCCTAATATATTTTTTTCATTGTTGTTCATCAGATGAAATTATAAAATCAATGAAAATACTATATAATATGAAAAATTTTGTTAGGCAAGGTTACCACCCTCAAATGGCATTATTTGCAAAGAATGACCCGGCAACATGTTATAATAATTTTTACTTTAGATCATCACCGTTGTATGGAGATATCCGATTTACCACATAGTGGTAGAGATTGTGTGGACTAAAGTCGGGCAGACTGAAAACTGAGGGAGGAAGAAGTTAAAGGTTGGTGTCCAATCCTGCTATCTCCATCTTCTCCAAATAATACCTACCAATAACGGCACAACAACTTATTGTTAGAGGAAGTTATAAAGAAGAAGATAGTTTACTTAGTGTTATTTATTTTAAACTGGTTGAAACTAATGTCACTTTCCGGCCGTCCACTACACTGTTTAGCTTGTGCTTCCGGTGATTCTGCCGTCCGTCATGGCGTTGTCACGTGGTCACGTGTCTGCAACAGGTCTATACCTAGTTAACTCTGAGTTGGTTATTTGCAAAAACAAGGTAGATAAAACATTTCCAAACAACGATGTAGCAGTATATATACTTTTTTTTTTACAGCCCACACAGACCAGCTACCTCCAGCACCTCCCCTTTCGCGCCACGTGCATGACAGCGTCAACGTTGCACTTGCTCAGAGAGGCTATTGTTACGTTAGTAGTAGCATGCTGGTGGTGATCTTGCAATGTACTAACTGTACTAATAACCCCATAGAAACAACGTGGACAGGCTGCTGTGAAGTTGCCCAAATTTCATTTATCAGTCTGGTTGTTATCCCTCTCTGCAGCAACGGAGATAGCTAGCTAACCGGTGCTGACTCAGAGCTAATCGTTGCTAACCGAGCCTTCAGTCCTCTGTGGCTGTATCCTAGACGTCATGGTTTTGTCCTTGTGTTGTGTTTCTGATTTTGTTGGCTTCATGTTTTCTGTTCGTTTCCATAGATTTCCTGTTACAATGTTATTCATCTGTGCTAGTTGTCTTCCCCTCCCCCCTGTATACAGCGGGGTTCGAATGTTTGGGCACCCCAGGTAAAATTTTTATTAATGTGCATAAAGAAGCCAAGAAAAGATGGAAAAATCTCTAAAAGCCGTCAAATGACAGATTAGACATTTGTATTATATATCACAAAAAGTCAGATTTTATTTCCATTATTTACACTTTCAAAATAACAGAAAACAAAAAAATTGTGTTATTGTTTGTAATTTTCTGTCTGTTAGACGACTGTTGGCATCTCCAGGAAACAACTTTGTCATGCTGTTTAAGCCCTAGAGATCTGTATTTGATCTTGTTGGGGATGATGGGTTTCACACTGTGCTTCTTCTGTTTTCTCAAAATTGCTAGAGATTGCAAGATTGCTTTTTGAATTTAGATTTTTTCAAAATTCTTCCTGACACTAGAGCTGCAATTGCAATTGTCTACATTTCCTGTTGTCCTGTTTCCTTTTTGCAGTTGTTGTCCACTAGGGCATGGTGGAAATCTAATGTTCTGTGCACTTCTCTAGGCACAGGAAACCTTCCTAACAGGCGATGAGTTTTGTATCTGGGTGACTGTGACTTTTTCTGTGGCCTTGAAAATCTTTTCTGTATTTGTTGGTGTCTTTTCTGTTTGAGTGATTCCTTCAAAGCCTGAATCTCCTTGTATAACTTTGACTCCCTTCCCTTGACTTTCTTCCTTCCATCCCTTCTCTGAAATAATCTGACAAAGCATACTTTACTTATCGTGTGGACTTCATGTATGCTCACTGAACAGAATAAGGATGACAAGCATGTCCTCTCGTCTTTTCACCATAATTTCATAATCAAATCTATCAACCCATTTTTTGTTTGTGTTGTTCACTAAATCTCAACCTTGACACCTGAGGCTGTGGATTGACATCAGGACTCTGAGGGGGAGAAACCTGGTTCTCTACCACGTGCCTTCTCTCTCTGGATTGGCGTTTGGCTCTTCTTCAATATCTTTTCCTTCTCTTCGGTCTCTCACTTAAATCTTTTAATGGCTTCACCTTTCCTAGCTTTTTGTCCTCATGCCGCAGTAAATATGCAACCCTTCTCCCAGGATCAGCATACTCGTCAAGCCCTGTGCTGGCGCTGCTTTTCAGCAGCAGATAACCTCATTTCCCTAAAAAAACAAATGTAATTACTATGTAAGAACACTTGTATTTTACCAAGTAATTCCTGTGTAATAATAGTTAGTGAATGTTTTTAATCAACAACACTCAATATTTGCACTAGCTTTGACAATAAACCCTGCCTTCATTGTCAACCGTGTCACACTTGATGGGTAACACGGTTAACATTTCTTCCATTGTAGGCCTTTTTACTAGCTATAGTTTTAGCTAGCTTACAGCACTTAGACTTGACCAACTCATGTTTTTTAAATTTTCTCTACCTTTTTTTAAAACATAACATCTAAAACAAGTACACAAAAGTATGGCGATGACACAATTGACGAGCTTATACTTTGCAAACAGTATTATTTATTAAATATTCAAGAGGAACAGTAGAAACTTACCAAACTATTTAAAATAGTCTGCTGCTGAAAGATGTGACATCACCTGCTGTTGGATATGTGACTACATACCAGTGCTAATTTATTTAATTGGCACATACAGTTGACAAAGATTTCTCAGACACAATACAAAGTGAATAATTCCATCCATATTCATGAGTCAAATAGTTTTTATAACAGCTTTCTCTTGTTTTAATAATTATTTTAAACAAATACAGGTTAAAATATAATGCAAATACATGTATTCTAGTGTAAATTTGAAAGGCCAAACTTGACATCTGGCAAATCGGACAGCACAAAAATGGCTAATTTCAGTATGGCATGTGCATTTTCTTCTAAAATAATGATTGAGCAGGTTGACTTTTTTACATGACATGAATAACAAATATGCACCAACATGAAAGTGATCATCGCTTGAAGTGAATATTCAGTAAAATTTTAAATACAGCCCATGGACACGGCATGTACACTTAATTATAGAATGACTCATATACAGTGGTGTAAAAAAGTGTTTGCCCCTTCCTCATTTCCTGTTCCTTTGCATGTTTGTCACACTTAAGTGTTTCGGAACATCAAACCAATTTAACCAATAGTCAAGGACAACACAAGTAAACACAAAATGCAATTTGTAAATGAAGGTGTTTATTATTAAAGGTGAAAAAAAATCCAAACCATCATGGCCCTGTGTGAAAAAGTGATTGCCCCCCTTGTTAAAACATACTGTAACTGTGGTTGTCCACACCTGAGTTCAATTTCTCTAGCCACACCCAGGCCTGATTATTGCCACACCTGTTCACAATCAAGGCATCACTTAAATAGTAACTGCTTGACACAGTAAGGTCCACCAGAAGATCCTTAAAAGCTACACGTCATGCCGAGACCCAAAGAAATTCAGGAACAATTGAGAAAGAAAGTAATTGAGATCTATCAGTCTGGAAAGGGTTTATAAAGCCATTTCCAAAGCATTGGGAATCCAGCGAACCACAGTGAGAGCCATTATCCACAAATGGCGAAGACATGG
>NC_048407.1:5338677-5342471 GCF_013103735.1 Etheostoma cragini
AGGCCGTTCATGCTCGAAAACCCTCTAATGTAACAGAATTAGGACAATTCTGCAAAGATGAGTGGGCCAAAATTCCTCCAGGATGCTGTAAAAGCCTCATTGCACGTTATCTCAAACGCTTGGTTGCAGTTGTTGCTGCTAAGGGTGGCCCAACCAGTTATTAGGTTTAGGGGGCAATCACTTTTTCACACAGGGCCATGATGGTTTGGATTTTTTTTCACCTTTTAATAATAAACACCTTCATTTACAAATTGCATTTTGTGTTTACTTGTGTTGTCCTTGACAATTGTTTAAATTGGCTTGATGTTCCGAAACACTTAAGTGTGACAAACATGCAAAGGAACAGGAAATGAGGAAGGGGGCAAACACTTTATCACACCACTGTAGGTCCGCCAACCTACTAACATTATTCTAACGCCAAAGGAGGCTGACAGCGGAGCTACGTTCAGTGGCCTACTTTCTACAACAACCTACCTGTAGCCAAGTGTTGGTTTTTATTTTATCATTGCTTTAACTATAATCATTATATAGAATGTTATTTTCCTCTAATGTATAAAATGTGCATGTTAAAATTGAAAATATGACACAAGACCAAGGTTTAACTATGAATCATATGATTGTTTAATGAATATATTGTATGTAAGAAACGGAGGGCATTGCATTTATTCTGCATGCCAATAGAGTGTTGCTGATCCTGCATCTTAGGCAGCACACAGGAAACTTGGAGTGCAGGGCACCCTCTAAACAGAATGGGGCTTGCAGATATTTCCTGTCTTTCTGATGGGCTATTGTTCCAGAAAGTGTCAGTTAGAGAAAGGACATACATTCCTGTATCTTGAGGAACTGACAATAGATGTTGCCTGATAAGTTGATAAACTTCCCAATCTGTGTGTCTGAAAAAGAGTATAAAGATTCCAGCCGAGAAAGAGGAAAACAGAGAAACAGTGGTGTTGTACTCTGTGGCCTATTAAAGCTTTGTCTCTAGAATATTCTATCAATAAAGTTCCTGTAACATATAATGTTATGGAGCCAGGCAAATCCTTTAGTAATCAATTTTATTAAACATGATGATATTGAAAAGAACATACTGTGAAATCGCCAGAATAAAAAATACTGGGATACAAATTGTTGATCATACCGCCCAGCACTAAGCCTAGGAAGTGTGTCTGTTCGTCAGGTGGAAAAGACAGCGAGGATGTCGTGTTTAAAATTTGCAACTACAACCGTAATTCTAAGCCGAAAAAGTGTGCCTGTCTGTTGGGTACAGAGCTCCGTGTGAACACGGGCTTTTATGTCAATATAGCCAGAATCTAACGTTAGCTACTCCCAGTGTTGCCAGCTCTTCAGTAAGGAAAGTTGCTATTGGCTGTCCTACATGTTGATAAAAATTGCTAAATGATTTTTTACATACAAAACTTATTGGGGGAACAGAATATACATGCATATTTGTAAATGTTAATGTACAAGAAACAATCACCTGAGCAAAAAAAAAATCAAAAAGCTATTTAAAAATACGTAAGTCAAAATCTAAATGCTAGAAAAAAAAACATTTAGAGCTGCACACAAGGGGAGATATCATGGACCTATTAAGAGAATTGCACCGACTGCACGTGATGGATGCTGCCTGTGGGAGAGGAATAACGTCATTGGAGAGACAGAAAGTGAGTAAAAACCATAGACTGTGTGTGTGTGTGTGTCTATATACACACAAAACAGGCCAAAAGTTTGGACTCTCTCATTCAATGTATTTTCTTTATTTTCATGACTATTTACATTGTAAATTATCACTGAACACATCAAAACTATGAATGAACATGTGGAATTATGTACTTAACAAAATAGTTTGAAACAGTAAAACATGTCTTGTATTCTAGTCTCTTCAAAGTTGCCACCCTTTGATTTTTGATGGTGATGCAAACCCTTGGTGTTCTCTCATTGAGCTTCATTAGGTAGTCACCTAAATTGGTTTTCACTTCACAGGTAGGCCTTGTCAGGGTTAATTAGTGGAAATTCTTGCCTTATTAATGGGGTTGGGACAATCAGTTGTGTTGTGCAGAAGTCAGGTTGATACACAGCCGACAGCCCTATTGGACAACTGCTAGAATTCATTATTCATATTATGGCAAAAAACAATCGTCTAAGTAAAGAGAAACGAGTGGCCATCATTACTCCAACAATCACTGGAAATTGCAAAAACTTTGAATGTGTCCCAAAGTGCAGTCACAAAACCATCCAGCGCTACAGCAAAACTGGCTCACATAAGGGCCGCCCCAGGAAAGGAAGACCAAGAGTCACCTCTGCTGCTGAAGATAAGTTCATCTGAGTCACCAGCCTCAGAAATTGCAAGTTAACAGCAGCTCAGATTAGTGACCAGATGAATCTAGCAGACACATCTCTAGAACAACTGTTAGGAGGAGATTGCACAAATCAGACCTTCATGGTCAAATAGCAGCTAGGAAACCACTGCTAAGGAGAGTCAACAAGCAGAAGAGATTTGTTTGGGCCAAGAAACACAAGGAATGGCCATTAGACCAGTGGAAATCTGGGCTTTTGGTCTGATGAGATCTTTTATTCCAGCCGCCGTGTCTTTGTGCGATGGCGAAAAGGTGACCGGATGGATTCTACGTGCCTGGTTCCCACCGTGAAGCATGGAGGAGGTGGTGTGATGGTGTGGGTGTGGTGGTGGTTTGTTGGTGACACTGTTCGATATTTATTCCAAATTGAAGGCATACTGAACCAGCATGGCTACCACAGCATCCTGCAGCGACATGCCATCCCCATCACAGTTTGCGTTTGGTTGGACCATCATTTATTTTTTAGCAGGACAATGACCCCAAACACACCTCCAGGCTTTGTAAGGACTATTTGACCAAGAAGGAGAGTGATGGAGTGCTGCCAAGAGTGTGCAAAGCACAAGTCAATTTTTACTGTATTTACATTACAGAAGTCTCTCGTTAGCATTCGCAACTCACATCTTATCTCATCGCAAAGTGACGCATGTGCGACTCAAATCTGCACTCGACTTACATTGGGGAGTGACAAACACAATCATGGTACATGAGTTCTTTTGTGCTATTCTCACAACAAAAAGAGGCCATCTGGGGCCTGTTGCACAAAACCAGAATAAGGGATTAAGACGGAATATTCAAGTTATCCTGGATGACTTTAGGTTTGACTTGGTTGCACAAAACCAGGTTGAATTAAACCCAGCCAAGTAAGCATGGAGCTTTATTCTTTGTGGCTAGCCTGGTCCAGAGCAGGCTAACAGCCAGACCAACAGCCAGGCTAAGATTAATCCTGGAGTCTCATGTGTTAAAATCGTCTGCCTTCTGATCCGACATGAACGTGTTTAACAGTTATTCTGTCGTCTTCTGCATGTGTTCTGCTTTATTTCTTATTAACAAGCAATACTTGTCACTATTGTTGTCATGAGTTTTATTTAAAGCCCTACTATTGCAGTTTGTTTAGATGGTTAAAAATGGTTGCACTGGCACCCAGATGCGAAGTGGCAATCAGGAGAGTTAGGACTTTTCCCAGTGGGATGGTAATGTTTTGAGGCTGCCCGGTGGCCGCTGTCTGCAGACAGACCTGTGCGTCGCATCAGTGTCCACTCTCTCTGTAAAAGGAGTGATCCGTGGTCTCTGCAGCTTTAGGTTTATACAGGACCAGTGGCGGCTCCAGAGATTTTCTGTTGCAGGTGCTATGGTGATATTCAACACGTAAGAGAAGGTGCTTTGAATTTTGCGGCGTTTCATTATGGAGGTTGCATCTGACCACCCTATATATATATATAT
>NC_048407.1:5342498-5348679 GCF_013103735.1 Etheostoma cragini
ATATATATATATATATATATATATATATATATATATATATATATATATATATATATGTATATATATATATATGTAGCCTATGCATACGCGTGTACAAACACATTAATTATACTCGTTCCGCAACTATAAGCACATATATATATATATACATATACATATGTACACATTACAAGGGCTATAGATACAACATACATAAGCTTGCCAATGTAAACCTCTGTTAATAATATATCACACAATTCTGTCATAGTCGAGCCTTGAATACAACGGAGCAGCAAACAGCAGCAACAAAAAGCAACAGAACCTGTGCACGCTTTGAGTTAAAATGCACAGATCACAAAAATCACACAGCCAGTTACCACCACTAGTCTAATGATGAATCGGCAGTGTTCCTATTTTTGAAGCATCATAGATGTAACTATAAAGAGCCAAGATTTTTGCTTCAACAACCAAATTAATTAAATTTGTAATAGCAAACAGAGGGGAAAATCAAGCTCTTACCTGACGTCTTCACAACAAAACAATACGTCTGATGCTATGATTGAGTGCGAAGGCATCAATGATGTTGTCGCAGTCAAGTTAACTTCTTGTCCACAGCTGGATAATACTTCGCAATGACATGCAGCAACTTGCAAAAGTGTCCCAAGTTGTGGGACTGTGGCCTTGCTGTGCAATCCCCTGGCAGGATACGATCGAAGTGCAGGCTCTCCACCACAGCTTTCATGTATTTTCTGTTCAGATCCGCTTGTCTCTTTTTGTTTGAACTCACTCCATCCTTGCATTGCAATTTTGTGCCCCATACTTTCATGATGGCTCTTCAGAGATGCAGATGCTTTCCACCAGTTGTTAAATCCGTTGCTGGTAAATGTTGTTTCTAACAAGTCTGTGCCCTCGTTTCTGAAAATGCCTACACACAAAACAAAATGCTGCATCTTTTACCACAATGCATTCCAGCCACGAATACTGATCCATGCAACTTTTGTTAAAACTTCTCTGCTGATTCCCAAATTATCGTTCGGGGTGTGTTTGAAGGACTGGCCTTCTTGGAGCCTCTTGAGGATGGTTGCTAATATCACCGGCAGCACAAAGCGTAACGTTAGCATTCTCAACGGAAACCGCCGCCGGCAATTCTCTTTTGTCTTCATCCCCAGAATTTTCTTGGTCCTGGGGCTCTGGGACGACAGGCAATGTGTCTCCACCTTCACAGTCCCGTTTCCCTTCAGATTGTGACTCCGAACGTGGACGTTTAGGGAGCAAAAAACGATCCATTTTGGTGTATTTTACTTTGCTAAATTTCCAAACTAGCTATCAAAAACAAGCTGCCCTGAGTTAAGATCAAAGGTTCACTGGGCACTGCGCCCATTGGCCAAAGAAGATCACATCTTTGTTATTTTAGACTAAAATATATATCATTTTATTTATCATTTAATTCCAATCTTAACAAGATGAAAAAGACTATTCAAACACGACAATAAAATACAAATATAAAAAATTACAGACATTTCTTGGGGGTGCTGGACGGGTGCTATGGCTACTATAGGGGCAGCTACAGCACCACCTAACTCCTCCCTGACGCCGCCACTGTACAGGACGCTCCGGAGATTAAGTGAGACAATCCAGCGTTATTCCAAGATGATAGTAATGCCAGACTGGTCAGAGACCACATTCATGATTTAATTTCCTTGTCCTTCTCTAATAAAGGACAGTTTGTGCTACTCCTTAATATGTAGGCCTAATGTTTTTTTTATTATAGCTTACTTTGGTTTCATAACCTTCTCAGTAAGTCTCACATCACTGGACTAATGATGTGGCCCATATACAGTACGTATATAGTGTAGTTTAAATTCATCATACCGGGAACACCATAATGCTTCTTAATCCTTTTATTTTGGTGTTGTCACTTGTCAGAAGAATTAAAAAAAACATAAATATTGTTTTACATATATGCTCACAGAATGTATTGAATTCACTTATGTGACAGTCGCAGGATAGGAGGACCCAAATGCAGAGAGGAGCAGGCAGGCGGAAGAGGTTGCAAAAGGTTTATTTCAACACAAGGGCAAAATAAAGTCCATGCTAAAAAACAAAAAACAAAGCGCAGGTGCTGGCAAAAACACTCACTGGAAGGTACACTGAAAGGGAATAATGGGCTGGAGAAAGAGGGAAGGAACACACAGGACGCCGCAAGGGAACACTGACTTCCACATGAACGTGACAAGGGCAAGGAAGCAGGTGGAAAACATCAGGTAATCACAAGAGCGGGAAGACACAGGAAGTAAAACTAAAGACAGGACAAGACAGAAACCTGACGTCAAAATAAAACAGGAAACGGAACATCCAGACAGTCAAGGGAATACAGGACCAACAACACAAGACCAGGGAGAGCACAATACAGGACAAGAGCCTAAAAAGGGGACAAAGAACCCAAAACAAAACCCCAAACCACAACAACTTACTTATTTTTCTAGTGTTTTTCCCTTTCTGATTATTCTGTATGAACATTAATTGTACAAAGATATTTAGAATTAGACAGCTTATAGAGATTCGTACACACGGTTGTATGTATGCCTATAGTCCTTAGTGTACATTTCCCACATTAATTCCCTCTGCTCACTTTTAAGGCAAAATAGGCTAAATAATGATACATTTTGTTTATATTGTGCTTTACATGGTAGGCTATGCAAAACACTTTACAGTTAAACCAGCACATTTATCACAAAAAACAGAAACATGAAAGTAGCATTTTTAAAGCAATTAAAACACAACGAAAGCTACAACTTTGTAAAAATGTGGAGTGACTGGTAGGCTAAGTAGATATTTTTACATCCTTACACATTTAGTCAGTCAACTATAGTCTGTTGGGCTTTTCTCTCAGTTTGATAAGAGCCGTATTTCCCTTTCTGCATATTATAGTCTTCACCTCCTCGTTACTTTCCATTAGAAGCTGCTGCTCATTGGGTGAAACATATGCCGCATGCGTCTTCTCCATTTCTGAATCAGTAAACCTGTGAAAGCCGTGTACGTGCACTTATCCCAGCTATCCACACCTGGCTTGACGTAGCTTCACCTGTTCTTCCTGGCTCGGCAAACGTGCAACCGATTAAGCCGGGATAAGCGTATCACACTAAGTCAAGCTGCGCTTCTTCACTTATCCCGGGCATCTTTATTCTACTTTTGTGCAACAGGCCCCAGGTCGCCAACGTTGTTTGTGTTAATCATTTTACAGATTTTATAAAATGTTGTCGTGAAATGTTTCCTGTGCCACTGGCTGCAAAATAACCCCAGAGCATGATTGATCCACCCCCCATGCTTAACAGTTGGCACAATTCTGTGCCCTTTCTTCTCCAAACGTACCTTTGTTCATTCCGGCAAAAAAGTTCTATTTTCACCTCATTGGTCCACAGAACGTGTTTCCACAGTGCATCAAGCTTGTCTATATGTTTATTTGCAAACTTCAAACTCTGATTTTTGTGGTGAGGACGTAGAAGAGGTTTTCTTCTGATGACTCTTCGATGAAGACCATATTTGTACGAGTATCTATTTATAGTGTAGCACAACTCCAGTGTCTGCCAAGTCTTTCTGGATAAATCGTGCAGTCAAACGTGGGTTTGGACTTGCTTTTACTCACAATCCTGCGAGCTGTTCTGTCTGATATTTTTCTTGGTCTTCCAGATCTTGCTTTAAGTTCTACTGTTCCGGATGCTTGGCATTTCTTAATTACATTCCAAACAGAGGATATTGGCATCTGAAAATGCTTTGCTTACTCCTTATAGCCTTCTCCTGCTTTGTGAGCGTCAACTATTCAGTTTCAGTTTTCTGGACCACTGCTTAGAAGAAGCCATGGTGCTGATTGTTGGGGCAAGGTCAGATGAGTCTGGGCATTTAAAACCTTAACATTGACATCACCTGGTCCAATCCATGGCGCTGTCAGGTCTTAGCATTAGATGGGTGAGGTGCATGCTATAAACTGTGCAAGGTGCCCAAACAACGCCATTATTTTGTTATCTGTTATTTTGAAACTGTAAATGATGGAAATAAAATCTAACCTTTCATATTATACAAAGGTCTAATCTGTCATTTGATGCATTTTGGAGATTTGTCCATCTTTTCTTGGGTTCTTTATGCACATTAATACAACTTTTTACCCGGGGTGCCCAAACTTTCGAGCCCCACTGTAGTGGAGTTGGAACTCTTACTAATGAAGAAATTGAATCCACCACTGGTCTACTCATGATTGGATTTCTCTGGAAATGCGGCCAATCTTGCAATTGAGCCACCAAATGTACATTCTTGAAAGCAGACCAAAAGTGTTCCTCTCCTCCTCCTGGTTCTTGGTCGTCATCTTTTCACATCTTTTTTCTTTCGGTTTCTACATTTTTTATTGCATCCCCTAAGCTCTCTATTGCACTCAGAAAGATAAGGGGCTATTTAGTCCTTCTTTCTTGCTGCCTCCTTGTTGTAGAAGGCTTGTTGTCTTCAGAAGATGAAGATGTAGAGGATAAGCTGCCACCACTTCATCCATCCTGCATCAAGGTGTTTGAAGGGTTGAACTCTCCACGAGACACAGGTCTCTCACCCCTTTGGATGTGCTCCCACCAGATGGTAGGCTGGTCAATGTCAATGAACGGCAATTTTTTCTCCCCAGTTACTCCATCCTACCTAAAGGTGGTAGAAAGGTTGACGTCTACGAAAGAAAAAGGACTTCAAAGTTGCTGCCTCCTTGTGGTAGAAGGCTTGTCTTCTTCAGAAGAGGAAGGGATCACACTATCGTTCTTGCTGTCTCGTGGTAGAAGGCTGTTTTTTTTTAGAAGACAATGGGCTCTCACCCCTTTGCCTGTGGTCCTTCATGGTGCTAGAAGGGATGGTGCATATGTAGAACAAAGAGCTTACATCCCTACCTTGTTGTTGCCTGGTGGTAGAAGGCTGGTCATCTTTAGAAGAGGAAGAGGAAGGGCCTGTGCTCCTTCATTGTGCTAGAAGGGTTGGTGCCAACAAAGAACAAAGAGCTCACATCCCTTTTTTACTTGCTGCTTCCTCGTGGAAGAAGGCTGGTTGTCTTCAGAAGATGAATACGAAGAGCTCTCACCCCTCCATGCTTGTTTCCGCCTTGGAGTAGAAGGCTACTTATCTTCAGAAGATGAAGATGAAGGGCCCTCACCCTTTTGTACTTGCTGCCTGGTGGTAGAGGGCTTGTTTTCTACACAAGTTAAAGGGCTCTTACCCCTTTGCCGGTGCTCCTAAATTGGTGGTAGAAGGGTTGGTGCCAACAAAGAGGTCACATCCCTTTGTTCTTGCTGCCTGGTGATAGAGGGCTGGTTTTGTACACAACACAAAAGGGCACTCACCCCTTTTCATGTGCTCCTTCAGGATGGTAGAAGGGTTGGTGGCTCCACTAGACGTAGGTTTCCCAGTCCCTTTGTCCGTGCTCCCTCAAGATGTTGGGAGGGTTGAGGTCTTCAGGAGACGAAGGTCTCTCACTCCTTCATTTGGACTTCTTTGAAGAAGAGGACATACCTCCTGAAGACCGAGATCTTGCATATAATTTTAGTCCAAAATTGGATCCAAACATTTTCTCGATGAATTGTTTGTATACTGACGTATTGAAACTGCAAGTACAAACACACACAGCAATTATTTCACTGATAATCACATTATTGATTAAAGCAGCAAACTAAGCAAGTTATTTCACTTTCACTAAACCTTATAACTGAATTTAAATAAACTGAGAAATATGTATCTGGTCATACATCATTATTGCACTGTGCTTAACAAAAATGCAAGAGGTCTTCCACAAATGTTACTTATAATCATAAGATGTTAGACTACAGTATGATTTACTTTCAAATGAATGAAGGCACATACAGTGGTGCTCATAGGTTTATGAACCCATGCTAAAGTTGACTAAATAGAGGAATAAAAAAAATCCAACCTTTAAGAACATAGACATAGAGATAGGCATGGGGAACATCGCTCAATGCAAATCAAACCCGTTATTAAGCTAACTGAAATAAAACCATGCCAATCTCTAGGTATGGTGAAGGGTATGTAATGATGTGGGGCTATTTTAAGTCCAAAGGCCAAGGGAACTTTGTCAGGATGCATAGTATCTAGGGGTGATCCGAGTATCCGGCTGAAACGAGTATCCGGTACGGATAAAGCACTTTTGCCGAGTACAAGTATTTTA
>NC_048407.1:5348779-5399098 GCF_013103735.1 Etheostoma cragini
CGAGTACGGATCCGGATACAGATAATCCATGTGGTAAACAGATACAGATACAGATAATGCTGTACTCGCTCATCCCTAATAGTATCCTGGATCCATGAAATAACTGGCATTTAAAAATATTAATATGCCTGCCTCTATGGGAATTTAACATAGGGGCGTGTATACTTATGCCCCCTGTATTTTAAAGGAAGAAATTATTTTTTTTGCGTGGGTGTTGCAAGGAGCACAATAAGACAGTACTTGAACAAAAATGAGCTGCATGGTCGAATTGCCAGAAAAAAAGCCTTTATTGTTTCAATGCCACAAAACAGCCTGGTTACAAAATGCCCCAAAACACCTAGACGCACCTCACAGCTTCTGGCACACTGTAATATGGAGTGACAAGATCGAAATAGAGCTTTATGCTCACAACCATAAGTGATATGTCTGGAGAGGGGTCAACAAGGCCTATAGTGAACATAATACCATCACCACTGTGAAGCATGGTGGTGATCACTGATGTTTTGCGGGTGTGTGAGCTCTAAAGGCATAGGGAATCTTGTGAAGACTGATAGCAAGATCAGTGCAGCATGTTATCAGAAAATACTGGCAGACAATTTACATTCTTCTGCACGGAAGCTGCGGATGGGACGCTCTTGGACTTTCCAGCAGGACAATGACCCAAAGCACAAGGCCAAGTTGACCCACCAGTGGTTACAACAGAAAAAGGTGACGGTTCTGGAGTGGCCATCAAGGTCTCCTGACCTTTATGTCATCGAGCACCTCTGGGGAGATCTCAAATGTCCGGTTCACGCAAGACAACATAAGACTTTGCATGAACTGGAGATGGATGGGCAGCTATACCATCTGCAAGAATTCAACAACTATTACAAAAGACTGCACGCTGTCATTGATGCTAAAGGTGCCAATACCAGAGATGGGAAGTAACGAAGTACAAATACTTCGTTACTGTACTCAAGTAGATTTTTCTGATATTTCTACTTTACTTTACTATTTATTTTTGTGGCGACTTTTTACTTCTACTCTTTACATTTATACACAAATATCGGTACTTTCTACTCCTTATATTTTACAAAATTGGCTCGTTACTTTAGTTTTTACAAGGGGTTGTCATGTCGAACAATAGCGCGGAAACGTGCCTCACGCCGCGAGCGCGTGCGCGCGCCACACGGAGAAAAAAGTGAGAGAAATGAAAAGAGACAAGCTGTCCGGAGGATAATCAGCTGAGATTGTGTGTGAGAGTCTTTGAGAACTTTAAGTTATATAACTCATGTTGTCAGTTCACTTAAGCCTATTTTTGGTCTATAGTTCTTCACATTTAAAGTAAGTTAGCTAGTGGTTTTGGTGTGTTCTTCCCCTGTTAGCTAGGTTGCACGTTGGTCTTAATGAAGCATCAACACTTTCACCAGCTTTATTCGCATGAGTTTTTTTTTTTTTACCGAACTTCAGATGCTGTAGTTCAGTTGACAAGTGGATGGAAACTTAGCTAGAGAGAAGTTGTCTCCGTCTGTTTTAACAGACACACCTGGGGCCAAGTTGGACACCAGAATCAGCTTTAATCCAGTCCTAATCTAATTCTCAACTTTCACATAATTTCACTGGAGTTATCCTTATTATTGTTTACGTCATCAATACCATATTCAATCTAAATGGATGGGAATACATCTACTCTACGTTGCAGTTGACGCACTACTAAGACAACTCAACCGATTTAGCATTCTGCATTAATTCACAGCAAATCATTGAGGCTTGATGGCACTAACTAACTAACGTTAGCACATAGTAGTATGGATGGTTTTAACGTTAGCACATAGTAGTATGGAGGGCGACATGATATAAAATGAAGAAAACAGCAAGACATTCCCATCATCCTTAGCCTAATCTGAGAGAGATGTTTGAGACAGAAGGCATCAAGAAGGACTCCTGGCCAATGTGCTGGGGAACTTCTTCATTAATGTCTGTTTAATCATTCATATTTTAATCCTTCATTTTATTTCCAGAAGCCGTATTTGAGCACACACATAAATGTAGATTCATTTTTATGTTAGGGGGAAAGATTAAAAATAAAAACTGGATCTGTGAATTCTCACAGAATCATAACTTAATTCATATCTTGCTAATAAGTCAGAATCTTATTAACCTGGAGTCCCAGTCTCTGTCATAATAATCATATATTTAGGCCTATTGGCAGACATCCATTTAAAATGTAGCCATTGCCACCCGTGTCCTCCATGTCCACTGAAGTTCGTCAGCTTCTCTCTAGTAACATTTGTGTGCTTCAGGTAGCTTTCGCACGGCTACTTTTACTTTTATACTTTAAGTAAATTTCCAAGCCTGTACTTTGTTACTTTTACTTGAGTAAAGAAGTTTAATCAGTACTTCCACTTTTACCAGAGTATTTTTTAACACAAGTATCTGTACTTCTACTTAAGTATGGAAAGTGAGTACTTTTGCCATCTCTGGCCAATACACCGTATTAATAACTAAGGGTATGTAGGCTTTTGAACAGTGGTCAGTTCATTTTTTTCTTTGTTTCCATGTTTTGTTTTGATTGTGCGATTCTGTTAGGACCTACAGTTCAATGTGAATCCCGAAACAGATAATAGAGTTGTGTTTTGCCTGCTCGCGCATGTTTTTGTTTTTGTTTTTTTTTACACATGGTGTATATTTAATATGTATTACTAATATGGGTATGCAAACTTTTGAGCACAACTGAGTATTTTTTCCACACACAACTGGAATTAGTTTTATTGCCGTATGTCAAGTACGAATGTCAAACAAAAATATTGCTTTAGTTAGTGAAAAGCTGCATGTTACCACACTGGGTGAACGGACAATCTGGCAGAGACTGGTTGGAAAGCAGAAGCGGTGATTGCTGGATTTGCTTCAGGTGTGTAGGCAGCCACAGGTGTATTGACGAGGAGGGAGAGACAGCCAGGAGCAGCACACCCACTGAGCAGAGGAAAGGCAAAACAAACTCCAAAACACAGAGAGGGAAAGAGCCAGGAGAGGCACCAAGTCAAACCATGACACATCTGCCAGATGCGGAAACAACAGCACCAGATGCACAGGCAGCCACACCTCCAGAAGAGTCTCTGCAGGTAAATATTGTGATGTCAATAATGACATGGCTGATATGAAACAAATAATACTTTAAAAATACTGTTGATTGAAATAAGTACAAAAGACCTCTTACATTTGTAGTTTCCCAGCAGTCAAAAGTAAGAGTTGGTAGTGCTTAATACTCTGGTTCCCAACTGTGCTACTGGTGAAACATAGCCCTGGCCGTGTTCTTTATGACCCATCTCTACCCAGAGCTGATGAACGTTATAAGGTGTGTTCAGCAAATCAACAGTTAAACAACTGAAAGCCTCTGCTTTAAGTACTAACCCTTTTTCAAAGCAGATGTTTTGACTTGAAAAAACAGTAAAAAAGCACATTTGTTGATTTATAACATTGATGGAAACATTCCACAAGCTATGCCAGTAAACCATGTCAGTGAGTGCATACTAAGTATTAATTGTACATTTCAGAAGAATAATGCCCTATGACAGCTATGGTCAAAGTGCATGCAGTTCAAATGGTATTAGGCAACTTCATGACAACTTTAAGACTTGTTCAGATAAAATTTCATTGTGTTTTTCAGTTCAGTTATTCAACGACAACATCATTATCATCAGGAGATGAGTAACATGAGGAACAATTATTTACACACAAATTGCCCAAGCTACCCTGTTTTTTTCCTTCATGAAAAGGAATGGAAAAATTAAGAAGGACCCAACTTAAGCAGCGTTTTAAAACATTGAATTGGACAGTGGTTATAGCAAAAGGCTTACGGAATGTGCATCCTTATTGCAGTTTTGCATTTAAGGATCACAATGACCAGACGATTGGGTCCTAAAGAAATGTCCCACTATTTGTGTTCTGGGTATTGCCTTTTTAAAAACTGCCCTGTCAAACTTCAGGTAACCGTTCAAGACGAGTCACTTAAGGTATTAGTGTTCTTCAGTGGAGACAAAGTGGCACCGCTGCGAGCAACTCAAAAGACTGCCTGTCATATCTAAATTCCTTTACCACTACACTACCTCAAAGTCTCCACCTCGAAAAACTAGATAAGCTAAAGGACAGTGTTGTGGCATCTGTATGTCGGGATGAGGTACCAACAACTGGTGTCATGAAAACACTGGCATATAATAGCAGGCAAAAAAACAGAAGACACAAAAATGAAATAGTATTCAAATTATGCAAGAGGAAGAGCATGGATCTGAGGATGCAGTTATTCAGAAAATACTGCATAACTTGCATAAAGAAAAAGTAGAAACTGTACTCTTATGTCTACAAAATGGTTGTAAGACATCCATCAAAAGGATGCTGCCCTGTCCCTGTGGCCACATACTTGACAAGCAGCATCCATACCACACTTCATGGAAAGAAAGTAAAGCCAAGGCCAGTTATGCTTATTTGTGATGGCTCCATCGTCCTACTTCAATCACAGCCCTATTATTTCTGGAAAATCAGCCTTCAGGAACGGCTCTGCAGATATTAAATGATTTGGACCGGACAAGGACAGGAGGATTCAATGGGGCTACCATTTTTTTATTGCCGTTTGAGTCATGTCATGAAAAATGCAAAGGACTTCTGCCAGAAACAGTTAGTGATTGCCATCGATCAATATGCTCGTTATTTCAGAAATCATAACATGAGAAATCATGATATTAATTGTAAGTGTTTTTTTTGCAGTGCCTCAAGACATTACCACCTGGCCATGCATGTGTTTTGTCGAATGAGCTTCTCGTAAACCGACCCAGGTACAATGACCAGAAACATATTTTTGGTAAAATGGATTCATATTATATTATGCAATCATGGATATTAGATTTAAATCCATTAAATTGAATGAAGACAGTTATTTCATGACGTAAATGTTCATCTCCAGAATTACACTCAGGACAATAAAACACAAGGGATAATGGAGAAAAGTCAGTGGGACTTGAAAAAGATCTGTTTCCAGCGAAGACAATTGACCAGACTAGATGATTTTATATACAGTGGGTACGGAGAGTATTCAGACCCCTGAATACTATAGAAGACCTTACAGCTCACAGTGCATGTCAGAGCATCTGAGAATCATGAGGTTGAAGGAACTGCCCAAGGAGCTCAGAGACAGAATTGTGGCAATGCACAGATCTGGCCAAGGTTACAAAACAATTTCTGCAGCACTCAAGGTTCCTAATGGCACAGTGGCCTCCATAATCCTTAAATGGAAGAAGTTTGGGCTGACTAGAACTCTTCCTAGACCTTGCTGTCCAGCCAAACTCAGCAATCATGGGAGAAGAGCCTTGGTGAGAGAGGTAAAGAAGAATCCAAAGATCACTGTGGCTAAAGGCCAGAGATACAGTAGGGAGATGGGAGAAGGTTCCACAAAGTCAACTATCACTGCAGCCCTCCACCAGTCAGGGCTTTATGGCAGCATGGCCCGACAGAAGCCTCTCCTCAGTGCAAGACATAGGAAAGCCAGCTAGAGTGAGCCAAAAAACACATGGACTCCCAGACTATGAGAAATAAGATTCACTGGTGTGATGAGACCAAGGTTGAACTTTTTACCGTTAATTCTAAGTGGTATGTGTTGAGAAAACCAGGCACTGCTCATCACCTGCCCAATACAATCCCAACAGTGAAACGTGGTGTTTTTCAGCTGCAGGGACAGAACGAATGGTTGAAATTGAAGGAAAGATGAATGCGGCAAAGTACAGAGATATCCGGGGGAAAAAACCTCATCCAGAGTGCTCAGGACCTCAGACTGGGCTGCAGGTTCACCTTCCCACAAGACAATGACCCTAAGCACACAGCTAAAATAACAAAGGAGTGGCTTGGGAACAACTCTGTGACCTTTCTTGACTGGCCCAGCCAGAGCCCTTACCTAAACCCAATTGAGGATCTCTGAAGATATCTGACAATTTGGCTGTCCAACGTTCACCATCCGACCAGACGGAACTGGAGAGGATCTGCGAGGAAGAAGGGCATAGGATCCCAAAATCCAGGTGTGTAAAACTTGTTATTCCCAAGAAGACTCATTGCTATACTAGCTCAAAAGGGTGCTTCTACCCAATACTGAGCAAAGGGTCTGAATATTTATGACCATGTGCTATTTCAGTTTTTCATTTAATAAATTTGCAAAAATACAAAAAGAAATTCTGTCAAGATGGGGTGCTGACTGTACATTAATGAGAAATAAAATGAAGTTTTTTTGATTTTTGGAAAATGGCGTTAATGAAACAAATAGTGAAACAAAAAAGTTGTCTGAATACTTTCTGTACCCACTGTACACCTACAAGATCACCCTCAACACCCTTCTTAGGGATTACAGAGATTCTCTGAAGAGGTCAGTCAGACTTGATCCCAGCAATGTACATCTGTTGAGCAAGACTATTTTAATATTAGCATTAATTGAGTGATGAAATACTCTTAATTTAGACACATCGAGTGGATGTAGAGCGGTGGAAACAGAAAGCAAAAGAAGCGAGGAGTTTATGTAACACACATAACCAAGCCTTTTGTTTTCAAAAACTCAAAAAAGGTATTTTTTTAAACTATTATTCCATATGTGTTAATAAAGCTTAAAATGTAATATGTGTGTTAACCTTTTTTTCTTTTCTTAGAGCACACAGAAGCACATTCAGAAGTCGAAACGAGTCAGGCTTTGTCAGCAGATTCACTTTGCAAAGAGCGATACACGGTCTAAACATACCATCCGGCTTCTTTACAAGCAAACACGGAGAGAACTAGATGCACATGGCTCAGCAATGTTATTTTTTAACCAACCTCCGCTTCCAGCTGCCCGCATTTTTTTCCAAAGACATGCAATAAAAGCGTTGTCTAACGGGTTTAGCATCTCCCACGTCACTGTCGTGTTCAATAAGATGAGTATGCGATGGAACATCAGCAAATAAACATGGATGTGATGTTATCAGTTTGACCAACTCTGAATGCCTTGTTATAGGGTAAATGTCGTAACACTCCCTCCAGTTTATCAAGTGACTCCGTTTTTAAGACGCCCAATCAACATACCATCATCAGGTGAAACCAACACATTCTCATGTTCCACCATCGGATCCCCAGATTGAGGGGAACTCTAGCGTACCTTGCCGCACCTGAGGAAATCACAGACCCGGGATCTGGCATAGCAGAACGAGCATAATAGGTTTTAACAAACTAATGTGGCACAACTGTGCAGACTTCCTTCGATTTGGGGTTTCGATGAAATAATTCAGCTCTGACACTCCTTGGGTCAGAGGGTGTTTCCCAATGTCAAGGAAGGATCCCCCAAAGCCAGAATTTGGAGGATGCCACGTCATCAACTTCCGCCGAAGGACCGTTCCAATGTCGAGGATCCTCCGAATTGCTCCAAGGATGGAGTCCTTTATTCAGAAAATGTCCCTCTAGATAGAGAAGGATGCATATGTGTATCCTTTGCGGTCCCATGTGTATCCTCCGGGGTCCCAAATCACCCACAATCCTATGCGCGGGCATTGTTGTCTCGTTAAAATAATAGCGGACCTAAGCAGGAGTTCGAGCTGCATCGCTGACTGTGAAATAATTTAAATGTTAGTATCTTTAGTGTGTCCCGTACATTTGATATCAACGTTAATATTCTACATCAATGTAGAGCTTAACGTTTTAAAGCTTGTACAAATGGCTATAATAATTAAGTAGATACACCCCGAGTTAACGTTAGCTAACTGAACCTATCATTTAACTAGGGATGAGCGAGTACAGCATTATCTGTATCTGTATCTGTTTACCACATGAATTATCTGTATCCGTAATCGTACTCGGACTGGGTGGGGCCTAAGCCGGAAGTGGTCAGATTTAACCCGGAAGTGGGTCAGGTTCTCATGAAATGTTAGGGGCTTTAACCGGTATGTTATTTAAACATGTAATTGATATGAGTTGATCAAAAATTTTTATATTTATTGCTGATTTGAAAACTATTTACATGACAGCATCAAGCTTCAGATCAATGGTGTTGTCATGGTAACAAACATACGATATACAGAACGTTTTGCAACAATGAATACAACACATACAGTTGCAATTATGAAGTAAAATGTAATGAACAAGAGTTTTCATAACTCAGTATAACTTTCTTTTTTTAAATTTTTATTTTTTTATGATCAGTGTGATTTTTTTTTGGTTCTTTTTATTTTTTTTATTTCCACACCAGGTATATGTGTGTGTGTTTGTGTGAGTAAGAGAGAGACACACAGAGAGAGGGGGGGGGCAGCTGACAGTAAAAATCAAAACAAATCTCCGATGGCAGAGACGCAACGGGAGTTGCATTTAAACCAAGCAGCTTGTCTGAAACCCACGTTCACCAGAAATCTACTGGTTACTATGTAAGTACTACAAACCAAAGTTAAAAACGAACCTGAAGCTGAAGAAACCCTAAACGTTAACGGAACAGATCCACAGACCCGATTGACTGACGAAGCGGGAGAGAGAGAGAGAGAGAGAAAGAGAGAGACAGAGACAGAGAGAGGCCGAGGAAGCGCATTTCTCTGTGTTCTGTGTGTGTGTGATTGATCCGAGCGGGTTTGTAAGCGGGGGGGGGTGCTGTGATTGTCACAGAACGCTGCGCGGCCAGTTGAGGGGTTGCATTCAATCCGAGCACGGATATTGACTCATATTACTCGTATAATACTTGTACTCTGCAAAAGTGCTTTATCCGTACCGGATACTCGTTTCAACCGGGTACTCGAATCACCCCTACATTTAACTTTTGTCTGTTAGCTAGCTAGGTTGCTGTCTATGTAAAGTTTAATGTACGGTGGCATGTTCATCTCTTTTTATATGCAGTTACCGCATATGCGTAGCATTAGCAGAGATTTAAAAAGTTGGTGTGTTTATCACTGGTTGTATCTGTAGACGGGAGGTAACACTGCACTGTGTTAACTTCACTAGCAACGTTCAACAAAGGCTAACATGAATGAGTAGTTTCCCATGTAATACCGTAATGTTGTATCATAACGTAAACATCTTTTTGTTGTGTTAACTGTGTTAACAGGGACTAACTGAGGCGGTCACCAAGGATGTCAAAGCCAAAGACCAGCAGGGAGACAGAGGCTAAAGAGAGATGTTGAATACATTATTTGCTATATTAAAGATTGGCATTCTAACAACAAATGCTTAGAATAAACTGGTCTGTCTGTGTCATTAAGTTCTATATATAATATGAACTGTTTTTCAATGTCTATTTTTCCATCAAATTGTGAGCTGGACAGAGGAAACTTCAAACAATTATAGAATCAGAACCTGATCAACAGGACTAAACTCACTGCGTTCCCCCCCCCCCCCCCCCCCCCCCCCCCCATTCTGACATTCTGGCATGCTAAGCTCCTTGCAGATGAACTTTAAAAATGTCGTAAAACCCAATCACAGGTTTTCCTTACGCCTGAATGACCCGCCATGCCTTCATGAGCTCTCCGAAGTAAAGTAAGTCTGCAGAAGGCGGAACAATTTGCCCAATTTCTCTCAATTACCTCATCTTCAGGAAGAACTTGGCTGTACAGAGCTTGAAGGGATGGGTCATCTCTTTTACCAAACTACTGCAAGACATTGGCAAGGGATAAGCAGGCACAGGGAATACCAAGTCACCTTTCCGACATAGGCTAACAAGACTGGAACCATCACTGTCCCGGCTCATAGCTCGTGTCACTGCACAATTGGAAAGCACCCCCGAAATGTCTTTGGGTGACTCAGAACTGTCCACCTGGTGACTTGAGTATCGTCCAAAACAAATGAAACAGGCCACATACGATTTCCTGCCAGGTCATTCCCCGGAGTGATGTGTACCCCCCGCCACAGGCAAGGCAGGCCGCATCCCCATGGTCAGTTCACCATGCACCAGATCCGAGAAGACTGTCAGTTTATGCTGTATGGCAGAAAAAAACAGTCAAAGCCATCCCCCGGACAGCAATACTGGAACCAGTCTGTCCCTGAGGAGTAAGATAGCACAGAGTCCGTAGTAAATGAGTTAAGTGCCCCCTGAATCCCATAGTATCTTAACAGGAACTTTCCTTGCACTGCCAACCAGCGAAACATAACCCTCAGTTGCTAACGCAGCATAACCAGGCTCAATCCCCTTTCTAACTGCGGAAACATTCTGACGTTGCTCCATCAAAGGAACCTCCATCCCTGACTTTGCTCTTCACGCAAAGACGCAGCAGCTGCAGACAATTTTGCCGGTGAATACGCAGGCTTCAACTTTTTCTTCAACAGCTTTCCCAAACAGTAGTTACAGACAAGATTTGGGTCCAGATTTCCCTGGATTCTCCCGTCTGCCTCAGCCGCAAAACTCTATCCGTTCCGACAACCTGATAGAGTGAGCCGCATCTCCCCAAGCACCGGACTCCCCAAAAAATACCTTATGGGTTAAGACAAACATCTGTAACCTTGCTTACTTTCTGTTCATTTATGTAAGTGACAACACAATCAGACAATATTTTTAAACTTTTCAAGCAAAATCAGCTCCTGTCAGTCCTCCAAGGTTTGTGCCTGAGACGCAGCACACGGACTAAAATGAGTGTTTAAATCACGAGCAAATTCAGTGTGAGACTGCTTCTCTTTTTTTGTGTGATCTGAACCGCTGACGATATGCACAAAGTCATATGCCCCAAGTACAGCAGCTTTAACCAAGTGGTAGATACCACTACCAGCGACTCTCATGGCTGAAAAGGCCTCCTTGGCCTTACCAGTGAGCACACACTGAAGCAGTAGAGTGCTGTCACTGTCAGACCAATCCAGCCATTTGCTAAACGTTCAAACAACACAAAAAAAATTTCAAATTTTAATTTTGGAACCAACCTCAAATTGACGGAAAAATCAAACCACTGAGTCGGAGGAGTAAGCCCTAATAACCCATCAGCCTTCTGTCAGCCAGACTGACGCTTTCCCATACTTACTGTATAAGGTCCAAACTATAGCGCTCCAACTCTGCCTGTTGTCTCGCCTGATCATGTGCTAGTTCAGCCTCCCGAAGATGAACATCTTGACGTGCCTTCTCCAATTTCATTTGTAGCAAGAGTAACTGTTTCTGCTCCTCAGACAACAATCCAGCCCAAAACCACCCAGAACAGGCTTCACATTAGACACTTCCCCATCTATATCAGACACCATCAGGCACCCTAGCAGTCTTCCAAAGGACAGGCAAAACATCCCGCTCCACTAACTTGGCCTATAAGGTGTTCAACAACTCATCTTTGTTTAACTTTTTAGAGAGATCCACGTCGTAATAGTCAGCCACTCTAAAGAGCTGGTCTTTCTCATAAGAATCAAGCAACTCTACACCTGGACACCTAAATTCCTCAATTGAAGTAATTTCTCCAGGCATAACTTCTCTAAGCAGCAAATATAGGCAAGAATACCAGAAACCGGTTGGCTCCACCACCAGACAAGGACGACAGGAAGCAAATATGGAACCTTATTCCTCTTGCTATCTGCCTAATAATGATAAAATATATAATAATACTACCTCTATCACTCAACCCTAGTCTTCATGCAAGCTGGCGGCGGGACAAATTAAGCACAAGCCCAGTAACCCAGTTAACTTTCAGCATGCTGAAAATCACCAAGACAGCCATGGAGTGCACCTGGGCAGCTGCTGAAACCACTTCAACCACCTGCTGCACAAAAATAACAAACTAAAACAAAAAAAGAGTCAATGGAGAAAAGGAGTGTCCAACATTGCTTATGCCCATCAGGAATAAAAGTTCCAAACGATTCACCAGCCCTCAACCCTGCAACCTGTTTTTTTTTTTTTTTTTTAATTTATATAAACATTTACCAGATTCCCAGTACTAACAATCCCAGACAAGGATTACCGCCTGGCTCAAGACTGGTAACAAAAAGGGAGGTCTCAGACAAATAAAGTAACCAAAAAATAGTTTATTCAACTAAATACCCTACTAACATAACTTAAACCAACATAATGTAACAGTGGGGTGGGTCGGTATAGAGATATCAGTCGTGTTTGCCATGCATGGATGGATGAATGACTGAACATCAAAGAACAAAATGGTGGATACACCCAGAAGGGCAGGCTTTTATGCCTTCTGTATGCCACGCCCAGTTGGGCAGGTACAGACAACCCTCCCAAGTCCACCTCCCCGCCCACTCTCGGCACCTGAAAACAAAAGGAGCAGAACGTGACAGGCCGGCAGATTGGAAAGGGCCATCACAATTGTTTGAAAGCATGTAATTAAAGTTACTATAACATTGCTATTTCTATATCTAGAAACCAACAGACAAAGTCAAATCTCAAAAGCAATCCACATCCTTGAGACGGAGCATCATGAGGAAGATACACAGGGAAGCACCATTCAAAGTCACAGGTAATCTTATGTACAAAATTTATTATCAATACAGTCAATGCAAGAAATGTATCTGTATTTTTATTTGTTATAGATTTCTTTCAGTGCAATTATTTATACAGGATATGTAGACACATATCCTGTAAAAAAAAAAAAATTATACAGGATATGTATACACTTATCCTGTATAATTAATTGACAAAATAATAAACAAATATGATAAAAGTGAAATAAAGGAGGGAAGCATTAAATTAAGAAAAGGAAGTGAAAGTAAGCAAAAAAACAGAACATCCATTTAAATGTCTGCGTATTTCTCACTGCCTCCTGTTTCTACAATGCTGCCTCACATGGCTGCTGCGCAAAACTTGCCTCCACCACCCCAGCCTCCACCTTCCTGGTTTAGAGTGTCATTATAAATTATGTCTGACATGTCTTGGATTGGGCCCACTCTTTTGTACAGGGGGTCTCAGCAGGGGGTCCCTTATCATTAGAACAGAGCCTTCATCTCAAAGCATAACTTTATCTCCATTTGTAGAAATTAATGGTTAAATCTATGACTATAGTTTTACTGACTTAACATACAGTATAGTGTTTTTTTTAACTCTCAGCTCAAAGAATTGTGGAAAAGAAGTGACACAGAAGTGGTTGTGTCTGTGGTCCCCTCTCAAATAACAGGGAACAGCATCCTTATCCACCACAGTGAGCTACGGACACTTAGACCTCACTACTGGCTTACAGGTGAGGTATGCTGTCCTTACAGAACAGAACCAATTATCTGGAAAAAAAGCCAAACAACTCTGTCATCTGTTGGAATAAAATGTATTCATATCATGGGTGCTCATAAACATCATTATATTCGCGTAATGCATTATATTAATCATGTGTGTAAATTATATTTTGAGCTAAAGAGCAAAAGCATTACACATAGTCTGCTTGGTTTCAGTGTGATAGTTCATAAGTTTACTGTGACCTTATAATAGGTTGTTTTGGTACAATGTGTCCAACCATAGCTCTGCCGAGTGTGTTTAATTCTGAAAAGCAGGGCCAAGGATGGTTAGGGAGACGTCCTGTGTTTGGGTGAAGATCTTCTCCACTAGCAGTCTGAGACCTGTTATCTATTTTGCAGGCCGAGCTCTGCTAGACACTAACCTTCTGAAGACAAAACACAGCGCACAAACATGTCACGTGGTAGCAACTGAACCCCCCTGTGCACATAAGATCAAGCAGAAAGGGAAAAGAGTCTTAGGGAGAGCTATCAATGCATATTCTCTTGCAACCTTGTCTCTGGAATATATATTCTATTGTAATAAACGTTCTTTTATCCAACCTACGGACTTGAACCCTTCTTCCTGAAAGACTCTAGAAGGGCAGGATTTCAGCCCAACACAGCACATGAAGACCACAGTGGCTGTTGAGTAATTGAAATGATTCACTATTTTAAGAGGTGTTATTAAGTGCATCTACAGTTAAATATGGACTTGCATGTAATTTGTACATGTAATTAGTACATGTGCAAACAAGTACACAAGTTAACTAGTTTGCCAATTATATCGATTGTAATTGTCATAAATTTAAATTGATTTCTTGTCTATCTACATGTCAAATATCCCCTTTAAGATCATTGAGAGTCTCTTCCATCGCACCATCTTAGGGAAGAGAGAAGTGGTAAGAAGGAACAGTTTATCCAGGGTAAGTAGTCTTTTTGTCATGTAGACGTACAGATGTTTCATTGTTAGCTAATAAAAAATGTTTGTTTGACTGTGTGTACAATATGAAGAAGCAGATACAATTTAACAATTAAAAAAAGAAGCAATGAAAACATTTAAAAGAATTGTTAATTTTTGGATGAGTTACAGACCAACTTTGACATGAAGCAATAGAGTCTTTTGTGAATGTACACAATGTACACTGTAAGTTTCTGGTTAGTACTACTCTGTACGTTTGTATTTTTATAAATTCTTTTCATGAGGTTGGGAATCATTTGTGAATAATACTTTACGTGGTTCTTGTGTTTTCAGTACATCAGTACAGCAACAAGCAGCATGTGTTTGGTTGATCCAGCATGCTGCTCCACAGAGCTGACAGACTCCAACCATGCTGCATTTTTTTTGTCCTAAGTAGATATAATCCATTTCCTTATCAATTTTTGTCACAATATTAGTCATGGTAGTAAAAGGAACATTAGCTTAGAAGCAATGGTCAGTAACAGACTAACAACAATATGAAGCAGATTTACAAAAAAGGAAACAGGCTAGCGGGCAAAATTGTTAAAAATAATTGGTTGTATGAGTTCAGTTACATGAAACCTGACTATGAATTTGGAGCAGGTGTGGGGACAAGAATGCTCATGAAAGTTTGATGTCCGGAAAATATGGGATACGTGCCAATTCCCTGACTTAGCTAGCTTTAGTAGCTTTTTATTGCATACAGTGGGGTTCGAAATTTGGGCACCCTAGGTAATTTATTTTATTAATGTGCATATAGAAGCCAAGAAAAGATAATCTACAAAAGGAATCAAATGACAGATTAGACCGTCTAATAACATCTAAAAAAAATTAGATTTTATTTCCATCATTTACACTTTCAAAATAACAGAAAACTAAAAAATGGCATCTGCAAAAGTTTGGGCACTCTGCAGAGTTTCTAGCATGCACTGCCCCCTTTGGAAAGCTGAGACCTGACAGCGTCATGGATTGTTCTCAATTATCATCTGGAAAGACCAGGTGATGTCAATCTTAAGGTTCTAAATGCCCAGAATCATCTGACCTTGCCCCAACAATCAGCACCATGGGTTCTTCTAAGCAGTTGTCTAGAAAACTGAAACTGAAAATAGTTCACTAGCTCACAAAGCAGTATCAGTCAGCAGAAATATCCTTTGTTCAGAATGTAATTAAGAAATGGCAGTCATCAGGACCAGTGGAAGTTAAAGCAAGATCTGAAAGACCAAGAAAAATATCAGACAGAAAAGCTCGCAGGAGTTTGAGTAAAGCAAGTCCAAACCCACGTTTGACTGCATGATCTCTCCAGAAAGACCTGGCAGACACTGAAGTTGTGGTACACCATTCCACTATAATGAGATACTTATACAAATATGGTCTTAATGAAAGAGTCATCAGAATGTAAATTTTGGACGCTAACTTGATGCCATCTGTGAAAAAGCTGAAGTTAAAGAGAGGATGGCTTCTACAAATGAATAATGATCCTAAACACATCTCAAAATCCACGGTGGATTACATAAAGAGGCGTAAACTGAAGGTTTTGCCATGGCCTTCACAATCTCCTGACCTCAACATAATTGAAAATCTATGGATAGACCTTATCTATCTAAATCTCAAAGAACTGGAAGCCTTTTGGAAGAATGGGCAAAGATACCTCAAAAAAGAATTGAAAGATTCTTGGCTAGCTACAAGAAGTTTTACCAAGCTGGGATACTTTCCAAAGGGGGGGCGGTACAAGGTATTAAGGCTGAATCCCAATCCTTCCCCTTACCCCTTCCCCTTACCCCTTCCCCTAGCTTTTGCGCGTTCACGCGGGACCTAGTTCTGTCCCAATACCTATTACGGCCTAGGGGAAGGGGATAGACCAAGGGCTGTATGGCCCTTGGAACCTAGTGTGGACGCGACCTCACTTGAAAACACACAGGCATCAATGGCTGCCCATCGACCAGAGAGACACATAAATGTAAGTACTTTCAGCTTTAAATAATTGATTCAAAGGTTACGACAGTCTTGTTTTGTGGTCTATGCAGTCCTGTACATATATACTTGCAACCATGTTCCTAACTGAAACTTTTTAAAAATCGCTAGCTTGCAATGCTAACGCTATTCGCTAACGTTGATTTGCACAACAGTCCCACATATTTCTGCCTTGAATGGACTGTATACATCGCATAGATTGTATAGCTATATATATATATATATATATATATATTAACGGTCTATGATACATCGCTACGTGCTTAACATATACCGCCCTGTATCACACAGGAGGACACAGCAGCTGATCCACTTTGGGGCTGAATACGAGCAGATTCATATGTTCATGTTGTACCCATTCATTATTGCATTGGTAGCCTACTGTATTGTTGTAATAATTTGTAATTAATTCCTGTTCATTGTTCATGCACTTGTATATTGTTGTTGGTTTTGATATGGGACACTGATGAAATGTGAGCCAAAAGACTTCAGACTGGTCTGGAATATCAGAACAGCTGTAGTTAATTTGTTTGTTTGTGGTCTTGTGTGTATTTTTTTAGTTTTACACATATAAAGCCTTTTTGTGTGCGACATGTTAGTTATGGTTCTTATAGTTGATAATGGTTCTGTAACATCATTTTATGTAACGTTTTTGCCTGTTATGTTCAATTTATCACCAATAAAGACAGATTTTTGTCAACATATTGTTTTTGTGAACATCAATGACATTTAAAACGGTGATAACTGAAACAGATATACAACACACCATGTATACAGGGTGTATATGTATGTATATGTACACATGATGCATGTGTATACACATTTGTATTGCAGACAGACCTAAGTACTACACAGATAAGAACATCTGCCTCTGCACTACCAAAGTGAACCTAAAATAACTATAAAATATATAACACACACTGTTGTCCAAACCCACACAATCAACAGACAGAGACAGCATCTTGGAAGTTTGTGATCAATACTGTATGGTGATGTCACCAAGTGGTGTCCCATTTCATAGGGGTATGTTTTCACCCCTTACCCCTACCCCTTGGTTTCAAGGGCCAAGGGGTAGGGGTAAGACGGGGAAATGGGATTCAGCCTAACTCTTTATTAACTCTGCAGGGTGCCCAAACTTTTTCAGACGCCATTTTTTGGTTTTCTGTTATTTTGAAAGTGTAAGGTTGTGTGTTAATTTTATCTGTTGTGTTGTGTGTCTTTCTCCCTTTGGTTGTGCGTTAAGAGCCAGGGGACATTCTGGGTATTGTGTTGTTTTTAAAGCTAGGCGTTTTTTTTTTAATCGGTTATCGTAGCATCAAAATAAACGTCAGTCAATGGGAAGTTAACGGTGGGCGATGGCTAGGTAGCATCAAAATGAATGGAAGTCAATGGGAAGCTAACAACAAGTGATGGCTAGGTAGCAACAAAATAAATGGGAGTCAATGGGATGCTATCAACTGGTGTTGATGCAATTACACTGATTTTAGTTTAATCCTCTTCACATGCATGTAATTTATAACTGTACTGATACCTATATTCAAATGATGCCGATTACAATTACTGTTGATCATGGTGACGTGATAATGTAAATGTGCTGTATTTATATAGAGCTTTTCTAGTCTTAACGACTACTCAAAGCGCCTTTACATCATACAGGATACATTCACCATTCACACACATTCATACACTGTGGCCGAGGCTGCCGTACAAGGTGCCACCTGCTCATCAGATAAACATTCACACACATTCACATTCCGATGCGCAGCATCGGGGGCAACTCGGGGTTCAGTGTCTTGCCTAAGGACACTTTGACATGGGACTGCAGGGTCAGGGATTGAACCACCAACCTTCCAATTGGCAGGCAACCGCTCTACCACTGAGCCACAGCCGCTGGGTTGTTAACTCTGTATGTAGACCTCACGTGAGCCAGGTGTGTGTTTATGACTAGAGAGCAGAAGCACAAACTATTTTTCAATTGCATTCTGTGAGTCAAACGTTTTTGTCTTTGTTTAAAACAAGTTTATTTATGTTGCTGTTGCAGTTATGAAATAAAGAAACAGATCATTGTGACACTACAAAGAAATGCGCTTTGATTTACTGACCACTCCTACAATTAATAGTAATAATAATAATAATAATACATTTTATTTATAATGCCCTTTACATTTCAAATGAAATCTCAAAGTGCTACAGTAGCAAGGAGTTAAAAACAGTTCCAAGAATATAACAAAATCAACAAATAGCAATAAACACCATAAGACTATTCCAAAATTAAAACTATGACTGTTAAAAGGCCTTTTGAAATAGGAATGTCTTTAGGCCCTTCTTAAAAATCTCCACAGTTTGTGGGGCCCTTAGGGTAAGGTGACCAGATTTCTCAGACAAAATCCGGGGACATTTTCAGCTCCGAAGCGTATAAACCTCTAAAACACGTCATGTTTTTACTTTTGTAAAACTTAAAACGGGGACACTAGACCTAGAGCTGTTCTCATTAGGGGCTGAGCCCCCCCAAGGTCTGATCCTAGACCCACCCCTGCTGCTACTTCCTCCGCCAGTCCACTACATCTCAGAGGGGAATGTTTCAAGATAGAAAGTACTAATATTTCAAAATAGAAAGTCCTAATAGTCCAAATATTTCAAGATAGTAAGTCCTAATATTTCAAGATAGAAAGTCCTTATAGTCCTAATATTTCAAAATAGAAAGTCTTAATATTTCAAGATAGAAGGTCTCAATATTTCATAATGTTGTAATGTTTACAGAACTACTGACAGCTTTTGCTTTATTGCTCAAGGCTTGTTTCTGCAACAGCTCCTTGAGAATCAGATACAATAAAAACTATTGAGGACATATTTTCCTTTGACATTGATGTATTAAATGAGATTTCTCCAGTCGGCAGAAACAGGCTACAATGTGAGTTAATAGGATAATTGTCCAGCTTGCATTTACGTTCATAAAAGTGCTTATTTGGCTGCTAACAGACTCAGATTGGTATTCTAAGTGTCTGACAACATTATGGAAAGGATTTCTAAGGAGGTCGACCTTTCTGTTAAAGATTAAGAACCTTTTTAAAACATAAAAGTCCGCGAAATTACGTTCGCTAAACCACCAGACTCCATGTTAATAATCAGTGATTTTAGCATCGTGACACACGGCTTCTAAAACATCTCTGAGCACCGCTGGCTCTGGCTGCCTTGAGCCTGCATGTGTTGGGTGTGCGACCTTTGGCTACTTTTGCTCAGTATTTTCTTTCTTTCATTCCAATTTCGGGTCTGTCAGTGAAAACCGGGGACATTTCCGGGGACAGATTCAGCCGGGGACATGTCGCCAAAATCTGTGACTGTCCCTGGAAACCGGAGACGTCTGGTCACCCTACCTTAGGGTCTCTGGCAGTGCATTCCAGAGCCGTGGGGCGACTGCCTGGAAGGCCCTTTCTCCCATAGTAGAGAGTGTAGTCCTTGGTTGGTGCAGGCAGTAGGTAGAGATAGATGAGTGGAGTTTTCGTGAAGTGGTGTGTGGGGTCAGGAGTTCACTGAGGTAGGCAGGGGCAGTTCCATGTATGCACTGGTGAGTAAGGAGACTGATTTTGTACTGAATTCTGTGTTTAATGGGCAGCCAGTGGAGGGATTTCAGGACCGGAGTGATGTGATCTTATTTGCGCTCCCTTATCAGGACCCGGGCAGCGCAATTCTGAATATGCTGGAGCTTTTGCAGGGTCCTGCCAGGGATCCCGACGAGGAGGGCATTACAGTATTCCAACCCGGAGGAGACAAAAGCATGACTCAACTTCTCAGCATCTGGTTGGGAGAGGGAGGGACAGAGTTTGCTAATGTTTTTGAGGTGGAAGAAGGAGACCTTACAGTGGAGTCATCAGAAGAAAACCTCTTCTAGGGCCTCACCACAGAAATCCCCCCCCCCCTCCTGTGGGTCAGGGTGCAGCCCCCCCCCCCTTAATCACATGCAAAAAAAACCTCAATATTTACAATATAAATCATCTACATATACACACAACATCCTAATGCAGAGGACTTAACATAAAGAAAACAGAATACTATAGTACTACAATAATATTATTATTACATAATATTATATAATTATAATAATATTATATTATTATTATAATGATCATTTGGTATTGATGTCTTATTTCCCATCATTTCTGTTTGTTGAGACTGTAATCTCTCTCTCGCTCTCTCTCTCTTCATATTAAGTGTGTGTGATCAAATTGAGTGTGTGTGTGTGATCATATCAAGTGTGTGTGTGTGTATCTGTGTGTGTGTGTGTCTGTGATCACATCAAGCGTGTGTGTGTGTGTAATCATATTAAGCGTGTGTGTGTGTGTGTGTGATCATATTAAGTGTGTGTGTGTGTCCTCACAGTGACTACAGCAGCACAGAGCATCATCAGCAAGAGCACTGAGCATCTCACTTTGAAGAAGGTGGAGTAGATCCCAAAAGGGGTCCATGTACACTAACACAACTTTCTCTGGTGACACAGTTATAATAATAATCATAAACTACACACCAGTACTCCCCCGCGTCTCCCACTGAGAGATTAGAGATAACCAGGTTTCCATTAGGCCTGCTCATTACATGAAAAGACTCTTCCCTCTGTTCGGTCTGACTTGATGAACCAAGCATGCAGTTTACCCTTTCTCCTATCTTTGCACCTGAGAGTGACATCATCTCCCTCTGAGAAGAGCTCTGCAACAGTGGGGGGGGGGGGGGGGGGGGGGGGGGGGGGGGGGGGGGGGGGGGGGCAAATGTGGGACACACCACCAGGAAATACATGTGCTCTGTCCTTGAGACTTCACAGGTGTACATACCTGAGTGATTTAACATTAGAGATGGAAACACCAGCGAGTAGTTCTGGTCTACTGAAGCATCAGTTTGGTTGTGTGGTCCTAGGGAAAAGTAGTAGTTTTTTATCCGATTGTACTTGCTCCAGCGGGGGGGCTGTTCATCAGTGGAGTCAGCGACGGTGCACGGCAACACGGCGGTCTCCCCCGCTGCGGGGTAGATCATCTTAGACAGGGATCCCAACTGTACTCTGAAACTGCCTACACACTGCTGTTGGTCCATCACCAGACAGCTGTACCATCTAAAGTCTGTTACCGTGGCGTTGGAAACACAAAGATCTGATGAGTTTCTCACCACTTGGTATCATCCTCTAACATCGTCGATCTCTGATGTCGTCTTGTCCCCAAGGTGGGTGTGCCTATGTGTATGCATGTGTGTGTGTGTGTGTGTGTGTGTGTGGAGCATGCTATGAACTCTGCAGGGTGCCCAAACTTTTGCAGACGCCATTTTTTTCTTTTCTGTTATTTTGAAAGTGTAAATGATGGAAATAAAATCTAACTTTTTGTGACATATTGTACAAATGTCTAATCTGTCATTTGATGCCTTTTGGAGATTTTTTTCCATCATTAATACATTTTTTACCTGGGGTGCCCAAACTTTCGAGCCCGATTGTACTAAAGTTTCTAAGATAGTGGCCCAGTACGTCTTCCCCGGCTCCCTCTCTCTCCAGATAAATGCTGCCTTCAGATGGCTGTGAAGAGTCCCTCATTATAGAACTGCCATGACAGACAAAGTGAGTCCGCCTTGTTGTCATAAAACTCCATAACTACTGGATGAAAAAATCATGTAAAATAAAGTTATTGTTGCTGTAATTATTTGAGTTATTGTTGCTGTCACAAAGCATTAACCTTTTACATATTTCTAACCTAATTCGTGTTTCTGTTCATGCCATAACAGCATGTGACATCTCAGGAATGCATTTCATCAAATAGAAATTGTCAGATTTTTCTGGCAACTTTTGGGGCAAAGGATTTTAAAACAAATTGTACAATATGGCATACAAACATTTCCAGAAGGAAATGGGCTGAAAAGTGAATAAAATGTCAACTTCAGAAGTTATCTGACTTCTGGTCAACCAGCACACAGGCAGCCATAGTGACTTAGGGCTCTATTGTATCCAAGGAGTGAAGCCATTAATAAGATGCATGGATATTTTAAAACGTCGCCATAGTCAATCCCAGACCAAAAGCAGCAGGAACAGGCTTAGAAAAAAAAAAAGATCACTAATCCTGCAAGAAAAAACCAAGCCATCCTCATTGTCATTACAAGGCATGTTAGAAGTTTACCTTTTTTTCTGCATTAATAATGAAGCAAAAAAAGCTGGTCACATTTTCAATTGCCATTTATGAAATACAAGTGAAAACAGATATAAATTGGTTATAAATATAGAGACATTAGACTTTCATTTGACCTAATATGTTCTCACTTTAATTGGAGCAGTCTAGATTAAGCACCTTCTTATTTTTACCCTATATAATTTGGGCATGCTTGACAAGCACCAGCCAGAGGTCGCAAACCCACATTGGAAGGGAGAGGGGGGAACCGGTGGATGAAAGACCTCCTTGCTGAATATGCTGACAACTTTCCACAAATCTCCTGTCACCTCAAAGCCAACATCAAGCCCCTCCAAGATGGATCGCTCCTTATGACCAGGTGATGACACTGAAGTATTAGCTGTGGAAGGTAAGTGAGATTAATTAATATAAATCAAACAGTTTGATCATAATATAATCCTAATGGAAAAGTCTTAGTACAAAACTACTTTGTTTGATCCATTCTTAGACTTGCACAGGTCTAAAAAGTCCCGATTTCTGACTATGGGTGAGAGTAGCAGTCAGTCTCAGGGTCCCCCCCCACCCCGGACAACAGGGAAGACCAAGCAGCACGTGTCCGCTGTGCAGTCACAACAGCCTGAGACCGGCCCACAAAGTCTCCGTGCACAACCAAGGGTCAAGATTGCCCCATGGACTCACCTCTCAGTGACTCCCTGTCAGTCATACTCACATTGTATTCAAACAATGTAAATGAGATTTAGGTTTTTTTCACGTTCATGTTGTTTTTAGGTTATAACGATACTATGTACACAGCAATAACCAGATATTTTGTATGCATGTGTGTTGCAGGTGGAGATAGAGGGTTGCAGGGTAGGAAATTCGCACCCGCCACCAGCCAATGGCGGGTACTTTTTCAAAGTGGCGGGTGACTTTTGCCTTGTATACCAGTCACATTGGCGGGTGGATTGTAAAACATTCCTTGTAACTGATTGGACAGCTTTTGTCAAAGAGTGCTGTTGCTAAGTAACAATAACGTATAGTGGAGTGGCGTTGTGTTATTGCTAACGAATCCACAACATTTCTGGATTCTGCTGCTTCATAATAAAATTAATTATGGCATTAGCTGCACTATGGAGTTTTAACAGACACATTCCATCCCTCAACAATTTTTACTGCAGCTTTTCATAAAACTCATTTTCCACCAACCAACATATAGTAGGGGTGCTAGTAGCTCAGTTCCTAAGGAATAGGGTTAGGAACCGGAGGGTCGCCGGTTCAAGTCCCCGTTCGGACCAAAAGTAAGGTGGGGGATTGGTAGCTGGAGAGGTGCCAGTTCACCTCCTGGGCACTGCCTAGGTGCTCTTGAGCAAGGCACTGAACTCCCAACTGCCTTTCCATGGACAGCCCCCTCACTCTGACATCTAACAATTCAGGTCTGTGTGTAATAACAATAGAGTGTAAATTGGAATTTCCCCATGTGTAGGACTAATACATTAAACCAAATATTGAATATGGATGGTTTTTCTAGGAATTTCCTATTAGTTAGAAATGGTCTTACACAGAGAAATTCTGGTCGGATATCCTTGAGTTTATCCGAACTTATTTTACTACTACTCTATTTGTTTTAAGGTCTGTGTGTGGTAGAGCTTAAGACTGTCAAGGAATTTATAATGAATCTTTTGTTTATTTTGCTGAACCTCACATCCATAAATTGAAATAAAAAAATACTTTCACAAATTACGAGTTGTGTTTTGACTTCAGCAGGAATTCACTTGCATTTTCCAAATCGCTTTCCCGATGTGTTCGAGACCACATGAACCCAGCAAGCAAAAATACACAATAAGGTGACTTCTTTTTACATAATTCTATTTAATATCTGCTTCTTGGGACACATTAAGTTACAATAGCAATAAAAGCATGGCTTTTATTGTCTCCACCCCATCCATTATGTTGAGTATGGAACTGATTATGAAACATAAATATCACGCATTTTAAATGAATTTACCACAAGTTTTCCAAAATATGTTCTTCCATCTGGTAACCCATAGCAACCACCGAGCGTCACAGCATTGAGCGACGTGTTGCATTGACTGACATGTGTAAAAAGAAAAGAGCCTTGTTGTTAGAGAATGCATACTTTGTTAAAAGTAGAAAGTGTCAGACTATTTTTGGTGGTGAATCGAATTAATGCGGTTTTCTAGCTTTATTATGACGAAACTGTGTTTAGTTATAATAATGCTACTGTGTTATTCGGTGTATAGTAAACACCAAATAACACTGTAACTGGCAAGCAGGCTAGGCTGTAGTTATGCGTAGCTCCAATGGCGCCATCACTCGCATTTAGCATCCCATTGACTGCCATTCATTTTGGTGACAGTTTGAAAGTGAATAACTTCACATCTGAAGCGTTTCAAGATTCTATTTGTCCGTTGTTTATTTCTAAAGAAGCACAACAATGTATGAAAGGATCCGTTACCTTGTATCTCACGTTATGGCTCCATAGCAAACGTTTTTGTAAAAATAGGCAAACGATTGCGTCATAACCACGCGACTTACCGTCGCATAGTCGACAAATCACCGTACTGTCAGGAGAAGCTCGCAGACAGTTTCGACCTACATCAGCTGTTTAGGTTTAATTACTAACGTTAACTAGCATGTTGATTAGCAATAATTAGCCTGTACCTATGTTATATCCTAACATATAACTATGATCTCCGTCTCTGCTGATTAGTAATTATTGAGATGTTTCTTGGCACAGCTACCAGAAGATTTACAACTTTCAGACAGGTTGCCTACGTCACAACTACGTCGTAAAACTCAGTTGGAGGCTGCGCAGTAACGCCTAGCCATCAGCGGGAAAGTGCTCCTGTTTCCCTTCAACGGTTGTCGTCCAGAACAACTGTTGCTCCATCTCTTTAACTGTCGATTGTTCTCTAGTTTGCGTCATAGTGGGCGTGGCTAATTGTCTCATCATCTTCCGGGAAAACAACGTGAGTTGAGATGTCCACATGTCTTTACGTTATGTGCTTATTCTTACAATATTGTTGTATTTTACTTGAAACAGCAGCGTGGCGCGTGACAGTGGTAGTGTGTGTAGCCTCTAGTAACCAGCTTAGCTCTTATTCTTCTTCCTGGGAGAAGTTTGGTTTCGCTTAGCCACAGTGTTAGCCGACATCACCTGTCACAATTCACAGAGAAACCAGTCTCAGTACCTACTGTCCTGTCTGGTTTCACATGTTGTGTTCAGTGTACTTACGTTAACAAAGTCCACGTTTGAAAACCTGTACTGTACAACCCCCCCGCGCTGCCAACGCTAGCCAACTTCATAGCCAGTAAGCCTGCACTGGAACATAGCTTCATGCTACGTTAACGCTTGTTTTGTCCTCCTGGGTCAAAAAGATTAACACTTGTTTATTGTTTAACCCTTTTTCGTCTTTTGACATTTCCAGCACAATATTATTATTTAATATAACACAACCTTACTACCACTAGTTTTACACTACTTTTTGGAATCCATGGTAACCCTCATTTGTATAGAATTATACCTAATATTTGAGTTAAAAAAGCAGAAATTATGATTTCTTTAGACTAATAGTTCAGATCAGAGTAACATATGTTGAGTGGATGAGTCTTGGTCAGGATGTTGATTTGAAACCATTTCACTTAACACCCAAAATTCAATGAAAGTGACCAATTGTATTTGCAAAGAGCGTTGTATGGACTCCATCAATTTTTATGGTAGTATGGTTAAAAGAAACCCATAGTTAGGAAATAGATATTTTTAAAAGGGGTCAAATTTGACCCGAGGACAACAGGAGGGTTAACGTTACTGTAACGTAGACTAACAACTTGTATATTTTGTGTTGCCGTTTGTTTTAGGTGTTCGCCATGGGACACACCAGCCTGGAGAAGATCATTGCACTGCAGAGAAACCCTGCCAACATTAGAAACCTTTGCATTCTGGCACATGTTGACCATGGTGAGTTCAATGTCTGTATCAGCAACAGCGAGCCCTGATGTTTGCTCACTTATTCAGCTACTGTGGCTATATGGTGGGGGGCGACGACCAATTATCGGCCTATCCAATGTTGTGGCCGATATTTAACTATAAAGTGTGCTAGTTATTTTCTTAATGTGTTTTAACGGAAAGTTGTAACTGTATTTGCATACTGTATCGGTTACAAAAATTGGTCATCGGTTTCCTAAACTACTAAAAATCTGTATCGTATTGGCCTGGAAAAACAGTATCGGTCGATATATAGGACATGGTAAAGCCATATTCCTTTTATTATGCACTCGACTTGCAGTTTACTTGCTTGACGGGTTCAGTACTTCACCGTAATAAATTTGCACATAACACATATTTACATAAATGTAATAACTTCAGTTGTCAGTTGCCAAATCATACAGTAGAACTGCTTAGAAATATATGGCAGTATAAGTAGCTATTGTGCAACATACACCTTATGATAAAAACAGCATTTTTACGTATTGTTCTAGAAATATATTAAAGATTTTGAGAGATTTGATCTAAGAATACAATTATCACAGCATGATTATCTCCAAAATCTATTCCAAATGTGATTCCATACATTTTTTCAATTTGTAGATTTTTTTTAAATATAAAATGTCAAAGTATTAAAAAACTAATATAGTCAAATCTAAGATATTTAACTTAAAATGATATAAAAATATACAAAAGCAGTGCATCTCCAGATTTTAAGATAAATCAAAGGTTATATTTGTCAAAAATGAACTGTTCTTTGCATCTTTGCAGGCAAAACTACTCTGGCTGACTGCTTGGTGGCAAGTAATGGTATCATATCAAGTCGGCTGGCTGGGAAGGTAAGTGGCTAGCAGAGATCGTCTTTATGCTGTTTGGTTGTTCTGTCAATATTTGTGCTCATTTGTGGTGTTTTAATGTCCCAGCTGAGATATCTGGACAGCCGGGAGGATGAACAGATCAGAGGGATCACCATGAAGTCCAGTGCCATCTCCCTGCATTATAGAAATGGTAAGCAAGGTTTTGCCGTCAGCCTCTGTTGTAACTTCAGTGGAATACCTGGACATGATGGCAAGTCATCTTTATTTGTCGGCTATCTACAGGACCTAAAAAATGATGCCATAACATAACCATTATATTGTTTGATGGGGATTTTGGCATATTGACCCGAATTGGGTCACTGTTTTGAGTCACGTAATGGATACATTTTTGGATCAGCACAAAATTAACAAGTTTAAATGATTTATTAAAATGTAATATATCTTTTCACAATTATAATTCATTTCACCATTAAGTTGCTGTTATAGGACAAAAACAGATGAGGAAGCACCATTTAGTTCCGTCCGTGTTGTTTTGTCGACAACAGCAGTGACCAAGTGCGAGTTTGTGTCTTTAGCTGCAGACTGTTGTACATCCCGCTTTTGGATTCCCCAACAGTGAAACACAGTCACGCTTTTACACTGTTTAGCTGTCAGCATCTTAACCGTGTTTAATCCAGCTACTAGCTAGCGGTAGGCTAATGTTACCTGCTGTCAGGCGTGAAGTTAGTGTTAACTAGCGTCACATGCAGCGATGCATCTGTTATCTGTAACGTCGATTCGGAGCATGTGAGAGCAATGCAGTCATTTAAGGTGGCACTGAAATGAGGCAGCGAAATCAACGTTGCTATTCCTTCCGGTAGATACTGTTGGGATTTATAAGTGCTTTGCATAATATTGTGTGAATTATAATCATCAGTTGTGTTCAGTAGGGGTGAGTAAATGTTGCAGTGGAAAAGAACATCAGGCAAGTTTTACAGTTGAAGAGAGAACAACAGACAAAGGAGTAGTCTATAATCCTTGTAATAAATTATGTGCTTACATGGCCTTGTTTGTATCTATCAAAACCAAAAGTTGCTAAGCTTTCTATTGGGAGTGTCTAAAATGTGGGAAGAAGGGGACAGCCGAGGAAGTAGGACAATTGGGTAATCTACTGAAAGAGACTTGTCTCTCTGTATCTCGCCTGCATCTTGTCTCCAGAACGCTCTGTAACAAAGTACACCCGATACTCCAACTACAATTGAGAAGGTCTTCCGTCTTAAAAAAAGAACTTTGGGGCATAATTGTAGCCCATCAATACCGGTTGTGTAGGATCAACAATAGTCTGTTACACCAACAGTCCGGGCTCTTGTTGATGAGGCTGACTGCAGAGGGGAAGACATTTTGTTTATTGTTTAGACTATATTTAATAGCACTCAGGATGATTCTTGGTTGATGACTGTCTTGTATTACTCTATCTAATGTAAAAGAAAGTCCAATTGTAGCCATAAAGTGGTCTTTAGCAACACACCTTTGACTCATATTACTTTAAAACTATTGTCTCTCATGAATTAGCATAGGTCGCTACTGATTATTGTTGGAAGACGGGGCTCAATGTTAAGATTTCTCTTTTTAGTAGTTATCAAATAATGACAAAGACTTAAGTGAAGTACATGTTCCTTTAAAAAATGATACACTTTTACCGACCTTGGACTCAAACTTCGCAAATACGTTGATAGGTGGAATATTTAGGCATGTAGGTTTTCAACTGTATTTTGGCTATTCTAAGGATCTTCCACAGAAGGCTTAGTTTGAGGTAACCTGAACCCACAGTTGAGACTAGATCATGATGTGTTAATTTATTAGAAGTGTCTTACAAAGTAGTAATTTGAAGGTAACTGAGTCACAGAAATGGATGCACTGACGTGTGAGGACAAGAAGAAAAGTATAAAAGGGGAGTTGTTCTGATGTTCAGAGAGACATTTTGGGCACACACTCATGTTCAATAATTGAATAAAGATGCATTTAATCTAAATTCATTTGAGTCGTCATGTGTGAAGTCTCCTACATCATTTCAGGTTATGATTCCCAGATATCAAACATTGTAGATGTTTCATCAACATCCTTTACTGTAAATAGGGCTCTGACGATAAGCTTTTGTCCCAATTCAATTCTTTCGCGATGCATATGTGCTGATTGGATTTGTATTGGGATTCTGGAAGTATAAATAAATTACAAAACGTTTAACATAATTTAATAGGATAATTAGGTTTGGAATTATTTTTATTTATACTTAAATAATTGTTTTATATTACAGAGGGAAAAAAGGTACCGTTGGCTACAGGAACCAAATTCCAGGTAAAAACAAGTCAACGGTACCCAACCCTAGAAATCTTTTCGTTAGGCTGATACTTTTATTCAGTTTGTGGTGCTTTTTTTCGCGTTTTTTTTGTGTGCTGTCATTCGGCTTAGGTGCTGACAAAAACGGCTCGGGTGCTGCACCTATAGTCGCGTTTGAAAGTTTGGCACCACAGGTAAAAATTTGTATTAATGTGCATAAAGAAGCAAAGAAATGATCTCCAAAAGGCATCAAATGTCAAATTAGACATTCGTATGATATGTCACATAAAGTTAGATTTTATTTCCATCATTTACACTCTCAAAATAACAAATAACAAGAAAATGGCGTCTGCTAAAGTTTGGGCACCCTGGAGAGTTAATACCTTGTGCCCCTCCCCCTCCTTTGGCAAGTATCAGAGCTTGGAAACGCTTCTTGTAGCCAGCCAAGAGTCTTTAAATTCTTGTTTGAGGTATCTTCGCCCCTTCTTCCTTGCAAAAGTCTTCCAGTTCTTTGAGATTTCCGGGCTGTCTGTCACACACGGGTCTTTTAAGGTGTATCCAGAGATTTTCAATTATGTTGAGGTCAGGAGATTGTGAAGGCCATGGCAAAACCTTCAGTTTACGCCTCTTGATGTGATCCACCGTGGATTATTTGAGGTGTGTTTAGAATCATTATGCTTAGAAGAAGCCATTGTGCTGATTTTTGGGGCAAGGTCAGATGATTCTGGGCATTTAAAACCTTAAGATTGACATCATCTGGTCTTTCCAGACAATGATTGAGAACAATCCATGACAGTGCCAGGTCTCAGCTTTCCAATGGGGACGGTGCACGCTATAAAGTCTGCAGGGTGCCCAACTTTTGCAGACACCATTTTTTAGTTTTCTGTTATTGTCAAAAAGTAAATGAAGGAAATGAAATCTAACTTTTGGGGCCATATTATACAAATGTCTAATCTGTCATTTGATGCCTTTTGGAGATTTTTCCATCTTTTGCTGGCTTCTTTATGCACAATAATACACATTTTTAGACTTATAATGGTGGGGAAAACCCTGCTTTACATTCAAAGCTGATAAATATTCTGCTGATCAAGTGTGGGGATTTGGAGGAGAAAACTCTGAATAGTGTCTGTGTTCCTTTTGTCCCCTCAGGAGATCAGGACTACCTTCTAAATCTGATCGACTCTCCTGGTCACGTCGACTTCTCCTCAGAGGTTTCCACTGCTGTCCGCCTGTGTGACGGGGCCATTATAGTTGTTGATGCTGTGGAGGGAGTGTGTCCTCAGGTAAACAGTACCGTTGACTTGGCTACCTTCAGACCGCAGGCCCTAAAGCGCCTATATTATCCTAATTTTCAGGTTGATAATTGTATTTTGAGGTTGTACCAGAATAGGGTTACATGGTTTCATTTTCACAAAACACAGAGCAGAGCAAGGCCCCGACGTCAGAATAGCTTCCTGCTACAACAGCTGCAACGGGGAATTTAACCCAAGTTGGTAAAAAAGTGTTTGTTAGCTTGTTAACATTACCAGTTATCTATTCGTTGTAATGAAACCCACGCAACTTCTAGACAAGGCCCGCCCTTCAAAAGCATTCACATTAGGCGTCCATGGTTACGCACCGTAACATAACCTGATTTGTTCAGGTCCTTTCCCCTGGACAATCGGCTATCCTAACCTTAACTACTCGAAGTCACTGCCTAACCCCAATCAATCAAGCTGCTTTGTAGGGCGGGCCTCGCCTGGAAGTTAGGTGGGATCTATAATAACCCGTCACTGACGTTACCACTTAACGTTAGTTACTCCTCTTCATCCCTATTTCGCAAAAGGCTGCAAAGTGATCTCTACATCGCATTTACTCCTTTTCAACATTCCGCGATATCTCCCTCTGACATCTTGTCTTGCAGCTCTTCTAAATTTTAGAAACACCAGCTAGCAGGGCCGTTTTTAGCTTTTTTTGACGTCAGAAAATACATTTGTGCGCCAACCGCATGGTTCAAAAAGGTTGTATGTTTTACTTGTCTTCATTAATTCATAGGTAGTACTGCTCAATTAATCAAATTTTAATCACCATCACGATAGTGACTTCCCACAATCAAATATGCATGATCGAGCGATTTAAATTTTTCAAAAGTGCCATTTCATAGAACGCTCCGTTTTTTTTGCAAAGCCAATCTACCGCTCCGTAAACCACCGTCTGATCATGAGCCAGTCAGAGTTGTTCCCTCATTGCGCAGCGGGTACAAGATAGGACCCATAGTCTCTAATATTTTCAGATGGATTTCAATAAAAAGTTTGATCATGTAATCAGTTTAAAACATTAAAAACAGTTATGTTATTTTTGTTTTAAAAGGCTGCAAAAAATAAAATCTAGAGTGTTTATGTAATTTCATACATTAGCAGTGAAATTAATGAATGCATAATAATTGTGTAATTATTTGTCAGATTATATTAGTACCAACTAAATTTATAATTGCATGCTATTGGATATTGGATTGGATTCTATAGTTGCATCCCTATTTGGAATATTGTCATATTCAGATAAATAGTGGATTATTAGTGTGCATGTAAACATACTCCATGAAATGTCTAGCCTGTCTCTGTCCAACAATTAAAAAAAGTCCACCTACCAGCTCCTCTAAAGCTCACTATTTAGCATGTTATATCTCATCATTTTTTCCCAAAGAAAAATTAAAATGACAAGTTGCCTGTGTGTTTACCTTTTAGACCAGCAGTCAAAATCATAAATTGGCTTGGTGCCACTGCTGGTGTTGTCATCTCAAAGGAGAGCCACAAAGCAGTATTTCTGTAGAAAACACATGCCCATTACACATAGAAATTACATTTCTCTCCATCAGCCTTGCAAAACTGGGTCACAATGATTTGTCTTTCTCTTTGCATTGTGTGCAGACCCAGGCTGTGCTGCGCCAGGCGTGGCTGGAGAACATCAGGCCTGTCCTGGTCATCAACAAGATAGACCGACTCATCCTGGAGCTGAAGCTCACCTCTCAGGAAGCTTACAGCCACCTGCAGAAGATCCTGGAACAGGTAAGAGCTCTCATCTGACACAGGCCGCACTCAGGACATCTTCACTAGGTGTTTTATATACAGAACACTCTCAGTCGCCGTGTTACAGCGCTGCAAAGAAACCTTCCGTTTGTACTTGTTTGTGTTCAGCTGTCTTGAATCGTTTAAGCCTTTGTGTATTTTCTAGGGTTTGACTGATACTGGTTTATCAATGCCGACACCGATACACATTATTAAGGACTAATAAGATAAAAGATAAAAGATAAAAAGATAAAGAACATAGATAAATGAAATCACAAGTATTTTTTATTAAAGAGCCCCTTTATACTCCTTTTTGGCATCATGTTTTTACTGTTGGGGTCTACAAGAATAGGTTTCCATGCTTGGATGTTCAAAAAAAAAATTTTGTTTCTCATGCTGCTCCTGGCCGCACCTCCTCTGTCTGAAACGCTCTATCTGAGCTCTTGTTCCCGCCTTGCTGAAAGGCCGAGTCTGCTCTGATTGGTCAGCTGGCCCACTGTTGTGACTGGTCCATCAAAGTCATATAAGCCACTGTACAGGTGGCCCTTTCTCAAGCAGCACCAATGGGCAGCACATGTGGAAAAACTGGACAGGCTTTCTCCATTAATGATAGAAAAAGTGCTGTCTGTGGAAGTGAGACTTCAATTTTAAGTGAAATGTGTTTTTTTTGTACTTCATCTAGTTGTGGAAACACAAATAAAAAGTTGGAAGTGTTCTGTACAGCTCTGTAACTAAGTGGTTGCTGAGCATGTTCTTCCTCTTAGGTGAACGCGGTGACAGGTGCTTTGTTCACATCCAAAGTGATGGAGGAGCGGGCGGAGAAAGAAAAGAAGGAGGAGGAAGCGGAGGAGGAGAAAGAAAGCGAGCTCCTGACTGGAGATCAGGTTTATGACTGGAGCGCTGGGCTGGAGGAGGCCGACGACTCCCAACTCTACTTCTCCCCCGACCAGGGGAATGTGGTGTTTGCCAGCGCCGTCGATGGCTGGGGCTTCAGGTGAGATTGCGGACTCAGTCTTTAGCTGCATCCATGACTTCGGGGTTTGCACGGTGTATATGGTCTAAAGCATGTGTTGCATATTACGTCTTGCGCAGAATGTACACTCAAGTCACTGCACTTTTTTGACTTAACTTGGGGCCTTTTCTGCCAAAGGTTGGCCATCTGGTTGGTGTGCCAGAGCCCTTGGTGAAATTGAGTGTGCCCCCCTTTGGTCCAAAGTGTCAGATAAAGGGGCTACGAGCAAGCACGGAGACATTTTTGCTCAACACATTGTTTTTTAATGTATTCTCTGAATCACCAGAGGGCATACAAACAAAGAAGAAGAGACAGGAAGTAAAGGGAAGCAGGCTGCCTGACAACAGTAGTAAACACATCCATTTTAAATACCCACGTACTGCCAAACATCCCATTTATCTACTCTAGTCATTAACCTGACTGTCCTTTCTTTTCCAAATGGACACTCGTGTCTGACTGTAACACTGTTAAGAACACACAGTCAGCCTGCGGTGAGCTCATTGTATGGCTTGCATCCTGGGAACACTGCTGCAACCAATAACCTAGCTCACGTGACAGCACGGCTCCTCAGATGCAGAGATTGGTTTTTAAAACCGCAGAGGCAGTTTCACTGGAGACTGCTGATGGCACAATGTATGACTATTTTATTATTTAGTATTTAGCAACTAGTTTGTGTTTATTTCAGTTTTTTTAAATGTCTTTGTAATGTATCATAAACTGGAAGGATAATGTGGCTCATGTGTTGACCTATGACCCAGTAACTTCAATCAATACCCCAAAATCCATCTCATTGTTTATTCATTCAATATTTTTAAAAATATGGAATGCCATTTGATCCAATATTAAATAAATACATGAAAAAATAAATTTGCCTATGAAATCCTGTTTATTTATGTTATTATTAATAGAATAAAATTGACACACCTGAAAACATTTTTACACGTCCACTAGATGGTGCTGTCCATTTAGATTTAATCTACAGTATTTTACAGTCTCTACATGATTCCAGAAGCATCAGATACCAAAACAAATCAAAGTGTTACCTAAAACGACCTTTTACTTTTCTCCAGTTGAGGAATTTCAAAGTAAAATACTTTTTCCTTACATTTTATTACATGGCTTCATACCATGTGTTCCACTACCACAGTGGCATAAAGTCTCCGTGCTGTACTGGCAGTTCGGTGGACGCCAGGCAGTGATGAGGACACAAAGGCTGGCTGAGGGTAGCTGTGTCTCTGTGATCTTTAAATAAACCGATCAAGTGTCAGAGGAGACGGCTGAGTCATTGCTGCCTCTGGACCCAAGAAACCCGTTCGTCGTCTATAGCAAAAGAATAGGAGGATAAGATCCAGACAACATGTTCACCCTGATCCTGTTCAGTACTCTCATCAAAGCTCACCTTTATTCAAAGCTGCCAATAAGCCCGGTTAAATTTGCAGCATAGCTTGCAATAAGATGAATGCCTTTCCGTTGTCTGTGATAACCTGCATAGAAAATGTAAACGGAGGGCTAAGAGTTTGATTTTTTGTGTTTCCTAGCATCCAGCAGTTTGCCCACATCTACAGCCAGAAAATGGGTATCAAGGCAGAGGTGCTGCTCAAAACCCTATGGGGGGATTTTTACCTCAACGCTAAAGCAAAGAAGATCATGAAAGGAGCTCAGGTAATGTAACCATGAGTCATTGTAGGTCTTTTTAAAAACATGTATTTTCAATCTTTCCCCCATGCTCCTTTGTCCTATTGGACACATTCTGTAACTGCCAAAGAAAGAAATCCAAGGTTTACCGAATCCTTCAACTGTTAATGCTACTGCTTGGCTGGTGATTTTAGACGTATGCTGTTCACTGCAATGGGAGCGCACACCGTTGGACAGTTTTGCTTTTAATAACTTTTTAGTGGTAATGTCTTTAGATGATACAGACGGAATTTGAAGTTGATCGAATGAAATTTCTCGGTGTAATTCATTAGCACCTTGACTTTAGGCGTATTTCCTGTTGCCAACAAGTGCCGCTATGACCTTGAGTAAATATCTGTCTATTGATGTCCTCAGGGTTGGACTCTTATAAATCCTGTACATTTTTTAGCCTATTGGGCAGTGTTCACTAGAGTTACACCCACATCTTGTTTCGTTGGCAAAACTCACAAAATGGCCGCCACTCCACGGCCATGCCCCATGACGAAAGTAAAAAAAAAAAAAAGGTCAATTGTCAAATTGGATTGATGCGACCGCTAATTTTGTTGAGTTTCTGTGTATGTTAAGCCCCTCAACAAGGCAATTAATTTGCAGAAAAAAATAAGAATTCTTTTCTTTTTTTCTTCTTCAGTTTCAATAGAGCCTTTGCCGCTGTCAGAAATAAGACTATTATCTACTAGCACACTTTATAACATTCCCAAGGCAACAGGGGGAAATTGCTGCTCTCATCTCTCTCATTTTTCAACCTTCTGCTAAGATGTGTGACTTTTTTGCAACAAAATTATTTTAATTATTTTGCACGGAAATCGGCAATTTATGTGACGAAAGTGCGGTGTATTTAAAAAATGCATACCACATATAAATATGCGGACTTTGACTGATTATGCATTGAATTATGCGATCGCATAATCACGTTTTTCTGGAGGGACTGAGAATGACTGTCTAAGCCAGGGAAGAAATAGATAGAGACAACAAAACGGAATGAATCAGAGAAGCGGAAGGAAAGTGTGTCCGGTTCTCTTTATTTATATATTCAACCAGTACAACACGTCCTGCTTTGTAGACGTGGTCCTTGTTTATATATTTTATACTGTCCACCCAGTACACGTCCTGTTCTGTAGACATGGTCCTTATCTATTTATTCATGTTGTACCAGTCCAATATGACAGTCAGTTGAAAAAAACATTGTGTTGTAAAAAAACTTGTTTAATTTGTTATGAATCTATTTTAATGCGTTTTCCAGTAACTTTTGTAATTTTACGCATGTTTTAAATATCAAAATAGACATTGCAATATTTATGACCAATATGGCAATATTGCATTTTGTCAATATCGTGCAACCCTATTCCAATACCATGCATTATTTGCAAACATGAAAAGTACAAGGTTCAGACACACAGCAGGAAAAGGGTAAAAGAAGAAAAACTAATCGTGTGACACACTCCATGCCGGGAAATTGCTTCTCGCCGCTGAAGGGAGATGGGAGAAGGAATGAGTCTCTCCTTCTCCTTATCTGAGACAGGGACTTTTTGGCTAGTGAAGCAGGCAAGGTATCAAGCTGCAGTACACAGAAGGAGTCTTGAGTGTATGTGAGACATTCCTCGTCCTGTATATCGTGGCTGGAAGATGGTAGGACATTTCTATGGAGTGGACTGGATGACACTTCCGCCAGCTCCAGAGGCCATACTGGAACATGTGCACTGTTCGTTTTAAAAATAATTGTGTTAAGGGTAGCTGCTCATGTAAACTGCATTAGCTGCCACATGCAAACCTCTGTCAGTGTGCAAACTGTGACAATAAGTTACTTGAAGATGACTAGGCCACATGGCTTGATCCTCCTCTTTGGGGAGCGATGCGTTTGAGTGTTGGCTACTCCTGCAGAAGTAAATCTGTATGACATGTTTATGTACATTATAACTCTGCTCTGTTTGATAGCCTATGTTCTTTGATAGTTATACGTCTTATTTCTATAATGTGCAGTTCTAACTTGTTTGGATGATTGTAGTTTCGTTGAGCTCTTAGCTCTCCGGTTGGAGTATTGGCTACCTACTGACCCTTTATTGTTATGTCAGGTAACTGATAATTAAATATGTCTTAAACATCTCCAAGTTCATGTTTGCCTTGAGTTTTTGGCAAACATTTGCAACCACTTTGAGGGAATTATCCACGGACATACAGTGGAGCTGTAGCCAATGTGAGCTGGACAAAGTGTTACCGTTACAATGAAATGTTCACAACAAATCGTTCAAATTGAAGTTGTCACTCCCCGATGTGAGAAGAGTGCAGATTTGAGTCTCAGATGTAAACGGTTTACAGCCTAACGCGTCATACCCGATGAGAGCTGAGTCAGACCTGCTCTGGTTGAGTGCAGGTGTTAGTTGCACATGCTCAGATTTAAACGGTTTACGGCATAATGTGTCATACTGAAATTGGTTAAATGAAATAATGAACTTTTCTAATTCCAAACAATAACAGAAGATCGAAGTCAATTCGAAAACGTTTTAGCTATCGATGATTGTTTGATTGCTAACGTTGGCCCATAACGCCATTCCAGTAACAGCCTTTGTTGTGTTTGATTGCTAGCTTGTAGCTAAGCTAGCAGTCAATTCAAAAACGTTGTAGCTATCTATGATTGTTTGGTTGCTAACGTTAGCTCAAAACGCCATTCCAGTGACAGCCATTGTTGTTTGATGCTAACATGTAGCTAGCAATGAACCAACTTTATTTTGTAGGCCCTTTTTTACTGTGTTGACATTACAGAAGTCTGTCATTAGCATCTTATAGGCTACTTGTCGCAAAGTGACTAATGCGCAACTCACATCTTCACTCGTCGTAAAGTGACACGTGCACAACTCAAATCTGCACTCGACTCACATCACAATTCAAAGAATTCATGTTCGCCATTAACGCTCGCCACTGTTTGCCAAATTTGAACGCACCTCAGCTTACGGGAAATAACGTTAGATGTGAGTCAAAGGTGCTAATGTTAGGTACAGTGCATGATGCTAGCTACTGCTAGTTAGCCGGCTTGAACTACCCTACTTAAAATGACACTAACGAGACGCTTGCATGCGTTTGAGCAACACAGTGTACAAAACAAACATTTTAAATAGATATCATGTTCTAATTAAGTGAATACATACAATCACACAAAGAATGTCCTTGGCAATGGTCAATGGGCTGCCGCTGCAGCTCGTGTCTGACAGCTGAATCATCCATGTAACAGCTGTTCTAGATAAGATATATCTGGTTGCTTAATATCAATCCTATGTCAGTATCTTACTCGACTAAGCATTTGCCTGCTTATTTACGGGTTGTGCACTATGATTTTGGGATAAAATGGGCAATAAATGGGAGTTGCAACACTTTTCATACCGTTGAGAATAAAAACAATTGTCCCAACTTCACAAATCCAGGTTCTCTCTCCATGTGGATCGTCCATTTCAAAAAGTTAAGCAGATACGGACGCCTCGGCCCACCGTCTAATTGCACTTTCTACAATCATCTTAACTAAAGTAATAAAAAAGAACTGAAATTAGGACATGTCTGTAAACAATCTGGAGTATGTAACATTCCAGCATTTATCTTATGAAAAAAAAACAATAAATATAATAACAAAAAGAGGAATAAAAAATGCTAAATCAAATTTTACACCACACATTCAGTTCACAATTCACATTGGATTAATCACAGTCTTGACGGTTAGCCAATCGCATTCTTTCAAATCACGATTTTGATTATAAAACAACTAATCCTTCAGCCCTATACTAACTTTGCCCAGGTCCTCCTATTTTTATTGTAGCGGTGTCATATCACTGCTTACATGATGGCTTTTACATAACACTTGTACAACTGACAGTTGTAGGTGTTCACATCATCAGTACCGGTGCTGTGCTCTTTTTTTTTTTTTTTATTTACTAATGGTGCCAATCTCTAGGCACCTCACGATTGGATTAAGATTCAGAGGGTTATGATGCCATAGCAAACCAACAGGTGTATGACACTGGCTGGCTGATGGGTGATGTAACCCTCTGATCTGTAATTCTACTTCTGTCTCCGTGCTCCCACTCCCCACTCAGTGCAAGGCCTGTGCCTCTAATGTTCAGTCCTAACTGTGTGCCATTTCCAACTGAACTGAATGTAGAGTGTAGTTCTGTGAGATGCTAATGGTGCCTCCTTTGGCCCCCTGTAGTCCTGTCAGCACAACACAACACCAATGCCACCCACTCAGTAGAGCTAACACGGGGCACCAGAGAAGAGCTGAACCCGCTCTGTACTCGTTTTGAACAGACCGTGTTTTAGGCTTTTCTTTGTCTAAGACAAATGGATAAGCTTGCTTCAGGAAATGTTTCTGACACAATAAAGTAACATTTTCTATTATTTGCAACTACAAAACACACTTATAGTAAGCTATTCTACTTAAAATGAAAAAATGACTGACTTTACGCATCAAAATAATTTTGATTCTCATAGGGAGTGCAACTCGCGCATATTATCAGGCAGGTTATAAGCTAGGGCTGCAGAATATATATATATATATATATATATATATATATATATATATATATATATATATATATATATATTTTTTTTTTTTTTAATCGTCATCATGATATTAATTGGTGCAAGAGCTTTTACATTTCATTATTTTGTATTAATTGTTCAATTTATTTGATAAAAGAATGGTGGAAATGGTTTCCTTTCATTTTGATTTTTAATAATTCAACAAGCAGTTTGTTGTATTTAAGCAGAACACTGAAAGCAGCAGAACTGAAAACACTTTAATACCTGTTTATTTATTACACGTAATATCCTTATTGTGAGATTCAACAACGTTATCGTATATTTACCTCATATAGTGCGGGCCTAGTATAAAGTATTCTGCGGCCCTGGAGAAGCGTTTTTTAAACGAATTCAATTTAATTTACAGTATTATTTCACAACAAGAGTTATCTCAAGTCACTTTACAGTTAGTGTCGGCCTAGACCACACTCTTTAATTTACACTACAATTCCAGTGATTCCCCCAAAAGTAAGCATTTAGTGTCACAGTGTCGAGGAAAAACTCCCTTTCAGGAAGATACCTGGGACAGACCCAGGCTCTTGGTAGGAGTCTGACGTGTTTGTTGGGGTTGTTATAAGTCACAAATAAAGATGTTCTAAATTATGACTAGAAATAGTAATTGTAACCCAAAACCTGGGTTACAAACTAACATGAAACTTGAAACAAAAGAAATGTGAGAAGAGGATTCTCACAGGGTACAGGGAGAAAGGTGTTTTATTATCATTATTTGTATATTGTTTATTTATTTAGATATATTCTTAGCTTCCCTTTTTCAATTTTACTTCAATTTTCAATTCTGAATGAATTTACATTTTTGAACATTTTGCAACATATATCAATGAGTAAATTCACACTTGTTGACAAAACACAGTATCAAAGCTCTGTACAGCTTTCAATACACAACAATAAAGAAATAAATGTGCAAGCAGTTATAATATACAATTGATATGAGTATATGACATATCATTTTTTGTTAAGCTAATTGGTAAGTAAGTTAAATATGGGAAGAGTTTAAAAACAGAAATAAAAATGAAAGATTTGAAAGTTTGTTAATTAATTAACAATGTTTTATGGAGAAGGCTGGCATTAAATAAAAAAATACTCTTCGTATCCTACATTATTTTCTCTATGACCTGTATTTTCTGTTTTCTTACAAAAAATAATAAAACAAAATTAATTTCAAAGAAAGAAAGAAACTGGTGCAGTTTGAAAGACTTGAGCAAGGCAGTGGCTTGCTTACTTTATAGAGCTTCAATAGTAATAGTAAATAACTGTGTTCAGTGGTAATAACACTTCACCCATTGCATCAAACTACCAGAATATGAATTTTGCCGCATAAAATGCCGATTTCCGCTTAAAATAACGCAGGACTTCATAATCCCTGCATTTTTCTTAGCAAAAAAGTCACAAATATTTTAGTTTAACATTTTTACATTTACTTCACACAAGAGCAACCATTTTCCCCTGTTGCCATGGTAACTTTGTGAAGTGATGTAATTACGCTACAAGACCTCAAACTGCGGTTTTTGCAAGGTCATGCAATTTAATCGCTTAAAATTCCATAAATATCCTGCATATTCCTTCGCATTTTTTAAGAAAAGGTGCCGCGTGACCAGGTTGTCTCAGTGGGTACAGCAGGCGCACATATACAGGGAGGTTTATGCCTCAAAGCAGAGGTCAAGGGTTCGAATCCGACCTGGGACGATTTCCTGCATTCCCCCTCTCTCTCCCCTTTCTCACCTAGCTGTCCTATCAAATAAAGTTGGAAAAGCCCCAAAAATAATCGTAAAAAAAATACAAAATCAGGGATTTCTGTCCGCATCAATCACAAAAAATTGTCAATCTCTGACTATAGAATTCATGACGATCCTAGTGTTGTTTTTTAAGTCAGACTTAGTGGTGAGTGAAGCTGTAGCAGAGACACAGACAGAGTGATGTCTTGGGTTGGTGCAGAGAAACAAATGTCTTCTGTTTCCCTCTTCAGCTCTTCTGCTTTTAATATTTGGTTCCCTGGCATTTGTTCTATAGTGCAGAGAATAATCTCACGTCATTTTTGGAAGCTTGTATTGCTGGTGATTTGAACCTGCATTGATTCTGGTGTGATGTCTTTGTCTCCCATGTTTGCTGCAGGCCAAAGGAAAGAAGCAGCTGTTTGTGCAGCTGGTGCTGGATAACATTTGGAGTTTATATGATGCCGTTGTGACTAGGAGGTGGGTGAAATACGACCCTGAAACTCTGTTACATTTTAAAAATCATGAGCACTATTGCTTTCTTCTCTTTTTTCCCCCATGAACTGAACTCTAAGAAAAGAACAGAAAAAAAATAACATCATACTAAAGATGAACGAGTAAGACAGAGACATACAAAAATAATGATAAAACAATACCAGACACACACACACACACACACACGCACACACAGGCACACACATGCACACGGACACGCACACACACCACCAGACTACATCTACATCGCTACGTTTTGGTTTAAAAAATGAATATCTTTTATAGTGCTGTCAGTTAAACGTGTTATTAACGGTGTTAACGAAACCCATTTTAACAGCAATTTATTATTGCGAGATTAACGTTCTTTTTGGACTAGCAAACTTTGTTGTTTTTTCACATGCTGTTGCAACAACTAGTAACCTTAGAAAAACTACAACACCACACCGGATCTAGCTAGAACGGAAACAAAACAGGCACGCCACACACACTTGCGGGCCAAAGAGTAGTAACGTTACGTTTTGAGTGGACGGCGAGCGCGACACGCCGAAATAGACGCCAATAAGATTCTGAATGGAAAGTTTACTTTTTAAAAGTTGCCGAATGTTCCATTGACAAGACCAAAGGGATCTGTGTGTTTTGGTCGTTGTGAACTTAGCTATCATTGCAGCACGTCCAGTCTAAAATACCACTTGATGGCCAAGCACACAGCTGATGCCAATTACCCCCCCCCCCCTTGTCAAAGTATTTTTTTTCACCATTTTATTGATTGTGTGAGAGATTATTTGCTCCAAGTGAGAATGTTGGTGTGAAATTGTACACTACACTAGGCTATATTTCAATGTTGTTTTCAATAAAAAAATATTTGCACAAAGCAAGCCGATCCACTTTTCCATGTTGATAAGAGCATTAAAGTGGAAAAAATGATGGGGCAAAAAGAAATAAAGGGACATTTAGAATAGATGAAAATGTGCGATTAATTACAAGTTAAGTATGACGTTAATGCGATTAATCACAATTAACTATTTTAATTGTTTGACAGGACTAATCTTTTGCTACGTTTACACCTCTCGTTCCTCCAGCTCTAGTGTTTTCCGAGCCCCTAAACCGGGAAACCTTTGATAACACTGCTGACCCATTTTGGTTTGGAATCTGCGGGGTTGTGTTGCAGTCTCAACGGCCGCAAATGGAGACCTTCGGCAACACCGTCTGCTTGGCTCTTATCTGTCAGGATTATTGCTCTTTGAGACTAAAGCTACTAACGTTACCATGGCCACTACCAGCAACGGGCGGAGTGTAAATGCTGCCTCCTGTTTACGCCCAGTATACAAGAATGTTGATGTGATAAATGGTTTGGGCGAGTTCTGGCCTTCTGGAGCTATAAACTATAAAATTCCCAATTTATATCGGCCAATATCCATTTTTTTTTTAAAGAATCCAGAAACGCGTAACTAAACATGAACAGCAACATTAACAACATTAGTTACTTCTAGTTATTTATGGGTTCTCACTCAAATAACATGACAATTTGTTTTATTGTCACAACAGAGGAACATCAAAATATATTAAAGTTCTGATAAACAAAATGTATAAAAATACAAACTTAAGATGTGAAACATAAAGTCCTTTGATTAACAAAAAATAAAATGAGTGTTGACAACAGGGACGTTGTAGAGCGCCCTCTGGTGGACAAACTATGCAACGCCAACACCCATAACATGACCGTTATTTTTTAAATACTCATATATCAGAATGATTTATTTGTCATTATAAATGATTCAGATGAATGAATATTAAAAAGAAATGATCGTCCATGATAAGTGCCGATACCGACAGATTGAGAAATGCCTAATATTGGCTAATAATATCGGTCGGGCTCTACTTTACACATTTCAAAAACAGATGTAGATATGTGCCCCTCAGCACTATTGCTTTGTTAATTGAACGATTTCTATGTTGTAAGGGGATGTTTTAACATGAAGATATACTGAAGTATATATTATATCATCAGTGTGTTGCTATCCATGTTCAAACGTCCACCTGTAAAGTCTATCCATCCTGTTTCTGTGACTGTAGAGACAAGGAGAAGGTGGAGAAGGTGGTAGCATCACTTGGGGTGAAGGTGATGGCCAGGGACTCTCGTCACTCGGACCCCAAAGTTCTTCTTTCTGCCATCTGCAGCCAGTGGTTACCTCTGGCCCAGGCTGTCCTCTGTATCCTTTGCCTTTTGGCCTCTCTCTCTTATCAGCTAAACATCTTTCCCTTCATATTTGTTTGTTTGACTGCCTTAGGTGAGCTTTTTTTTTTTGGAGGGGGGGGGAGAGGTGGTTCTTTGCATTTGTTGTCAAGTTTTCTTTAACACAGTCTGTAGCAATGGTGTGTGAGAAACTTCCCAGTCCCATAGACATGACGGCAGAGAGGGTGGAGAAACTGATGAGTGTCTGGCCGCTGCGGTTCGACTCGCTGCCCGAACAAACACAAGAGCTGAAGAGAGGTAGACACACACACACAAACCCACACCCCATATTTTCCGGACTACAAGTCACACTTTTTTCATAGTTTGGCTGGTCTTAATCGAATGCGACTTATATATCAAAAATATATAATTTAACATGTTTTTAAACGTTAATTCATACTGAAAACATTACCATCTACAGCCACGAGAGGGTGCTCTAGGCTTGTGAAAACTACATGCTGCTCCCAAAGACAACTGAGAAAGACTGAAAACGAGCAAAAAGACCCGAAAAAGAAAATAATTTTCTGCAGATTACAAACTGCAAGTAGTAAAAGATGCAGCCAAAAATGGTAATCGAGCAGCAGAAAGAGGTTTGGAGTGAGTGAGAAACTTGTAAGGGACTGGCAAAAGGGTTCCTCTTACTGAAATGAAGAAAACAAAGGAAGCTAATCGTGGGCTGAAACCAAGATGGCTAAAGGAACCAGAGCTAGAGGAGCGGGTCCAAATAGGTGGTTGAACAACGTGCAATGGTGCAACTACGTCTCCACGCCTTGGTAGTTCTGTGTGCTGTAGTTGAATAACTGTTAATGTGTTACGTTAACATAACAGGCACCTACCGCATTCAGCTTGTTGTCCTATGTGCTAAATGTCTATTCTTGGTCTTGGATTTTGTGAAATAAATTTCTAGTCCAATATGTCTTATATGTTTTTTTTCCTCTTCATAACACGTTTTTTGACTCATACTCCGGAGCGGCTTGTAGTACGGAAAATATGGTATGGTGGTATACACAAAAGTTTAAAGGTAGGGTCTGACACACCAACACGATAATCGGCTCTTTGGACCGTCTTCATTATGGTCAGCCTGGCATGCTTGGTCGGAAGGCGAACACTGCCGGCAGTTCCAATGACCACTCTAATAGTCGAGTGCTAACCCGGAAACAAGGAGCGTGACAAGCTAGACTAGAGTCTCTCAAAATCTGACGATTATCTGTTAAACTGACCTTTGTCGATCTGAAATGAAGACAGATTCAGCAGCTGCACGGCCTATTTCTTGCTTAAAATGTTTTCAGAAGCACATTTTGGTGAACTATTTCAGGAAAATAGGAGATAGTATTCTGAACAAGCCGTTCACGACAGTCTGGCTTTGAAATTCTGGGAAAATCAGACCCACATGACGGGTTGTCCAATCAGCTGCAGTCGGCATCGCGTTGGTGTGTTTTGAGGCTCTTCTTTTTGGCAAACTCGGGGAGGCGGTCAGTCTGACTGCCTTTTCTGCCAATGGTCAGCCGTCGGCTTGGTGTTTCATGACCCTATGAGACAAGCCGGCACAACTGTGGTGTCTATGACTATGACCTGGTGACTGACTGACAGGCTGAGGTTGCAAGACAAGGTAACTTTATTTCTATAGCACATTTCAGCAGCAAGGCAATTTGAAACATTAAAGGAGCTCTAAGCGATGTTGGGTGACGTTACTTCTTGTTGACAAAACGAGACTTGCTCGCCCCTCCCTCCTCCTCATCCCGTCCCCTCCCCCTCCCTTCTGTGCTTACGTGCACTAACCCCCAACCCCCAAATCCCTCTTGTCGGTTATTGGCTTGAACACTGTATGTGAATGCTTCGTGGTACAGGTTGGCACACTTTGTTTTTGTTGCTGTTTGTAGACCCTGGGCTGTCTACAGAAACCGCATTTTTTACAGTGTGTTCTGGGGACAGGCAGCTAGCAGATAATGAGGAGATGGTTTTACAGTGTGTTCTGGGGACAGGCAGCTAGCAGATAGTGAGGAGATCTTTGCTGTAAATGAAACATTTTGTGGCTTATAACACACATGACATTGCTTAGAGCACCTGTTAAAGAGCAGTTAAAAACAATCATCAAATAAAACAGGCTACAATAGAGTAAGATACAAATACAAGAATAAAAGTTACGGTCCTGTTTAAGAAATGAATAATTATTTGATTTAAATAGGTTGTAGGGATGGGTTTGAGAGGAGAGAGGGAGGGTTTAATATTTAGTTTTGAGTGTAAAATCTTCTAAATAAATAACCAAATGTTCTCAGTTAATTATGATAAATAGTTTTGGAATTAGGTTTTACAACTGAAATAAGTTTTTATTACAGAGGGAAAGTAACAAAAAAGGTATCGTTGGATACCAGAACCGAATTTTGCTAAACCCTAGTATCTGAGCCTTTAGGGTCACTGCTCATGTTTCCCATTTTTGATGCAGGAGATATAACTTTGTACATTTTTGACTCAGTGTTTGAAATAAGAAATTTAGCAAATATTTGATTTGTTATAGTCACAAATCCTAATTGCGGCTGAAGTATATTATCTTTGAATAACAGTGTATCCTATCGTTACAAATGTATCTACATTGTTTTACCTTTGGTATAGATGAGGGACTGTGTATCTACAGATCAGATCGTTGAGATACACACACTGATTGCTAATGTTTTACCCGTGTAGATTGACAGGTAAAAAAGGCGCGATGGAATTCAGTTGACATATCTGACCTGGCACTTGATCCGAATGCTGTTTAATAAGCACATAAACTGGGAAGAATTTAAATGACATTTCTCAAAAATAATACCCTGTACCTGAAATGATGTTTTAATTTTGTTATTTGGACTAAATGACCAAATAATGTTCGCTAATCTAGCAAAATCAGCAACTCACTTCAAACTGAATAAACACTACTGTGAAACATATTTCTTCAAGTGAGAATACAAACAAAAACAAAGTCTTACATACATATAGGTAAGTTTAATATATCACTTGGCTGTCTGAAAAGTTGACATTTGAAAGTTCAATTCCAGCTTGTGATGGTGCAATGACTACATGTTGACATGATCCATTGTTTTTGGTAAACGGCTGCGGCTCCACCTTGGTTTTAACAAAGACTTTGGCGCTCATCTGCCTTCTGTGTAGTGATTTCAGATGTGTGTTTGACTCTTTTTCCTCCCCTTGGTTGCTCTCCAGCGTTCCTCCAGTGTTCCAGTGGGGAAAACCAGCCACTCATCATCTTTGTGTCCAAGATGTTTGTTGTTGACACCAAGGCATTGCCTCAGAACAGACAAAGGTAACTGTGTGTGTGTGTGTGTGTGTGTGTGTGTGTGTGGGGGGGGGGGGGACAGGACAGACAGCGTAGTCAGCAGTAGTCAGTAGATGGGGCTGTAGTGCCGCCTCATACAGTATGTCTGCTCTTCATTGGATGTAAAGGAAGGAGCCGAGTTGGCCCACACTGGTGAAACTTTTTAGTGTTAAATCACTGCTCTGTAACAACCATTTTATTTTTATGCATAGGCAGTATCTTGTTTGGTTTTTAAATGTTATTTTTGGGGGATTTTATCCCTTAATTTGACAGGACAGATGAATGGAAATGGACTAGCCATAATTCTATGGTATAGCGCTTTTCTAGTCTTAACGACTACTCAAAGCGCTTTTACTTAGTACAGGAACCATTGAACTCAGGGTTCAGCGTCTTGCCGCAAAGGGCCACAGGTCAGAGTCAAATCTGGTCCGCTGCATCGAGGAGTAAAACCTCTATATATGGGCGCCAATATAGCTCAGTTGGTAGAGCGGGCGCCCAGATATAGAGATTTTACTCCTTGCAGCAGCCAGTAACTTGTCAGGATGCACCACTGACTTCCCAGCACGTCACCTCCTCTCAGGAAAGCAGCATTTAGCAATGAAATCCCTGTTAATAATTTAACAGATTAAAGTATAATGCTGAAACCAATTTATTATTATTATTATTATCAGATTTTAAGAACTCTCCAACATAAATATTGGTATTGGCCTGAAAAGTCCAGGTTGGGTGTGGCTCTACCTGCCGTTGCATTGTCCATGGTGCAATTCTAAAGGACACAGCACAGCAGTATGTTGGGGAGAGTGTGCACATGGCCTCATTAGGAGGAAACAGTTCCTTTCAAAACTGTTTAGTGTGGTCTATATATTACCCAGAGCAATAGCGACACAGTTTCTTTTTTTTCTTTTTTTCACGATTACACCGTGAAGGCAGAAATCTCAAAGTCAAAATGGGCAAAAAAACAACCAATCAGCATAGCTGGATATCAGGATGGAGAGAGGATTTGTTTGTGTGAACAACAATGACAAATGTATTATTATTTGATTTTTGAACCCAAAAAACTGAACAGAGTTCACGGACCCGCAGATCTCATTTATAACTTTAATACATTAATCTTCAATGTATATTAAGAGGAAACCTGAAGAAATAAAATGTGTCAGTCATGGAAGGGATGCTGGTTAGTGCTGCTGCCTCACAGCAAGCAGACACTCCAGAGTTGAATCTCCGGTCTGTTTGGAGTTGCATGTGCTCCCCGTATTTTGCGTGGGTTTTTCCCCTGGGTAACCTGGTTTCCCTCTGTCATAAAGACATACGTGCTAGGTAACTAGGACTACAGTTAAAAAATAGCCATCTGGCTAACTGGCTTATTTACAGAAATGTTTAATGATTAATGTGCATTGTCCTCATAAATAAATCAGTCTTAAAATCTTAAGTTGTGACATGCCTAGGCATGACCTGTCTCTCATAGTATTCCCCTGAGGGCTCCAGCTGTTAGGCCTCTCTGATCTGTCCGTCCTTCTTGGAGGTGAACTGAGGGCAGACCACAGCCCCCCCATCCCTGCTCCTCCACAGTTGGTGATGGATGGAATTGGCCTGCCTTGCATGTCTGGCTTTAGGATCTGACTGCACTCAAACATCACAGTGCTGCTTTCTTCAGTGTCTGGGTTGTTAATCTAAGCCCGGCTTCACAGATTCTGTCTTCAAGCCCTTTGTGAAGCCTGGGGACGAGGCCCACCACTTCCTCTCACCCAGAAGTACAGCAGAGCCGCCCTCGCACTTAAAAGGCCTGTTAAAGCAAACAGTTGCATGTTGCCATTCCTCATTGAAAGCGGATGCTTACAGGAGACTGGAATTGATTTGGGGGGAGTCATTAAAGTGTTGCTCCCAATATTGGTGTAATGGTCTGTCCAGTAGAGGACGTGTGTGAGCTGTTAATGGGCCGGAGAGAGCTCATTGTCTTTGCTCTGCCTCATTGTGCAATAAAGAGTGATTTAAAATTAGCTAAATTGGGCCTGAGCTGTACACTGCTCCACTGCAGCCTAGTAAACTCCTATGACAACCATTACAGCAGTCCTCCACTCATAACTGTCCCAGCATTACCAGTTTGACACAAGGAAAACTCTGCAACATTCCGTGAAGCTATAGCACGTCTGTCTCCCCCATAAGGAATTCAAAGTAATGACGACAAAACTGTCAGCGCGATCACATGATACAAGCCTTCTGTAACCATGCACCACCCCCACCCCTCCTCCATGCATTTGCTAGTAGCCAAGGAGGACACAGCGGATTAAACAGACAGACTCTTCAGAAGAGTTCATTATATTTACTTGCTTTTCTGCGCGGGCGACAAAATCTTCTGAACATAGTCATACTAAGAGATACAGATAGTTGTGTGGAGCTGATAGTGTTAATTAGCTTTGTAGCAACTCATTTGGCACTGGCTTTAACGTAACATGTTAATTAAAATTAAAAAGTTACGCACTAAAGCTTTAAATTTATTACAACTAGTCATTCGCTGAGATCTGGAAACTAACTAACTTTTTGCATTTCTGCTCTTGTGTTTGTGAAGGTTTGGTTTCAGAAGGCTGTGAACATAACATAGGGTTAATATAGAGTACTCCGAGGACATGGAGGCCTTATCTGACCTGAATCGTTGATTTGTGTGTTTAGACATTGCAGTGGTGTTTTATCTGGGGATCAGACAGTTTTTTCTCCCAGAGAGGATGCATTTTTTATGAAACAAAACAAACCCTTAAACATTTGAACTCGATCAGACCTTTGGAAGTCCCAGTAAAAGCAGAGCTTCTTCTTGTGTCTTGTTGCTGTGCTGAAACCCCCGACATACACCGTGAGCACACAGCATATCTGATGCAGAGTAGAAAGATCCGCCTTAAGCCCTCTGGCTGGCTACG
>NC_048407.1:5399108-5405021 GCF_013103735.1 Etheostoma cragini
CCCCTCCTGTCACAGGACTGGATCCTAATGGCAGACTATGCCAATGCACTAGCAGGGAAACAGAGCAGCACACAGAGGAGAAAAGATAGAGACAGGCTGTCAGAGATGACTAGGATGGGGAGAATGAGATACAGATAAGTGAGAGAGAGACAGAGAGCGGCAAGAAAGGCAGTTCATAAAAAGGAAGTACAGGTCATCTCAGACTGTGAGCCATAAAGGAAAAAGGCTGCCCAAAATCTGGTTTAATTAGCCTGCACGAGCTTCCATTCTTTTTTGCCCACTACCTGCATTACACACACACACACACACAGACACACACACACAGCAACCACATACTGTATGCCACTAGTCCAGGGTTGCCGCTAACAATCATTTTTATTATTAATAAATGTGTGGATAGTTAATGGATTAGGTCTCTAAAATGTCAGAAAATTGCGAAAAAAATGGTCAGTGTTTCCCAAAGCCCAAGATGACAGGATGACGTCCTCAAATGTCTTGTTCTGTCCACAACTCAAAGATATTCGGTTTACTGTCACAGAGGAGTAAAGAAACTTGACAATGTTCACATTTAACAAGCTGTAAACAGATATTATTGACTCAAATTGATTAATAAAACAGGATTAATAGTAATAATGGATTAATCGTTTCAACTCCAGACTAAATCTTCCATGACAGCTAATGAGCTGGCTCAGAGCTTTGTACAATTTCCATTCATCTTACGGTTTCTGAATATGTGGCATACATGCCAATGTCAGAAAGAATATCATCTCAGTCACTGCTCCGTTTTTCATCCGCTCGAGACAGAAAAGAAATCATCTTCAATTAAAATCCTTCAGTGGTAAAATGCCATGAAGTGTGTTTAGCAGGGAGCTTAAATATCAATATATCGGTTCATTTTCCAGCACACTTTTTTTTACAATATTAAAAGGTCTGCCTGTCATTGCGATCGTCCGGCTTCAGTGTTTGGAAGCCATTACTTCATAACCGCAGCAGGCGAGGCCAGAAACCAAATCCTGCCTGGCGTTCCCATTATTACCAGTGAGCGACTGCTTCACTATGGTTTTTATTTATGTATTTATTATGTATACTATATATTCCGACACAAACTGTTACAAACAATACACTGAGAAATTAGAATGCCTCCCAGAGCCAAAAAAAAACACAGAGAGGAAAGCTGGGAGGGAGGGAGATAAAACATCACACAGAAACAGACGCACAAAAACACATACACACTGACAGACCCAAGACAAGGGACCAATGGCTCAAGGCTGTAGCCCGGACCTCTAGGAGTCTGCAATGTTGCGCCAAGTGTCCAGGGTCTTTCCTGGCGCTCCATAGATGCGTGCCGTAGGGAGTTTCATATAGACTACATTCAAGAAGGAACGGGACCATGCAAGGATAGAAAGGTCATGTTGTGGTTTCCAACGGGTTGCAACAATTTTCTTTGCAGCTGTTAGTCCACCAAATACAGCACGCTTTTGAGTTCTAAAGAGCTGAAAAGCTGACAGATCAGATTCAGAATGAAAACATTGACAGTAACAGGCACAGTAACATTAATCAAGATGGAAATGTAGAATGCAATATAGTTCCAGAACTAACCAACGGGAGAGCAATGCCTTTGGCTTTTATTGGGCAGAAAGTGCATAAAAGGATGTTTATTGTTTTCATGTGGTACATCTTCCAGGGGGTGAAATGTAAATGTGCTGTATTTATATAGCGCTTTTCCAGTCTTAACAACTGCTCAAAGCACTTTTACATCTACAGGAAACATTCACACACATTCATACACTGTGGCCGGGGCTGCCATACAAGGTGCCACCTGCTCATCAGATAAACATTCACACACATTCACACAATGACTGCAGGGGCGGAGATCGAACCACCAACCTTCCGATTGGCAGGCAACTGCTCTACCACCGAGCCACAGCCGCCCCAAATAAGTCCAATGAATGAAATTGTACTGAATCTGCTGATGATCTGGATTGCATGATACTTCTGGATTGTTAGACCATACATCATTCCAGTCAAGATTGCTACTCAGTCCTGGGCAATCACGTGCCCAGATCCTCTCAATAGGAAAGGCCAAGCGGCCAGATATCAGTAAGAACTGATAAAGCCTAGATACCGTACCACAGTTTTTAGGGTAACTATCTTCCAGATAGGAGGGGTGGGCAAAGGCCTCTGCCAAGGGACACTGTATGCCCTGCACTGTATAGTGCTGATCCTAACCCCAGCATTTGACTGGTGAGCGTAACATAGAGACCGCCTTCAAAATATTAGGTGCTTAAGCTGACACAAGTGTAATTTTCCTAAAACTATATTCTGTTGTATAAATCACAATTCTGCCTGTGTTGTTTGAACGAGAGGACAAAACTTTAAGCGGAAGATTCCGTTTGACAGTGATGGCCACTCCTTTTGTTTTTAAGCTTACTGAGGAGGATGCAACCATCTGATATCATCTGTTGGCTAAGCGGCCGGTATCAGTCTGTAGCAAATGCATCTCCTGTAACAATGCAATGCCAACAGTTCTCTTTTTAAGTAAGACTAGGGTGCTGGCTCGCAGGTTGCATTCAGACCACCACAGTTCAGACTAAAAATTTAAGATCACCCAATATCAAAAAAACGCTTTTCTAAGTGAAAGTAGATGTGGGAAAGCAACATGGTACTGCCTTTCACTTCGTTAAATCCTAACAATAGTGCATCCAACAAGACACAGAACAAAACCAGACAAGGCAGCGACAATTTGACACAGTGCAGCGAAAAGGAACAGCATCCCATAGTTACCTTGTTGCAACAGCAACTGGTTCTCTACTAAATTGACTTTAAAATAAACTAATTTCTTTTCTACAAAAACAAGAAATAAAAAGCACAAAATAACAAGCACATTGGAAAGGAGACTCTAACCTAGTAGTGGCCTAATTAACCTATGGAGCGTAGGCTATATCAAACAGGACAGACATGAGACAGAATCCGAGTCGCCGGCCATCTCCGTGTCCACGAGGTCAGTTGCTTTGAGGGAGATTTACGTGCAGCCTGTAGGGTAGCCGTCTTGGTTGAACATCAGCGTGCGAATAGTAGAGGAGTTTTCTTTGGCTATCGCTGTAGATTTGGTGGGCTCTCACAATCTCGATCTGTACATCTGCCAGTTTTGGGAGCCAATTAGGCAGAGAGCGTGAGAGCAACTAAATAGCATTAGGACCTTCTGGCCCACTCTTTCAGAAAATCTCTAATGTACAGCATCCCAGCATTTATAGTTATTGCTAATTCCCAATGTCCGTCACTAACACAGCTTTTTGCCAGTCATAAGAAACATGAAAGGACCATGAAACATTGCCACGTTAAAATACATTAAGCACTTAGCTTAATTCAGAGGGCACCCAGCTCCGTTTGCATTTTGGTGGTTTCCTGTCTGAATCCTGAACTCACGCTGTGGCCCCCATTTATATCAAATTAATGCAAAAGAGTAGTGCAATCAGTCAGTGATTCGGCAGGACCGGTTCTGTTGTCAGGGGCAAATTATGGGCTGTTTTAAGTGGTTTGTCATCATGGAGCTGAACTCTGTGTTGCATGCCGTCACTCAGGCCTATTGTGAGCAGCTGTGTTGCTATAGCCACAGTGGTCTTTTTGAAGAGGGTATATATACACACACACTCCACATGCACACACAGACCACACTGCATACACAGAAACACAGAGGTCATGAAGCATAACTAATGCTGGGATAATTGTGTTCTGTTTTTACAGCTCGTTCCTGAGCTACCTATCTGGGAATTTTTAAGTTTGCCACTTCAAGAATGTTTACTGAACAGAGTCCATGTTTTAAAAGTGGTTTGTGGTCAGGGGCAGCAGAATGTTTCACGTGTTGACAGAAGTCCCACGCTCCCGTTGTCCAGAAGAGATGTTCCAAGGGCGATTTGGCCTAAAAATTAAAAATCCCCAATTTTTTCTAAACGAAAAAAAAGATTTATTTAAACGTCTTTTATTAAAGAACATGAGTCGATTGTACATTCTGAGTCTTTATTTTTTTTTTAGGTAAAAAACACACATAAAAAACAACAACAATTACGAGCGGAATCCAGGCCTCTGTTGATCAACCATTCAGTTGGAAGTCTTTTCACTGAGATGCCTTGACTCCCCCCGTGCACGGGTTTCAGGTTCCAAACCTAGGAAGTGGAAGGGATGTTGGGATCAGGCTCGAAGGACTAAGCTGTCAGAAAAATTATTACCAAAAGCAACCAAGAGTCACTGGAGTCACTTTAACAAAGGTTTACTTGCGCAAGGAGTCAATCACAAACGGTGAAATGAGTACAGAGATTGACTTGAAAGCGAACTCCGCAGTCTTCACTTTATACACGAAAGTCTTCTTCTGGTTCATTTGTTAAAAAAGATTATTTAGCAGATGCAGGGATATGTAGACTACTCTGAACAAAGCCTCTCTCATCTGTTTTAATTGGTGTCATGAATTTGTATCATTAGGTGTAACCCTGTTTTCCTGTTTGAAGATGTATCTGGGGGAACCAACCATGAACCAATCCTCCTTTCTTATGGAGCTTCTTCCTCATCTTTCTACTCTCATTCCTTCCAAGTGAACGGAGTGATTGTTACAATATATATATATATATATATACATATACTGTATATAGTATAATTTTTTTTGAACAGCTTTACTAACACTGTAAGAATGTAATATAATTGCTATTATTGTTTGTTTGGCTTGGCTCAGGTTACAGAGAACCGATGCCAAAGAACTTTTTTTAATTATCTACTCTGACATTGTCATAACGGAATAAGAACATAAAAAAAACTACTGTAGATTTTTGGTCATGGTATCAGATCGGTGCCAGCATACCAGCATTTTTGGCAGTATTGGAGGCTTTTTCAATACTTGTATTGTATCAGAACAACTCTATTGTCCAGTAAAGTGACGCTTTGGCAATAGCTGTGGATGGCTATCTTACTTACAAGCTAGTAAGCCTATCCTCCCTGTTGTGTTATTTTTTTCACATTTTTTGTGTTGCTAATAATATATCGGATTTATGTAAATATATATTTTCTTTCATCAACTTTCTGGAAAATGATCAGTGAATAATGTAATGCCCACCTTGCAATAACTATGAGCACCCCCTGATGAAGATCTTCGATGTAAAAGCAAAAATCCTGGGACAAAATCTTCAAATGGGGCTCCGAGTTCCAATTTGTCTCAGTTTAGGGGTCCTTGATGTGAAAAAGTTTGGGAATCCCTGGGATCAGCAGTTATCTGGAGGTCTAATGGAGTTCTTACCTGTGTCTGTGTCTGTGTCTGTGTCTGTGTGTGTAGGACGTTGACCCAGGAGGAGATAGCCCAGCGCAGGGAGCTGGCTCGGCAGAGACATGCTGACAGGATGGCAGCTGATCAGACGGCAGCAGAGAGCCACTCACAGGAAGGCCAACCTGCAGGATGTGACTCGGGTACGCGCCACTCTCTACTCGTTGACTCATTGCTAGTGCTCAGTTTTCATCCATCTTTTTAATTCTGTAAATGCACAACACTTTGACAAAACACTAGTACAAATATTTCTGATCGCTAATGTTTTCATCATTACAGTTGACGGAGAGCTAAGAGGAAAAGGTGGCTTGAATGCTCAAAAGATTTAAATATTAGCAGTATTTAATCCATGTTTTTTTTTTTACTTTTCAAATATCACAATATTTTTTACCTAATACATCGACATTGATACCAATATTGCGGCGATATTGTAGGGTTGGGTATCTGTGCTTTCACAAAATATTTAGTGACATTTTCTTTCGTAATTCAAGTTTTTCATGGAAGCAGATTTCATCTTAAGTAGTATAAATAGATAAATAGTATAGCAAATACATATATATATCTATACATCTATATATAAATATATATATATATATATATATATATAT
>NC_048407.1:5405121-5412941 GCF_013103735.1 Etheostoma cragini
AAGGCAAAAGGGGGTCCAACCCGTTACTAGCATGGGGTACCTAATAAAGTGGCCGGTGAGTGTATATATACATACATACATGTGTACATACATTTACTTTTATTGTACATACAATTCGGTATAAATAGATAGATAGATCGATCTACGACAATATCTAGCCCCATATAGCGACAACGATATAATATTAAGGATATTATATTGTTATCGATATATATTGCCCAGCCCTATTTAACACTTAATAATAATAATGATAATAATAATAATGATAAAGACCATAAAAAGAAAACTAGATACAGCATCCGGTGTGTAAGGAAGACGGTTCCCTGTGATTGAGTCTCACAGGAACACTTTGTGTGTGTGTGTGTGTGTGTGTTTCTCCCTGTTAGCTAAGATGGAGGGTCTGACTCTGAAGGACTCCCAGCCAGAGGAGGACCAGCAGACCTTTGTCGCGTTTGCGCGGGTCTACAGCGGCGTGGCCAAGAAAGGACGCAGAGTATTTGTGCTGGGGCCAAAGTATGACCCCGCCCGGGGCCTGAGCATGGTAAACCCCCACAGCTATCAGCACCTGTTCCCCACTTCTCTTCTGTCTGCATGATGTTCCAAGCTGTTGTAAATGTGCTACGTTTAGACATTGAAATATTAAGGTGACATTAGTTGACACCAGTGGTAGAATGTAGGTTTCAACTCAGATTCATACAAGAATAAAGAAAATCTAAGGTATCCCACTGCAGTATGCATTCACTGGTGCAGTGGTGGAATGTAACTAAGTACATTTACTCAGATACTTTTCTTACAAATATTGAAGTACTTGAGACGTTTCTCTTCATGCTACTTTCTACTTCCATTCTGTTACATTTCAAAGAGAATTTTTTTACTTTTTACTCCACTACATTCATCTGGCAGCTTTTGTTGCTACTTACTTTACAAATTAAGATTCATGCACACAATACACCTGAAGTTTATATAATCTGATGTTTCATAATAAATAAACCTACCTAACAATATAACGGCCTACAAGTCCAGTTGAAATGAATAGACCATTATACACACAACTTTTTGGATACTTTACACTTTCTAAAATGGAAGGATTTTACTGCATCAAGTAATTTTACTTTTAATACTCTAAGTACATTTTTCTTATGATACTTACATACTTTTAATAAAGTAACATATTCAGTTAAGTGTTGGCCAACTGTTATTTTCAAGGCCGATTCCGATTTATTATTATTACCAATTTGGAACCAATATGCATTTACAGTGACATAAAACTTAGTTTAAATGCCTTAAAGCTACATTGTGTAAGAATTTCATCCCTCTAGCGGTGACATTGTATATGACAGCGGGGGAAAAAAATCAATACAGTATAGTATCGCAATATTTTCACTGGCAATATAATATCGATACACAGGCGCCAAGTAACGATCTTTTGACATTTATGTATTGGTCAGTTTGTCTGCTTGACAATTCCATTTTGCAGCAATGAAATTGAAGTGATATGAACCAACAGAGAAATGTATCTTTTTAGATAGAACAGATGTTGACAAAGTTTCCTTTTGGGGACATCATTTGATATTGGGAAAAATTAGAAGTTGGAAAAAAGGTTACAAATGGCAATATTTCACAGAATATTGCAATATGTTTAAAGTTGCAATAATATCGTATGGTGTCATAAGTATCGGGAGGCGTCTGGTGATTCCTACCCCTAGTTACTATGTGTGAGCCTCCTTGCTCCTCCTGCTAATCCCCTCTTTGGTCTCCGCCAGCTGCCAGAGGGTTCCAGTGCTTGGGACCATGTGCCTGCCGTGCCCCATCTGTCCGTCTGTTCCATGGACAGCCTCTACCTGCTGATGGGCCGGGAGCTGGAGGAGCTGGACGAGGTGCCTGTAGGGAATGTCCTGGGTAAATATGTCCGTCTCTTCTTTCTTCTTGTTGCATGCCAGTGGCTGTTCCTTTCTTTAAGGGAACGAGTTTGTGATCTCACCCGGTCAGAGACAAACTCATAACCAAGGGTTGATGCATAGAGTGTATAAGAGAAGCAAAAACATCTGGATGGTCCTGATGGCTTGCTGCAGTACAGGTTATAACAACTTTGATACCGCGGCTCCAACGCCCAACTAGTGACCCCAAAATTAAAAGATGGCAGCGCCCGTATCCGGGAGATTTTGCCTTCACTTTGGTATACTATTGTAACAACTCTTACCTTCCACAAATGCATACATAAAGAACAGATACGTTGGGAAGATCTACTCAGCCTATGGAACCATTTGTATACTATCCTCTGTTTTAACCTCTTCAACAATAACAATGCCGAGGTACCACCACCTTCAGACGTCTTTCTGTTCTCCATACTACACTTTTTAACCTAAAAAGTGGCCTAATTGTTTGCTGGAACCCAGATCCTTCCTTGGTTAAACCCACTCTCTGAGAGCTCATGCCTCTTCTCTCCCACACCTTATTCCCTTGATTAAGCTCGTGTTCAGACAACATGATTATACAGTACACATGACATTACTTTTATTAGTCTGGCGCTTTTGTCCAAAGCGACTTCCAATAAGTGCGTTCTGCAATGTGGGTACAACCCCAAGAGAAAGTGCAAGAGTCGTGCAATCAGCTTCATCAGATATGCTGATCCACTTTAAGATTATTTCGAGACAGTAAAGGACTTCTGCTGTCTGAAAATCACACGCACCATTTTATTGTTTGACCTAGACAGGATTTAGCGGTCCCTGGAGACGGCTCTGTCTGCCGTCTTTATAGTTCGCCAACCACGCTTTTCTCTTTTTCCTCATATGCATGACCTTTTTCAGACACATTCAGACACACATTACAGCTAATTAAGCACTGTCTATACTCCCTGCGGGCTCCAGCCTTAGTAACTGTTTAAGATCCATTTTCTGTGATATGTGTATATATTTTTCTGGCCGTTAGTAGTTCTAATGGAGCTCGGAAACTCGCTGAGTTTAAGTCTAACAGTAGAACCTATGCTGTTACTGGCACCATGTGCCAGAAATCTAAAACCAAAACATATTTTCTCTCTGACCTTTTGGTGGTATCTCTCCATAAATTCTTAAAAAATTCAAAATGTTACTGTACTATTAATTCAATAGAATTCCAATTAACAATATAGTTGTCTCTTTCAGTCAAATTTAAAAATATTTCTATATTACTACTTAAACCAATTCAAGTTTTGATTGAATTCCAGGATACATCTTGTGGTTATATCAATGTCATGTTTCCCCCTTTGTCTTTTTTGTTGATATGAATATCAATATAGGGTCAAGTCCCCACAACTAAAAATTTAAATAACAATACTAATATATAGTATATAATATGTAGTACGTGTGCAGACTTGTGAGTTGATGTACCTCAAAAACATTTGTTTGCTGATATATAGATGCCATGTAAAGTTTAGGGGGAAGAAATGTTTTATTTCCACTGTATGTACGTTTGCATCAAAACCTGGTGCTGTTCCTGGGGACGTGCTGTTCTCAGCGCAGAATTGTGACAAGGGGGGGGGGGTCAACCTCCAGCTGACCCAGTAAGAGCGTGCGGACGCGTAGGCTGAATCCTTTGCAGCGGGGCGGGTTCCAGTCCGACCTGCGGCTCTTTGCTGCGTGTCATCCCCCATCTCTCCTCCACTTTTCCTGTCACTATAAAATAAAGGGAAAACCCCCCAAAAATTATGTTGAAAAAAAGAATTGTGACAGTGGTCGCTCTAGAGTGACGTCAAAGTGGCACGAATTCTGATCTGATTTTCCAAACTGAGGTTGCATTTTTAAAATAACCTGTTATGAAGACCCAAACGAAGGGAAGAGGAGGCCGGCCGGAGCAGGTACACAGGGTCTTATTAATTAACAATCCACAGAGAACACAGGGAGCAAAGAACAAGGCTAAATCCAGGGAAAACCCCCCAAAATAAAAAGTGTCGAAAAACTCCAAAACAACATAGGGGGAGAATGGAATGCCAAAACAGGGGGACTCCACTGGGAAAACTCACGGGGAAGATGAGGACGTTGACGAGAACAGGCAGGCTGACAAACGAGACTCCATGTAGCAACAAGGCAGAACGGTCTGACACCAGACAAAGGGGAACACAGGGGTTAAATACAAGAGGCAACAAGGAACAGGTGAGACATCAGGTGAATCACATTAGGGCGGGGCAGGGCAATCAGACAGGCACAAAGCAAAGCTAGACAAGACTAGACAAGACAGGAAACTACACTATCAAAATAAAACGGAAAGTAGAACAAACAGACACAGACACAGGGAACACAAGACTGGACCAGCAACACAAGACCAGGGAGAAAACGAAGACAAAAACACAAGGAGGCCAAAGAAAGTGAAAAATAAAGCCAAACAAAAACCCCAAACGACAACAATAACAAACCTGTAACAGATCTGGACCACATACAAAAGTGGCCCAAATCAGAACTGAAAAAGACCAGAGGCCATGTGAGTTGGTCTGTTTACACCATCATGATAAAAATAGGTATGAGAAACACATGGATTTGGGTCACTTTTGCCTTCATATAGAACATAGCCAGCTTCTAATCTAGAGTAGGTGCAATGGCTTACCGTCTAACACATCCAGGTGTGTACTATAGCATTTTTGTATGCTTGTATAGCATATACAGTAGAAGTAATGTGGCATGTGGTGATTGTTACTTTGTGCAGTATTGATGTGACCTCTCATTAATGTTCCCGGGCACTTTGAGCAGAGTGCTGTGGACCCTGAATGAAAGTTGGCCCTGTGTGATATTGTCCATTGGGACTGTGATGCATTATGAAGGAGCCATGCATTAGGCTATTGATGTGCAGTCATTAGTCGGCAGGGCGTGGGCAGAATGCATAGTAAGAACAAGTTGTCAATAAGACAGTCCGCCCTTGAGTGAGCATCACAGATCCCTCTGCTCCTCATTTAGTTTGGACCACACAAATGGGCCGTAAATGGATGTTGGGAGTGGCCTCCAGAGTCCAGAGCCTGGGGCCCAGAGTTCTCTGGCCGGTTCCACGGAGATGGATCTGACATGGTTAAAAGAAGTCTGTTTCTATAGTCTTTGTGAAAAGGAGCCTACTTCTCACTTGATTTATTACCTCAGTAAACATTTTTCATAAGGAGTTCATGGTCTCATTTGCTAGTTTCAAGTCTTTTTCAATACAGCATGATGTGCATTTAGTATATTATGGTCCCATTTATTTTAAAATAGACGATAAAGCAGGGGATGCTTTAATGTCAAGAAGTTTAGCTTAGCAATGCTAACCATGCTAACACTGTGGACATTAAAATAGACCTCAACTTGTTTTTGGGTGTTGTCCAGGTTTTTTATCTTAACCTTCGACGCTGTGTTTTCACTCCATCATTAATTGGTTAATAGGTTGGCTAAAATGTCTTGTTGTGCCAAACAAGCTTGCTAGCCACTGCTAGCGTTAGCCAGTAACTTAAGGTAAAATCGGCTATTTTTTGTTCTGTCGTAAATGCAGATGAACGGCTGCTAAATTTCCACCGTATGACTCGCTTCAGAAGGTTGAAAATTGGCAACTTTCCCTCTTAATGTTAGCTATGCCACATCATTCTCCCCAGCAACACCCTTATCAAAAAACATGGGGACATTCACATTGTCAAACTCAAGGCTTAATTTTAGAATCATTTCATCATCAAGAATTCCCCAAGTGAAGGAGGTTAAAAATTGTACCTTGGGGTCTTGTTCGCGAGTGAGGGGACAGTGGAGCGGGAGATTGGTCGGAGAATCGGAGCAGCGGGTGCGGTTTTTCCTTCAATTTATCACACCGTTGTGACAAAAAGAGAGCTGAGCCAGAAGGCAGAGCTCTCAATCTACTGGTCAATTTTGGTTCCTACCCTCACCTATGGTCATGAAGGCTGGGTCATGACTGAAACAAAAAGATCCAGGGTACAAGGGGCCAAAACGTGTTTCCTCAGGAGGGGGGCTGGGGTCTCACTTAGAGATAGGGTGAGAAGCTTAGTAATCCGAGAGGAGCTTGGAGTAGAGCCGCTGCTTCTTCGCGTTGAAAGGAGCCAGTGGAGGTGGTTTGGGCGTCAAGGATGCCTCCTTGGCGCCTCCCTAGGGAGGTGTTCCAGGCACGTCCAGCTGAGAGGAGGCCTTGGGGAAGACCCAGGACTAGGTGGAGGGATTATATCTCCAACCTGGCCTAGGAACGCCTTGGGATCCCCCAGTCGGAGCTGGTTAATTTTGATCGGGAAACGGAAGTTTGGGGTCCCCTGCTGGAACTGCTCCCCCCGTGATCCCATACCAAATATGCGGGCAAGGATATCAGTCATGAACCACTGAAGTTATACCAATGTTCATTTTTTCTTGTGAACACATGGAGACAGTTTCCACACCACAGAATAGTATAAAAAACGCCTAAATGGAAGCTCTCAACAGCCGCTTATTTATACAAAATGGATGTTGATACAAAGTCATATGTTGTCAATTTATCTTATTGGGTCTGGGAATCTCTGCCGCCCGCTCTGCCCCCAGAAGCATGCTGGGCCTTTTAAGGACAGACGATGGCTCCATGGTTATCTTGTTTAGAGTGATCAGTATAATGTGGTATTCTTATGCAAACAGTTTTAATAATAATCAGAGAAAAGGTATGTGTCATAATTTTTCTAACACTAGACATCGCAGATCCTTTGTGGCATCACTGGTGCTACGTCCACTAATTTTACAGTCTATGGGTTGGAGATGGGAAGTACCAATGTGTCAATCCTTACCTCTTGAGCTTTTGAGGTACCAAGGTGGAAAAACATAGACCAGGGTCAGTAAAATGTTTGTTTTGCTGTTCATGAGCACCAGAAGCTTTGGATCGTACAGGTTTTTCCAGATTTAAACTCTGGTGGTGTTACACTATACACACAATACACACACATGCACAAACATGGCCTTAAACTATTGGAGAGATGTCAGAGTGAGGGGGCTGCCCATGAACAGGTGGGCAGTCGGGGGTTCTTTGGCTTGCTCAAAGGCCCCTCAGCAGTGCCCCGGAGGTGAACTGGCACCTGTCCAGCTACCAGCACGTTAGCCTTTAGCTAAAGGTCCCGGTACAGCCTGACAGATCTCCTGCCATGGGTGCATATTCTTAGGTGAGAATGGGATATAGCCACCAGTTATCATATACATTATAATTTGAAGACCCTGAGTTTACTATTACTACCACAATCTTCTCCTACATATACTCTGAGTCTGTGTAGCACTCGCTGGTTGCTGCAGGTGGGTGGTCATCACAGATTGGTACAGTTAAAAAACGCCCGAGGGAGGAGTTTCTCTTTATTTTCTGAGTGTGGTTAGTAACTATGATGGTTACTAATGAGGAAGTAAGAGCTACTAGAGCCCGCTGGTCTCCCCAGTGCATTCCACTAGGAAGCTTGATGACTTAAAAGAAAGTTGAAGCAGTGGCAGGAGGCGGTGTGCTAACAGTTTTTGCCCTGTGCACATCCCAGATCATACGCTGTCTGTATCTGTGAGCCTGGGCCATGTGGGAGCCATCAGTCCTGTCCTGTTTAAGGACTGCGTGCAGGGAGGAAGTCTACAGCAGAGCACCAGTGTGTAAACCCCACCAGGCTTGGCCGTGATTAGACCCCCATTATTAACCCCCCCTCCCCTCGCCCTTATTCTTTGACGGCCGGAGCAGGTAATTGGAGAGGGAGAGAACTGCGCACACAACTTTCTCACACAAATATACACACACACAAAGCAGCATTTGATGTGGGAAACATAATTTTCTTAACCACATGACGGCACACTGCACGGACTGTATGACAAAGCACTATGTTTGTCTTTGTGTGTGTGTGTGTGTGT
>NC_048407.1:5412951-5436508 GCF_013103735.1 Etheostoma cragini
GTGTGTGTGTGTGTGTGTATGTGTATGTGTATGTGTGTGCATCTTGAGAGTGAGACCCCCTCTGCTGTGGCTGTTTTTAATGAATAACAGAAAAGATGCAAGGGCAGAGACAGACACACGCACACACACACACACACACACACACAGACAAAGGAAAGCCTAATGTGTGTGTGTGCTGTATTATAGTGCCTTCCCTCCCCTGTTTCCTGCCAGCTGAAGGAGGAAACAGCCTAGGTAAATGAAGGTCTCCCATCATGCTCTCGGTCTGTCAGAGAGAGTATTACCTGCAGGTGAGTGCACCTGACCAAAGAAACTAACTTGTGCCTTATGAGTACTGTAATGTGTTACAGAACGGATAGTTGGCTCAACATTAGTAAAATCTCAATATAGAATTAGCTAAAAGCACTGTACACCACAGCTGCCACCATGTTACTGAGCAAATATCTGATTTTGTGTATTTCTTTTAGGTTTTCATCTTGTTTTTTAGGATCATATCAATACATACACGGGCATGAACCTTAAAAACGTAATAGATCCTCAGAAAACAAAGGTAGTTCTTTTGAAAACAATTTTTTTACTGACCCTGGATTTTAAACTTAATATTCAAAATCCATATGTAAAATGAAATAATACCAAAGCATCAAAGATCAAAGATACCATATAAGTATTTGTCACCACTCTAATTTTCCATAGTTATTATCAGTTATTGCCATAGTGACCCCGCTCTCTTAACACGCCAAGGATTTTTCTCTCTCTCTCTCTCTCTCTTTCTGTCTCTCTCTCTCTCTCCCTCCCTCCCCCTCTCTCTCCCTCTCCCTAAAAGAAAAAACAACAACATTATGTCATCGTCTTCATGCTGAGATGCCTCCAGCTCACACATTCATGTTGATTTCTCATAAAGGATCCCAGCGTGGTGTTGTCTAATTCATCCTGTGTTAGATGATCACTGGGAGTCTCCTAACATTGCATAGGGACGTAGCAGAATCACTGTAGAGGTTGTTCTTTTTCTTGTTGGAAACTTCCTGTTTTGACAGTAATATAGTTTGGCCGTTTAGTTCCAGTGAACGGAGCGGTTTTGATGATAATGCATATTAGTTTGGCCCCTGGGCAGCTCCCCTTGTAGAGCATGCGCCCATTTACTGTATAGAGGTTTACTTCTCCACGTAGCAGTTGCAGGTTAGACTCTGACCTGCGGCCCTTAGCCACATGTCATTCCCCCTCTCTCCTCTTTCACGTCTTTAAATACAAAATTCATATCAGTTTTAGTTACTTGATTATTAGCAGTTCTAGGATAATTCGAGTCAACAGAAACCAAAGACATTTCAGTCAAATGTTTGTCTTATATTTGCCATGCATGCATCAACAAGTACTCCAAACCATACAACGTTTGTCAGTCGTTTATTCCTCCCCATTGCTACGACCCACAGGAGCGTTTTCCATCATTGTCTAAACCAGAGGAGGTTAACGTTGTGAAATGGTCGCAGTTTGGTTAGGTTTAGACATAAAAACTACTTAGTTAAAGGTCCCATGGCATGAAAATTTAACTTTCAGGTTTTTTAACATTTATGAGTACCCCCCGGCTGCCTATGGTCCCACAGTGGGGAAATGGTGATAGGTGTAAACTGAGGACTGGGTATCCTGCTCTACCTTTGACAAGACAAAAGCTCAGGTGGGCCGATTTGGAATCTTGCTCCTTATGAGGTCATAAGGGGCAAGGTTTTGTCCCCTTGCTCTGCTTGGTCCACCCATTAGAGAGAGACATCATGGCTTTCAAACAACTAAAGTTGCAGTTGGTCAAGACAACACCCCCTGCCTCCACCTTGCCCCCCCCTCCTCCTCTAAAGCTAAAGACTCAGAAAGGAAAGCTCATTGAGGGACTGGCTCTAGTGGCAGTAATTCTGCACCAATGTTGAATTTTGAGAAAGAGACTTCAGATACAGTATTAGGGGACCACTAAGGTCTATATAAAAGGGACTTCAGATACAGTATTAGGGGACCACTAAGGTCTATATAAAAGAGACTTCAGATACAGTATGAGGGGACCACTAAAGTCTACATAAAAGCATCCAAAGAGCACCATGTCATGGGACCTTTTTAAGTTTAGAAAAAGAGCATGTTTGTGTTAAAATCAGACTTTACTTACCGGTTACACACGAGACACTGAATGTGACGTGGCTCTGTTTGTTTTGTGTGCTTTGTCAATATATAGAAAACTCACAGTTAACTGTTATTTTGGCGCTCCTATACTTCCTCACCTTACTTCCTGCTTTGCTCCCATCATAACTTCCACAGCCACTAGAGGGCGCTGCCACTAGAAACCTAAATATGGGTCCTAATTGCTTCTTGAAGAAACGACCAATGTGAGCGTTTTTCTGATAAGGACAGTCCCACATGTATAGTTCTAACTCAAGTCATAGTTTTTGTGATCAATTGTTACTTTTTATTTAGTTTAGTCTCATTTTCATGAATCTTTTTCATTTTTACCTTTTTTCAGAGTATTAATTTACAATTCAATGTCTCAGAAATAATTGCGATTAACAATGTAATTGTCTCCTTCAGTCAAATTTCAAAACATATATTTATGTATTGCTTTTGCAAACAAATAAGTTTTGAATGAATCCCAGAATACATCTTTTGTAAAATCTCCCTGTCATGTGACCACGTTAATGTAATAACACAAGTACACAGCCTAGGAAGTAAACCACATCACTTCACTATCATAAAACAAAGTATATTTTTCTTAAATTACCACAAAACCAACTATTATCATCAACAGTTGTACCCAGAGTTTTCCCTGTCATTATAAGGTTTAGGGGCTGCACCCGATGTAACTAACTAAAAGACATCTCAGATCTAATGATGTAGTCGGACCGTTTCAGCAAGATTAACTGGAACACGGACTGTGAGCCAGCCAGACCTGATCCCCTTACATCACTGTCAGTCCTCACTGAAGCTCTCGTGGCTGAATGGGAGCAAACTCCTGCAGCTGGTTCAACATCTGGCGGAGACACTGAAACCAGAGGAGCGGAGGCTTAAAAAAAAAATAAAGATAGGCCAGTGTTTTGGGATGACATGTTTATCTCAACCCCAAGTGGGTGTGATGTTCAAGTTTCACATACTTTTGGTCATTTGCATCTGTAGAATACATTCATAGTAAACTGCACTACAGAGGGCAGCAGAGCCGTGAGAACCTTCTCTAACATGTAAGAGCTTGTAGACCAGATGTCTACCAGTGTTTTGAAGTGAACTGTGTTTTTCTCTCGACTTATCTTTCAATTTCTCTACCTTGTTTGCTTCTTTGCTGATACAAAAATAAATGCTCAAAATAATTGACTGTTTTGTAATATTTCCCCTAAAAGGCAGAGTGGTATGCATAAAACTGTGGAAAGTCTGTGACTACCTTCACAAAAGCCCTTTGTTTAATTCTCCACTGTGTTTTTGATTAGTACCATACACACAGCCAGCCAACGTTGGGATTTATCTGGGATTGCAGCTGAGGGAGAGTACACAGCCAGCTCCATGCTGTTTGAAGCTGAGCTCAGTAAGGCCAGCGGTTTGTCACAGGGGTTAAAGACGTGGGCAACATCACATTCTCATCATCAGGGTCTAATGTGAAGCAGCTGTCTGAAGAGAGTCATCCAAGTAAGTCCTTTGGGAGGGGGAGAAAAAGGAGTCTGGATAAAATGAATGATGCTGATTCAACACTGGGCAACTTTGTGAAAACATTTGTCTTGCATTAGGCCTGTCTCCGCGTGCCAGGAGTGACTAGCGACCCAGATCTTTAGCAACACACCAACTGAATGATTTTACTGATGTCAACCACAGGGATGCTGACTGAGGCCAGCTGGGTTCATCTCGGATCAGGAATAACGGCACTGTTCTTATAGAGTTCCACTTTAGACAGTAGAACGTCACCTTTTTAACATTCTGTCTGGATAGTGTAGCAACTAAAGTTAGTGCTTTTTCTTAGTGATTTTTTAGCCTGGTTGTATAAAAGATTCATATCTGGTCAGATGATTACTATCAATGTCATCTCTGTGCTGTTATACGTTTCTTTACTTTCAAGTAATGCTAGAAACCATTGGACCAATGATTTCTCTGTCAAACACACAATCAGACTAGAAGAACAAAATGAATGTCATATTTGGTCATCTACATACAGTAGAGCAAAGATACAACATCTGTAAGCCTTTATTTGATAGGAGAGGAAGTCAGACATAAAAGGGGAGAAAAGGGGGAGGCATGCAGTAAAGGGCCGCAGGTCAGATTTGATCCAGTGGCCGCGAGGACTGAGGACTCTCTACCAGATGGGCTACCCAAGCACGAACCAATAGATTTAAGATGTGTGGCCTTAGCATAAAGCAGTAGGAAACTGCTACGCTCTGGCAAAAATAGAAAAACATTTGAATTTCAATAAATTGTATTATTTGTTGTTTTGAACCAGTGCGGAAATAACTAAAGACTCCTGTTCCACTCACTGGACAGTTTTCAACCATGTCACATGGTCTTCATCAACAGGTGGAGTTTAGCTGTGGATGTTCATGCTTTCTATCATTCTGGACAATTTTAGTACCTGTCCCTGTTGGCTTAGAAATTGAGCTTGACGGAATATTTTCAAATGGAATCAAGGATGAACTGTCTAGTGGCCAAAAGCTCCAGAATGAGCAAGTTAGTGTACTGTAGTTCAACAGTAACTACAGATTGTTATTTAACCTGGACCCTGTTTCCTTTGTTTTTGTGTCTAATTGACTGATGGGAACAATAATCTTTGACATTGGTCCAGTATTTAGGTAGCAGTTGGCAGCGGCGAAACAAGCTACAATGTAAGTTAATAGAGCAGTTGTCCAGCTGCATTTACATTCATAAAAGTGCTTGTTTTGCCTTTTACAGGGTTGGAATATTATTCTAAGTGTCTGACAACATTATGGAAAGGACTTCTAAGGACTAAGGACTTTCTTTGAAAGAGTAAGATCCTTTTTTGGAACATAAAAACATCTACGAAATTGTGTTCCCTATAGCCACCAGTCTCCATGTAAATAAACAGTAATTTTAGCGTAGTAAAATACACTTCACTCAAAGTCAACACAAACAACATGAAACCATTTGCAACCATCACAACTCTAGTTTTTGTTAAAATAAACACATTGTTTACTGATTTACTTGTGAAAATATGTTAGGCTCTATACACATTTAAAGTATTGCTTTTTTAAATGGAGTCTGTTGGGTTTATGCTAGCGACTTCAGAGCTATTTGTGGTTACACGGAAAGGTTTTAAAGGTCTCTGAAGTGATCCTTTACATAATGTTGCCAGACACTTATATAATAATTAATGAACTAAACTTAAAACCCTGTAAGTTCTAGGTTCTGCCTCTACTTATGTTCCACTGTGTTTTAGAACTCACAATGTTTCAGATGTAAGTTACCAAATGGCGACAGAGGGTTGTAATTGTTTTTGGTAGGCGAGTGTTATTCATGAATATTAAAAGGTTCTGCTGTCAGTGCTCATCTTAGCACATGTCCTGCATCTTTAGTCCTAGCTGTTGCATGTCCTGGCCAGGTTGTGCTTTCAGAAGTGGTTGAAGCTGCTGTTGGAAGGTATACCGTTTTCACCTTTTTTTTAAACTTGAGACAGCTGAAAGCTTTCCTCAGCTAAATGAAGCATTCTCATCGTCAGCCCCTTATTTTCCATTAGTGGTTTAACCAACATTCTGGGCCTCGAGTCTCAGATGTCCAAACACATGCTAGAGCTCGCTTTGATTCTGCCTTAAGATGCATTAAACTGGGGTTCTTAGTAGTTTTTTCCACATCAATTTTATTTAAAAAGTCAAGCCTTGTCTCTGTCCTAAAGACCAGGGACTGTCTTTCTGTAACTCTGTTTAAGTCATTCAGTCTTCCTTGTCTCTCCTTCAAGTAGTGCTGGGCCATCAAACATCATGATATTCTTGAACAAACACCTCAATGTCGACATTGCGACGATATTGTACTGTTGACTATTGTTGCTTTAACAAAACGTCATTCACAGAATGAGATTTTTAAAGAAATATTCTACAGACGTGATTTAATGATTTAGTGGGTAAAGGTAAATAATAGAACAGCTAGAACAGTCTGGTAAGATCAGAAAATGACATCACTTTACTGTAATACAGCCTGTAAAAGCAGGTAAAGTCAACACTTACCATATTGCGTTATTACAATATATCCAAAATATGATTATATAGACGATAAGACGATACCTGGTCTCATATCACGATATAGATATATCGATATATTGCCCAGACTTACCTTCAAATCTCCAGACAATATTAACATTTACATTGCTCATGTCTAATGGAGCCGTGCTAGCAAAGGCATGCTTCACAGCAGTATAGATGGGAGAAATGATTCCACCATTAACTCTTATCGTACGTGTCCATATAGTCGTTATCACGGATGGGATTGCCTCGTTTCCCAGCGAAACGTGTTTCTGGAAACATATTAAACCTGTTCAGATACACTTGAAAATACATGCTTTTCTCGCCTAAACTTTTACCCCCAAAAAAGTGATGCAGTTTCCACATACTTTGGCCCTCTGGGATGATCCCGAGGTCATTGGAAAGTTAACACTCTCAATTTGTTGTTTCTAGTGGAAGTGTGACACTAGGCCTTACTGACACAGAGCTAAACAGGTTAGAACAGAGAATTTCTATTTCCGTCCAAGTAAATCATTTGTAAAATTAATAAAAAAACACTACTGTAAGCATATTACATGGGCTACATACTAACATAGTACCCTAGCCACATGTCTCAACTTAGAACAGAAAAAATCAGAAAAAAATGACTTAGAAAATGGATTTTATATGAATGTATTTCTACAGATATGTCTTTGCGTTTATATTATTTCCTATTTCTAAAAAAGCCCAAAAAGTGCAAAATATAATACTTCTGAAATACAAAAACACATACACATCACTCAGACACATACCTGTAATAACTGCATGCATAGATTTATAGGAATAAGTAATCATAATTTGATGAAATGGTGAAATGCCATAAGAAGGCCATATTTTTGCTTTGACACAGCTGGAGACATCACAGGGTTAGTTTCTTCTGGCCATGTTTGATATCAATCAACTCGTCTTCTTATTGGCTACACAGGGATGCCAGTTTTATGACCTCTTCTTCTAACTGGTGGGATATACTGTCAATTTTTCCCACGTGGGCCCAATGGGGACTGTGGGATTTGATTGGCTTGGCTCAGGGCTTTCTCAAGATAGACTGAAGCAATTGGCTGGGAACAAAGTTCCCAGCCAGAGAGTCTAATGGTGTACAGATTGAGTTTGTAGCGCGTCTAGGGAAAAAGATACAAGCGATCAAAATCGAGAAATTCTAGATAGATCTAGATTCCTCTACGTCAAAACTTGGCCTGAAACTACAAGATTGTGAGGGGACCAGATAATTATGGATTACAAGGCTTGGATATTCTAATACCTTGGAGTGTTGGCGATGTAGGAAAACAAAGTTTTTGGCGATCTTTCACCGCTGTGATTCAAGACACGAGGAGACAGGTAGGAAAACACACTCGATTAGACTCTAATCTTTCTGTCTTTCTTTACTTCAGAACATGATTATAACCGCTGTAAGTCACCTTATTGCTTTGTGTGTGGGCTCGATGGAATCATGAGACTTTAAGCTTTCAAATGGTGTATGGCATGAGCGTGTTTATGACTGTTTAATGCTTGCATTTATGTGGGAAGTCACCACTTCCTCAAACGGTCCCGTGGACGTGACCTATGTTCGCAAGACGAAGAGATAAATAGCCATACGGTTGCTGACGCTGTCTTCATTTCGGATTAACAAAGGTCAGTCTAAAAGTTTTTTGACAGCTTTGGAGAGGAGGCGAGCCAAGCCAACTGCTCGTCATTTGCGTGATGTTGGCTTGATTTAACTCTATGCAAATTAGGAGCTGGTGACTCGATGCCCGCTACTCCAAAGTCTCAGCGACGCTACCAGAATGCATTGCACGGTTGCTCCCATAGAAATGAATGGGAAACGTTGAAATGACGCTGACATTGGACACTATTAAAATAAACATTTTGGCCTGTCAGTATCATTATTATTATTATTATTAATTATTATTATTATGATTGGCATTCAAAAATACAAACCTTGTCTTAAAGACCTATTTTATTACAACTGCTTTTTTAAGTATTCATATTTACTGACATACTTCTTCATTTTTGTTACACTGATTTATCTTTGTTTTTCTATTATAAATCTATACCTAGGCTTCAATAAGAGAGAAATGCGCAAAAAAAAAAAATGCTTTCAATGACACTCAAATGTAGGCATATGGTCATTTGGTTGACAAAGTAATTGACCACTCGATTCAACAGTGCAGATTTGTTTTTCTTCAAGTTTTTATACAGTTAATTGTGTCCTTGTAGCCCTGTTGGTCCAACAATCAATTGTCAGAATAATTAGGAAAGCTAGGATATTTCCTGGGTGACTTTAACTTGTGCAGACAAAGACTAATTTGTACATGAAGGAACACTATAGCGAGGCTCGGAATTTAAATCCCACACTTGTGTAGTTCTTTAATCAAAAAAAAGAATGTGGGTGATGCGATTATAACAAACAGCTTTGCAAACGTTAGGGGATTTGTATTTTCAAGAGATGTAAGGCATGTTAAGACTGTGAGACAACAATCGTGTAATGCCAACCTTACACCAAACGACATTTGAAGCGATTTCACTGTTACGGACTAATTTCCCATATTGCTGGTCCCCTTTTCCCTGTCTGGACGTTCCTACAAAATCATACGTATTTGATATTTTTGTAAGTTTGAAGTCTTGGTAGCGAAGTTAAATCACGTAAACATTGTCAACAGCCAATTGGTGCTCCTCCTCCAACACCAAACAGGAAGTGTCTCATGGTTTCTATGGCAGCTAAAGAGGGAAAGTTGCAGATTTTCAGCCCTTCTGAAGAGACTCGACCGACAGGAGATTTACCTTTGGATCAGCAAACTTTCCCTCATGTTACCAGCTAGCGGTAGCTAGCTAGCTTGGTGAAATTTTTTCAGAACAAATCTAGTTGTAGTCCTGTAATATGTTACCCTGCAAGATCTCATGCCAGTCTTTAATGTTAGATGTGAGAAAATTTTCTTTAGATGTGAGATTTTGTCAAACTTTAGTCAGTTCAAAGTCTTCTAATGTCTGGTTGGCATTAGTTAAGTCTGTTTTGTCTTTGGAAGGGCATAATGCATCTGTTGTGTCATATTGTCTTGTCTTAGTTGAGTAAAATGCTGCTGTGGCTCAACATGCTGTATTTGTCAAAAAATGCGGAATGAGTTGACTTTGATGTGAGCAGAGATTGAACTGAGCCTACTTGTGTGCGTTAGCAGCAGCAAGAGTTTTCTGATGCCCCCGACCCATCCGTCTTTTCCTCCGTCGTCCTTGACACAGTTTCTAGTCCCGGCCGAGGCCCGCTGGGATCCCACAGCTACCAAACATTCTCCACCTCATCAGTCCTCCGCTCTCCCCTCGGAAATGGATTGACCAACTCCTCTCCTCTCCTTTTTTTCTACTCGACTGCACTTTTCCTCCCTATCTCTCTCTCCTCTCTCAGTCTAGGTCACTCTCATCCTGGCTGCTCTAGATTTTTCTTCTCTGCTTTTTCTCCTTGAAACAGTCTCGCATTAACAAGTCTGTTAGTTCATTTGAGCATGTTGAAGCTAGAAAGAAAGGGATTCCCTTCATTTCAAACCTTTACAGCCACTCTTCATCATTTCCTTCATTCGCACAGTTTCAGAACATTCAGAACACTCAGTAAGCAACAGGTTACCTCTTCCTGTGTGATTCCTACAGTTAAGGCCAATTTATGGTCCTGCGTTAAATTGACGCTGTGGATATGGACATTGGTACAGGGAGACAAAGACCCTACGCCGTGGTCTGACAAGCACCTCTCAATAAAATTTAACAACCGGTACAATTTCCCGCTACTCATTTTCTGGTTTTCCTTCTCCATAAACAACATGAAATCAAGGAGAGGGTTGATCTGACCAAGATCTGATAATGTTTGTGATTGGCTGTTTGGTGTTACACATCGTAGAGACGCAGAAAAATAAACTAAAGGATTTGTGCCGTAATGTAGAGATCTTCAACAGGATTCTGTGACCCCTTGTGGGGCCCTCAGAGTTTAGTGCAGGCCTGCCACCAAATTATGTAAAAAAAGTTTAAAAAAATAAATACAATACAAGTTTTAAATAAATAAAACTAGTAAATACTCTATATATATATATATATATATATATATATATGTGTATATGTATATGTGTGTGTGTGTGTATATATATATATATGTGTTTGTGTATGTATGTATGTATGTATGTGTGTGTGTGTGTGGGGAAAAAACATTTAATTTTAAAAGTCTAAATTCATAAATTCATAAATTAAAAGATTAGCTTGCTATGGTGCTATTCACATTAAGCTTAAAGGTCCCATGCAATGAAAATGTCACTTTATAAGGTTTTTATATTCGTTCCCCCAGCCTGCCTATGATCCCCCAGTGGCCTCAGATGGGCCGATCTGGAATCTTGCTCCTTATGAGGTCATAAGGGGCAAGTTTACCTCCTCTTTTTCTGCTTTGCCCGCCCAAAGAATTTTGCCCACCCACGAGAGAGAGACATCGTGGTTTTCAAACGAGCAAAGTGGCAGTTGGTCAAGACAACACCCCGAGTCTCCACCTTTTTTTGGTTTTAGAACGATACCCAGACCTAAACAGCAGTAAGCTGCTCTTAGACACTGACTCTGGGCCTGGCTGACCTCATCCCTCAGCATCACAGACGTAATGAACACCTTAATGCTCCCTCTTACTCAATCTTCTCTATTAGTGAGTGTGAGTGATGCTAGCCCCCAGCCTTGGTTCTCTGTCTGAGCTGGCATGCAGCACTAGCACCGCCGTTAGATGGCGGGAGTGAGGAGTGAAAGTGGATGGCTGGTTAACTCATCTAGCTCTAACCTTCCAGACAAAGAGAGAGCCGAGGAACAAAGGCTGAGAGTGGCTGTAACAGATAGATTCAGTTCCACTGAGCAGGGACCAGTATTTTACAGACCTATACCTATATTTTGTATGTACTGTATATATTTTTTACTCCGTGGATCAGAGATAAACTTAATTCCTGTATGTCTGGCACATATTTTTGAGAGAATTGTCTTGACTTGACTTGATTGGTGATGGAATCTCACTTATCATGGGAACTGTAGTGGACCATCATGGAGCTGCCTGCACTAGTTTCACAGTCTGGACAATCATTGAGTTTACATGCAGTTTAAAAAAACTATTAAATTCGGGTTAAGGCAATTCTTCGATTTCTCAAACACCATGTAAACACCCTACCCTGGTTAAAATAACCTGGTTAACAGGCCTAGAGAACTCCTTCAGTAACCGGGGTATCCCTTCATTTTGTACACCTTAACCGGACGAAGTTCAGCGTCTGTTCATTCTTCAACTGCCTTGCCCTACTCGACTGGTTAACACTGGTTACATACAGTATATAATGAGCTGAACAAGTTGTCAGTCATCTGGCGAGAGCACTGTGCTTTTCCACGCTGTGACAAGAGTGTGTGGATGACACAATAAGTTGTTACATTTTATGAATTTACTGGACGTTCAGTGTAATTTTGAAATAGGTCAACCGTGAAAAAAAACTAGTTGTGCGTTGGCAGAGCGCCACCTACTGTACCAAAGGTAAAATTACTCCCGACATCCTTCCCCCCTTCATGTATAAGGGGAGAACTGATATAACCCGGTTAGACTGCATGCACTGAATGACACAGAGAAGCCAACAGAAGATGCACTGAAGGAGGAAGAGAGACATTTCTGGAATGAATACAATTATTGGTCAATTGAATTATCAGTAGTAGCATCCAATTGCTGATAAATCTGATTAATAATCTGTAATCCATTGTTTCAGTTAATCTATTGCTCTATCCGTCAGGTTTAGGGCTGGGCAATATAGAGAAAATCTAATATCACAATATTCTTGGCCAAATACCTCAATGTCGATATTGTGACAATATTGCATGGTTGACTATTGGTGCTTTCATAAAATGTTATTTATGCAATGAGAGTTTTTGATAAATTTTCTCCAGAAATTATGTAATGACTTAGTGGGGGAAGGTAAATAATAGAACAGCCAAAACAGTCTGGTAATATCAGAAAAGGACATCACTTTACTGTAATACAGCCTGTAAAAGCAGGTATAGACAACAATTACCAGAGCTTCAGCCCTACTGCAATAATGGGAACAATATAAAGATACACACTTAAGGCTGCAAAGATCCATTGATTACTTACTTACTATTAAATTAATCTGCATTTTTCACGAAAAAAAGTTTTATTGAGTGTTAACATTAGAAGTTACAAGTTTACATACAAAGTTTGTTTGAAAATACTTTGAATCGCTTAGAGCACCTTTAAAACACTACCGTTAAATACAGCCTGACTCTGGAGATAAAACTGAGACTAACTCTTCTATTTAAAGTTTTCATTGCATAAAAATTTCACTTTGTGTTTTTTTTAACATTAGTATGAGTTTACCCAGCCTGCCTATGGTCCCCCAGTGGAAACCTAGCGCTGGGGTATCCTACACTGCCTTTGAGGAAATGAAAGCTCAGATCGGCGGATCTGGAATCTTGCTCCTTATGAGGTCATAAGCGACAAGGTTACCTCCCCTTTGCCCGCCCAGAGGAAGTCCACCCATGAGAGAGAGACATCATGGCTTTCAAATTAGCAAAGTGGCAGTTGGTCAAGGCCACACCCCCACTCTCCACCTTGCCCCCCCACCCCCTCTCCTCCTCCTGGCACATACTAAGGAAAGCTCATTGTGGGACTGGCTCTAGTGGCTGTAATTCTGCACCAGCTGAATTTTGGTAAAGATACTTCAGATACCGTATTAGAGGACCGCTAAGGTCTATTTAAAAGTGACTTCAGTTACAGTATTAGGGGACCACTAAGGTCTATATAAAAGAGACTTCAGATACATTATTAGGGGACCACTAAAGTCTATATAAAAGAGACTTCAGATACAGTATTAGGGAACCACTAAGGTCCATATAAATGCATCCTAAGAGCACCACGTCATGGGACCTTTAAGTTTATGTTTTGCTTGTTTGGTAAATTGTTTTTAAACAGAGTCAGAGGGGATTTGAATTGCTATTTATATTCTCAATTCTCATCATCTTGGTGGTGTCGATTTTCATTTGGCGCTGGCTAAAACCTTTTTGGGGGGTGGCAAAAAATTCCTCTATACAGGAAAAACCCTGTTATTGTTTTCATAACTGCCCAGCAAAAAAGTTCCAGCAGCAGACAAGAAGGGGTGCTTCTCCGGCGGAGGTGTGAGTGTGTTTATTTGTGCAAGTGCTGTGACAAAATTAGAAAATTAACCTCTTGGGGCAGCCTCTAGCTCACCTAGTAAGAGCGTGAGTCCTGCAGTGGCGCGGGTTCGAATCCGACCTGCTGCACTTTGCTGCTTGTCATCATCCCCCTTTATTGTCTATCCAATGTCCCTGACTAATAAAAGGAAAAGCCCCCAAAAATAATCTTTAAAAAAAATTCTTGTATTCTCTGCTTTGTTCCCTCTCTACAGTCACTCTCTAGCTCGCTCGACCAACTCTCTCTCTCTTCCTTTCTCTCCATCTCTCTCTCTCTCTGGCTCATGAACGCTGTGTTTGCAAACACAGGCCGAAAAAGGTTATCCTATATCTTAATTATATCTTAAATTTCTCCAGTGCCATAAAACAACAACTGGTCTTTGTATGGACGGTCACAGCAGAGTACTGTATTTCCATGCAGGCAGTTGTCTTAGCTGAGGATATTTCCAAACCTCTGCACATAAAACACGGCTAAATATCACTAGAGTTAAGTGTGAAAATAGATCTTTTGTGATTTAAGTAAATAGCTACCCTGACATTTCAGCCTTGTTTTTTTTAAGAATACATTTTGTGAGTCATACATGCATCTTGCCAGGACTGAAAAAGAAAATATGGAGTCTGGCTGTAAAATAAGAGAAGGCTGAGATCTCTGTGGAGTGGCTTTTTGTTGTTATTCTTAGCCTTAAAATAGCCCCGGCCCTCATTCCTCTAGGTATAATAGCAAAGAAATCAGCGAGGGTCTGAAGTGGAAAATCCATGCATTTCACTAGCACTGAGATTAATGACGCTGGCTCCATGTACTGTATCGCTCATAAGGAAAACAGAAAGGTTCTCCAGCAGCCGCATCAGCTCTCCATCTCCTTGAGTAGACCCACACATGTTAAAGCAGTTAGCCGCGTGTTGACTTGGAGATGTAAGGAAAAGCTTTTGTCTTGCAACAATGGCAGCAAGTGAGTGAGTATGTGAGTGAGTGAGTAAGTAGCTGTGTTGAAAACCATTCCTCCATTCACTCACTCACTATTCCCTATATCAGGGGTTCTCAAACACATCACTCAGTCTGCATCTGATTTTTATTCCAGGTCCGTAACAATTGGCAATAACAAAAAACAAACTGCCAGTTTTTTTTTTAGCTCCATGCAGTAAAATTACGCCAGTATTCTTAGTTTCATGTAGTTTAAGGGAAGTTGTTCTCGCTTCGACATTTGTTTGCTGGTGTTTGCTGCGTTTTTTCAAAAAAGAAAACGTTTTTTATACGCTATTTGCGACACTTTTCGCATTAGTTCAAAGGCTCATCCCAGTGTGTTTCAGCACGCTAGTCCGTTCAGGACTTTGGCTTTTCAGCGCCGGATTGTAAATACTGTTGTAAAGTGAAACTGGATCCAGTTGAATGAAGCAACCACAGCTGTGTAATCATTAAAAGAATGTATATTAAACAAAATGGCTTTGCACACACATTGTCAGACTGTCCCTTACACACTGGCCCATTCCCAAAGCCCGGACTCACGGGCTCACGGACTTTGGTGCGCATTCTCGCGAAATTCGTAATGGCTTAGGGTTGTCCCAATTTCGAATTTCAAAGGGCTTGTTTCTGTTAGACTTCCCAAAAGGGATTTACCCAGTTTTTTTGTGATCATTTTTTTTTACATATTTAATAAATAAACAATGACAAACAATTACAAACCAAACACTGAGACAAAGAACACGTCCCAGGACAATAAATAAATAAATAATAATAATGGGAATTACCCACAGTTAAAAAGCATTGTGACATTGACCGCGAAGACCACAGGTAAACAGCACCCACCCACCACGCAACGGAGTGGACCTGTTGTTAGCTTGTAGAACAAGAGTTTGAAATTTTTTGGGAGCTGGTGATCTGCTGAAGTGCTGTCCCAATCCCCTTCATACCTATCTGAGCCCATGTAGCCTCACACACTCACTCACTTAGCACCTGAGATCAATTAGGTCTGTGGGTCTTTAGTCCTTAGTCCTCAGGGCTCACTTTGGGATTGGGTGACTGAAGCACAGGCTGGCCCTTTGCCATCCACCGTTGTGATTGCACCATCAGACCCAGGTCTAGATAGCAGCCGACCCCCATCCAGCTCATGTGTCCAGAGCCAACTCCTACTGCCTATGTAAACAGATCCAGGCCGAGGATTAAGATGTGAAATGTGATTTTTACGGCCAGTGTTAACTGTAAGAGTTTGAGCCCTTCACATTAAAAGCGGATCAAAAAGCATGAAGGATGAAAACTGCAGATGTGTGGTAATGAATTTCCATTGTGCTGATAAGCAGTTATGCTCTTTAATAATTAACATCAAGTACAAAATAAAATACAGACTTTCAATGTGTAATACAGTGATGGAATGTTACTAAGAACATTTACTTCAGTACTGTACTTAAGTCCAAATGTTGAGGTACTTGTACTTAACTTAATTATTTTCTTTTAATACCACTTTCTATTTCTACTCAGCTACATTTCAGAAAGAAATATTGTACTTTTTACTACGCAACATTCATCTGACAGCTTTAATTACAAGTTACTTTACATGTTAAGATTTTTACACACAAAACAAATCTGATGTTTTATTTTACATTAAACTAGCCAACAATATAACGACCTACAAGTCGAGCTGAAATGATGAGACCATTAAACACACAACTGTTTGGCTCCTTGCTTGGCTCCTGATGATACTGGCAGAGTTTTGCTTAAGTAACATTTTCAATGCAGGACTTCGTGTTAAAGAATATTTTTACACTGTGGTGTTAGTACTTTGAATACTTTTTCCACCGCTGGTTAAACATTGCCAAATGGTTGAAAGTTGACACAAAAGATACAACAACACATTTAGGAGTTCAAAAACAAATATTGGCCTGAAAAACTATCAGGCCAATATTTGTTTTTTAACACTTATAGTATGTTTCCATATACACAGTATTTGCCCCGCTTCCCAGCATTGCACGCCAAGTTTCTCTATACTGACCAATGACAAGCAAAGAAAACAGTCCACACCCTTCTACAACGGTGATGGCTGAAAAAGGCAAAACGAACGCCAGAATTAAAAAATATAGCCATATTGCGGGACTAAGATTATACTAACTGGCACAGGATCACAAAGTACTTCCAAATCTCTTCTCCACCTGTGTGTTGGTTCAGTGGCTGGATTCCCCAGTTTATGAATTAACACCTGGAATTAAGATGAATACACACGCACACACACACACACACACACGCACACACACACACAACCTACAACCCACGCCACCCTTAGATATTTTTAAAATGCACCAGCTTAATGTCTACATTAAAGCGCACATATTCTGCTCATTTTCAGGTTCATAATTGTATTTTGAGGTTGTACCACAATAGGTTTACGTGGTTTCGTTTTCCAAAAACAATATATTTTTGTTGTACTGCACATTGCTGCAATGTCCTGTTTTCACCCTGCGTGTTTAGGTCTTTGTTTTAGCTCCAGAGTGAGACATCTCACTTGTTTTAGCTACAGAGGGAGACATCTGACTTCGACACTATCTTTATTGTGAGTCGCGTATGCTCAGTAGCTAGGTAAGATTCCATCAGCTAGATAATTCTTTCACCAGCTTTGGTCAGTCCAAGGCAGGATTAGCTGGGAGACTTCTTCTAGACGAGGGACACTTGTGTAATACCTGGGGACATGGAAGTAGTTCTTTTGGAGATTATGGTAAACTAGTGGCTGTTGGAGCAGTGTTTTGCCATTGACAACAAGCTTGCACGCTGCGGTTAGCCACCTTGTCTCGGCCAATGACGTAGAAACGCGTGCAGATGTTGTATCGCCTCCATATCTCACTCAAAACAGCATGGATATTATTTTTCTCAAGTGTTTATGTGTGTGGAAGCACCAGAGAGACAAAATAACACTCTAAATCCCAGAAAAAGTGTTAGTTTTTTCATATATAATGGGCAGACTTTTTCTCCCAAAAAATACTTTTTACTTAACAGAACTAACAGTATACTAACAGAATTATCGTCGTAAAAAATTTTCGGATTTATATGAATTGATAATTCAGAGCATACAAACAAATAGGAGAATCCATTTTCTTTTCTCGTGATTTACCGAACATAGGGCGAGACCGAATTAAATGGCAGCGAGATGTGGGCACGCAGGCGCGCAAACACACACACACACGCACACACACACACACACACACACACGCACACAGCGTCTCGGGGAGGTGCTCTGAGGAGAGGTTGTGGCAGCTTGAAGAACAGCTAGTTTACAGGTGACCCCTGTGAATAAATTAGGACTATTTGAAGCCTCAAAGGTAGTGGAATGGGGAACATTAGAATTGTAAACAAAGTGTTTATTCATCAGACCCCAGACCCCCCCCCCCACCTTGTAAACAGCTAAGGTGACTGCGGTGTGAATGTATGGGCTGTTTTGTCCTTCGCCCACACATGCATCATGCTCTGCTGACGTATGTCAGGCTACCAGCCCCCTTACCATCTCACTCAGCTGGCCTCGGCTGAGTCATAAGAAAGGTGTTGCGACGGACAGAGTCACAGGGTGAGTGCAAGCACGTCACTCACACAACACACACAACACCAAACTACAGTCTGCATGCAGACACAGAGAGAGACATGGCTGTGTGGTTGTAGTATTGACAAATCAAGACTGAATTTAGTTTAGTTTTTGTTGCTTTACAGTCAGAATATTACTAATAGTCTATATCAACGACATTTTGTTTCCGGTATTGTTCAGGTGCCGCCCGAGGTGCCGCCAGATGTCCGTTACCTTCCTCTTTCTTTGTGTTGGCGTTCTAACCTCCGGTGGATTTCTGAGGACTATGGTTAACTACTCCTCAGATTTCTGCAGGGTAAATCCAGATAGCTAGCAAGACTATCTGTCCAATTGGAGTTTTCTGTTGCACAACTAAACTACTTTTGAACTTACACATTTTCCACCAAAACAAGACAATTGTGATTGGTTTAAAGAAATGCCAATAAACCAGAGCAGGTTTTTCTCCTATCCCGGAATGCTGTGTGGACTAGCCAGACCCTCCTCTGCAGCGCTGTGGAGGAATGCTATATGGGTAGACTATATTACCATGTCACAATGTTTGTTTACAAGAACTTCTGGGTAGAAACCTCCTGCGTCGCGTACATACTATTTAATGGTGCTGAGCAAAGGGGGGCAAGGAACAACAGCATATACTCTCATCTCCTTCATCTAAAATTCATGTTTGATGCTTTCATATGTCAACACTTTGCTTAAAGAGCTTATTTACCTATTGGGGCACTGACTGAAGAAAATGACACCACCCAAACTAGCAGTCAGTATGACTTGCGGTGAGATGTTGTTTTGGTTCTTAAGGATGCAAAAAGCATGCATAAGGTAAGAAAAAAACCTAGCAAGTGTACCCACAGATACCCGTATATATTTGTATAGAACTCAACATTGACATATAATCACCATTAGGTTCATATGGTGAACTTGTTCACACAGCAGATACAGAACAACATTATTATTCCTTTGGAGTTGTGTTTTGTTTCCAATGATGGATGTAAATCCCACATTCACTCCCCTTTAGCTCTGGTTTGGTCTCTAACAACTCCTGAGGGAAATATTTTTTTAAATATGAAACTTTGAAACATGCTTGTTTCCATTTGGCAATCAAAAACTACCAAACAGCATGACACATAGTACCTTATGTGTACCTTAATATGTGAAATCTTTATTTTTTCAAAATGCAGTATACACAGTCCTACAATTCAATAGAAATGATCACATAATTGTCTAATTGTCAATTATTTAGCATAATCAGGGTTTCTTTGTTTAACCACCGTTAATTGCCAACATTAGCTAAGGTTCTAATATATAGAAGGCATATGATTAATTGGTGATTTTGTTTTGATATTCCAAAATTGTAATTATCAAAGTGTATATTGGCCAGACTATATATTTGTATTATAATTTTAATTGTTAGTTGTTGGCTAAATTTGACTGAAAGAGAAATGCTATTGTTAATTGCAATTATTTCTGAGACAATTAATTGTACAGCAAAATTAGGAATTGTTACAGGCCTCCATAGGGCTAATAATGTAGTCCACAAAATATTTACGTAATTATAGCAGTATGTTTGTCTCAATGAAACACCTTTTTTGGTCTCCACAACCAAATTAGACTAACTGGTGTAAGGAGAGGAACCTTAGGATGCCACTAACTGAATGCTTGTAGAAACAGTGGAATACACAGCACAAACTGTGTTTCATTCACAATAGGTTTCTATGATGTGGCATAAGTGGTGTCATTTTTAATGGGAGAAAAATATGTGTTAACCATAAATGGCAGGTATCGTGATGTATTGACACACGATGTATTGAAATGTATCGTGATAATGTTTTCGCCCATATCTCAGAGCACTAGTAATATAATATGATAATTTCGTTTAGTTGGCCAGCAGTGCAGCTCCCCCACTGCTCCTAATGCATTCACAGTATGCTCACACAGACACACACACACACACACACACACACACACGGCTCTCTGAAGCTTAAGTGGGACTTTCCAGTGCAAGGGGAAATTCCATAGGATGTTAAAAGAGAGCAGATTTCCGCCTTCTGGCCTTGTCCTTAATAAAACATGATCCACACAGAACATTTTACAATTTCCAGCCCCACGTTGTATTTCATTGCTTTTCAATCTGCAGTTTTTCCATCGCTACACCGCTTCTCCAAACAGTTTTTTTTTCATAAGGTGACAAAAAGTCGAGCCTAATTCATGCCATATGTCTGGCTCTGCGATGCTTCCTGAGCACCAAGTCCCCTTTTCCTCATCTGTCCCTGTCCCAGGCTGAATCTCCGCCAGTCATTAATGAGGGATCAAACAGATCGAGTAGGAACAGCGTCAACGGATTATTTCTGGAACAGTACTCAGGCCCAGCATACATACAGCTGGGCCTGGGTACTATGGAGCGCAAAACCCTTCACTCTCCTCCCAAAAATGTTTTCATCATTGATCTGAGTTGCTAACAGGATGATTTATAGCTAGTGAGTAGAGCTGAACGATGAATCGTTTTTAAATCAATCCGGATTTGAAATAATGCGATTAACCAATTGTGGAGACCGTGATTAATCAAATGTGAACTATTTAGTTGAATGTTTGGTGTAACATTTGGTTCAACATTTATTTCCTTTTTTATTATTATAATTGCCATTTTACATTATTCTGGCTTAATGTTACATGAATCACAGTTAACAGAAATGTCCTATTTTCAGTTTTCACCTTTAACATAAAGGTAGAAGGTGCAGGCAGAGGAGGGTTAAAAAAAACAACGATTAATTTCACAAAGATCAAGCAAAAGACAAAAATTAAGGAACCGGGAAAAACAAAAACCAGAGCTCAGTGGCTGGCAAAAACTCACAGGGAAGGAAGACTTCGGGGAAGCGATCGGATAGTGCAAAGACTGGAACATACAAACACGCCGAACAGAAAAAAGGATCTGACACAGAAAGAAAGCACATACACTAAATACAGTGGGTAATGAGGTAACAAGAGGCAGGTGACAAGAGGGCTGGGAAACGGTTGGAAAACATCCGGTAATCACGGGGGCGGGAAAACACAGGAAGTAGAACTAAATACAAGTTGAGACAGAGACCACACTTCAAAATAAAACAGGAAACAGAACATGTACAAGACAATACCAAAAATACCTTACAAAAAACGCAAGACACGACAGAACCAGGCTAAAACGTCAACACGGGAAAACAGACAGAAACACCAAACCATCACACTATAGTTTTTATCATTATAACTTTAGCTTTTTGTGTTTAACCATAAAATGTCCCGTTTCCTATTAAAAGAAGAAAAAAACTTATTGCTGGAGATTCATACCTACAGTGGCTTGAGAAAGTTTACACACTCATGGTAAAGTTGATTAAAAAGAGGACTAAAAAAAACATATTTTGGAAATTGATCTTAATGCCTTCTCTTCAAAAAATTTCGGTAAAAGCCTTAGCTTGCTGCTGCAAAACAAAGTAATGATGTAACTGTTTTATCTTAGATCAATTAATGCAGCTTTGTGTAAACAAAAGCCATTACAGGGAAATACTAAGTCATCTGGTGGAATTTCCAGCGGCATCGCGGCATTCTCAGAAATGAAATGTCGTTGATAAATACTAGTAATTTATCATGATAGCTAAAAAACTTGTCGATGTAGTTAGATTTTTTTAAGATAACACATACACCAAATCCTACTGTTTGTGGGCTTTGCGTAGGAAAGGTCTAACAGGAGGACCAGGTCCGATTGAACAGGGAATTCAGACTGCCAAATAGCAGCTTTGATTTTTCACCAGCGTGAGAATGTCTGTTGCTGGCCCAAATGTAGTTACACAATCCCTTTTGCTGCTCAAGTCATGTTACACTCATGATTCTGTTCTCCCTCATGCACAAATCTAATTCTGCTTTAGAAATCCCTGCCTGTGCACTCTCAAATCGTATGCCGTCCATATACAGTCTTTGTAAGGCACAGCAAAAAAAACTACCAGAGATCAAGACCAGTTTCTCCTATGTCCCTGTTTTTCTCATTTTCTCTCACTTCATACCTTCCTCCATATTTTTCATTACTTCGCCGCTCCCTCATTCCTTTTTATTTGTTGAGAGCCAATTTAAATAGAGGTTGAAGGGGGGCAGGGCGCAGAGATATCATCTTTATATAACCAGAGTCGCGGCCGACTGTAGCTGTGGTTAGAGGAAATGTCTTAAGGCTTGAGTCATCCTAAGATCTGCAGTTGGACATAACCAGGCCTGTTCCTGTGTGTGTGTGTGTGTGTGTGTGTGTCCAGGTGGTAAGAGGCAGGAAGGATACTTTTTGTGTTAAATGAATTCTCTCTGCTGTATTATTTCAATAGTGATGCTGGAAACACAGTGGCAAGTCATGTTATAGTGCATGGTGCCAAATTGTAACTGCCACTGAACAATCTATCAACATGACCACACAGCGTATTAAGCACATAATACAGTAGACCTGGACAATAAACCAAATGTATTGAATCACCAGTGAAATAGCAATTTTTTCCCAGCACAGGTAGGCACTAAGGATCCCTGCTCTTACTCTACTGTATATACTGTAAGAGCTTCCTTATACTAATGACATTAAGCCTGTAAAACATATCCAGTGTCCACTTATCTTATTCACCAAGATGCTCCCATGTATGTTTTCTGTGTTTTTGACAAATGTTTCAAGAATCAGATTTGGGACTTTATTAATTTTTTTTTTTCAAAATGGACCCTATTTTTTATGTTTTCGTGTGTAAGTGACTGATAGGAACAACAATCTTTGACGTCGGTCCAGTATTAAGCGTGAACGCTGCAGCCGGTGGCCACAGAGTGGGCTGTAACCCTATGAGACAAATGTGCATCGTCGATTTGCTGTTTTGCCACTGACAGGCTTTAAAACCTCTTTGAGACCATTCTGTTTAACCAGAAACAGATCTAAGGTTGCTAGCGCTAAACCCACCAGACTCCATTTTAAAAAACAGAACGTTTAGCGTGCATAAGCCAACATATTTTCACAAGTGAATTGGTAAACTATGTGTTTATTATATACAAAACTACAGTTTTGTGATGGTTGGAAAGTTTTGTTTCCGTCGACTTTGAATGATGAACTTTACGATGGTAAAATTACTGTTTATTTACATTACTTTTTAACAGAAAGGTTAGAAATACTTTCCATAACGTTGTCAGACAATTAGAACATCAATCTGATTCCGGTTTCGCCCCTGTCGACTGCAGCAATCTTGATTAATACTGGACCAATGTCAAAGATTGTTGTTCCCAAAAGTCACTTAGACACAAAAACACAAAGGAAAATAGGGTCCAGTTTAAAAAAACAACAACAGTAATTACTATTTAAGAGAAAAAAGAGAAAACATTTGAGAATGATTAAATTGTATGGACCTGGTGGGTTTTGTGACTTGAGATTTAGCCTTCCGACGGCAATGCTGATCTTCATACATTTATGATGTCTGAAAAAAACAGTTGTTTCCAGTTTGTAATTGTTAGAAATATAAGTGCAGGACTTCTTCCTCTCGCTATCCTTCTTACAAGTCAGTCAGATAAAAATGTGTGTTGGAGAGAGTGAGAGAGTGTGTGTGTGTGTGTGTGTGTGTG
>NC_048407.1:5436625-5444144 GCF_013103735.1 Etheostoma cragini
TATCAAGTTACACGGGAGTCGGCCAACAGTGTCCTGCATCTGCTCCAGCAGTCAGCCAGCTCTCAGCCTCTTGGGTCTGTGTTCACGCTCTACCACAAACCAAGGCTGTGCACCACACCTACGCAAGATAGGATACAGAAAAAGACAAGATAAAGTGTGTTGTAGGGATAGACCAAATACCTGGCCTTTTTTTAAATTTGGTTTGCAGATTTTCTGAATCTGCGTAGTAATTGCATGATAACCAATAAAGTTAATGAATTAAAAAAGTGCGCTACTTAGCTCTGTGTCTGTCCCTCTGCTTCGGTTTCACTCACCAGTGAGTCTGACTTAATGTCCGGCCCACAACACCATCTGACTATCGTTTACTGGGTATTGTGTTGAAAGTTTCTAGTTTCTTAAATGATTGCATAAAGCATTTAAACAAAGTTTTGTGTTGGGGTTTGTAACATGGCAAAATCTCGATTTTAAGATTTTAATTTTCACTGTTGATGCATATCGGTTCCAAATATCGGTTATCGGTGTCATTAAAGGTCCACTATGTAATATATTTACTCTAATAAATCCCAAAATTCTCTCATGTCATTTGATGTGCAGAATGGCATTGACCACTTTATTACTCGTGTCTGAATGAGCAGTGTTTCCTTTCTGACCTGGTGTCCACCCCCAACAGCTCCGATGATTACTTCATTACCTGCAAGTGGAGGAGCCCAAGGCCCTTCAAAATCAGTAGGAAAGTCTGGTCTCTAAAAGTGCTATAAATATACAGAAGTATAAACCTGAGAGGTCTGCACACACAGTGTATTAAGTCTAGGGCATGGCTCTGATAACCTCCCACACTGCAGAAGATTAAACTTCCCCATATCACTGTGAAATAAGTTGGAATGGATATGTATTAAGTAGGGTTGAGCATTGTTTTGATTTGAACAATTCTGATACCAGTTCTGATTCTTCTGTGGATTCTGGTTCTTATTGGTTCTGGATTCTAATTCTTTGACTGGTGGAGAGAACAGGGTTGCATGCATTATTTCACAGACATAAGGACATTTTTATTTAGATTCAGTGGTGATTCAAAGTTTCTACCAGGCTTTTTCAACGTAAAATAAAGCTACACTATCACACCGCTTACTGTGCTCCATGGCTCCAACACAACAAGCGCCTGGAAGTAAGGCGGCCACCAAAGAAACCAAGACTTGCGCGCATCGAATATGGAACCGATGATTGGATTCAAAACCACATTTTCAAGACAATTCCAGTAAAAAAAAATGATTCCAAGTTGGAACCGGTTCTTGATTTCCAATCCTGGTATTGAGGTTGTTAAAATGTATTCTCTGTGGTTATACCTCTTTACAACTTTCTGTTAAACAGATGATTTGAATTTTGGACATAAATTGTGCAGCCCTAATAAACCGAGTCTTTAGAGACTAGGTCAGAGTGCAGTCTGAAGTCATTGGAGACAAGTCCAGCTCAAGTCTCAAGTCGATCGATAAACGTCTCAGGTCAATCGAGGTAATTGAATGCAAGTTAAGGGTTCATAAAAAAAGAGAAGAGTCAAAATACTAGGGGTGACCCCGAATAGTTGAGTATGCGATGCTTCAAACAAAGGAGCTTAAATCAACTGCCAGTCTCACAGTCAAATCTTCACAGAGGTATAAAGCCCAGTTCCGAGTGGAGATTCTGAACGAGACAAGTGTAAACGTGCAGCTACTAGCAACGCGCCGCTTCTGAAGCCTGGCAATTCATACAAATGAGACAAGACGGTGTATCATGTCCTAGCAACTACAGATGGACCGATACCATTTTTTCTTTCCCATACCAATTACGATACCTGAACTTGTGTATCGGTCAAAGCCAAGTACTGATCCAATAGTTTTTCATATAATTTATTATGTTTTAAAAGCTGTATACTACTATCCATGTATGGATGTGATCTGATTTCTGTCTTTGTTTTACAGCTGGCGCAGGTTAAACTTTTTATGAAACATGAACAAACTCAAACAACAAACGCCACAGAACTTTTTGTTATTTTCCAGTTCGACAGCGAGTCATAACGGAAAAAAGAATATAAATAAAGTACTTTAAATTAGATTTTCTTTAGGGCTAACAGCCTAGTATCAGATCGGTGAACGAACTCCAGTACTTTCCGATAACAACATTTTAGCCAGTATCCGAGGCATTTCCCATTCTGTGATCCCAATTTCTAGTGATATCAGAGGCTCTACTGATACATTTTATATACGGGACAAGACCGCATTGACATTTGTTTAGAAAAATTTTCAATCTTGAAACAAGAAATGGAGACTTATTTTGTATGTTGGAAATATAGTTTAAATGCTATATCCAATAAAACATTTATTTTTTTAAACTAAAAAAAAACATTTCGACATACTGTGCTTGCTGGTGTCCAAAACTCTGCCATTTGCACCAACTGACAATGTTTGTAACATTGAACTAAATGTGTTATGGGTTAATTAATTTACTATTATGAACCGGCATACAAGTGACTCAGCATTTATAACCTGAAAGTTGGTGCCTGCGTCTAAATTTAAGTCTTTCATCAGTCTCAGGTGAGCCAACCTTCAGAAAAGTCCAAGCTAAGTCTTCAGACATAATTTTTGTGACTCACTAAAAGTCTGACTCACGTCAGCATAACGTGTCAGCATAATGTTTATAACTTACCCTACAATGGTGGCACCAAAACATACCTGAACTCTTCCATTGGTTTAGCTCTTTTCTCTTCATGTATTACTGGAAAGCCCTAACACCCCTGCAATGCTGCATCTCGCTCTCTGTTATGCCTCTAACATTCAATACACAATAGTCTATTTTTTACATGTTCACATAATTGATTACATAATTGATACAGATTTGTATCGCAATATTTTCTGTGGCAATACTGTATCGATACACAGAAGCCAAGTATCACCCTATTATTATATATGTGTTGGTCAGTTTATCTGCTTGACAATCTCATTTTGCAGAAATAAAATTAAAGTGAGATGAAGAAACAGATAGTAACAAAGTTTCCTTGCGGGGACACCATTTGAAATTGGGAATAATAAAATAATAAAATTGCAATAGATTGCAGAATATTGTAATATGTTTAAAATCCCATTTGTATTGTATTGTGACATAAGTATCGTAATGATATCGCATTGTGAAGCCTCTGGTGATTCCCACCCCTATATATTTTTATTATTATTTTGATTGTTAGTTGTTGACAAGTGACCCAATACATGTTCATAGCAACAAAGATGACAGGGGTGGGGGGGCGGGTGGGGGGGGGGGTGTATTCATCTGGGATTCATTCAAAACTTTAAGTTGAATAAAATAGTAAAACATAAATAAATCTTCCTGAATTTGACTGAAACAGCCAATTATATTGTTGATCGCAATTATTTCTGAGACAATTAATTGCACAGCAAAATTTGGGATTGTTACAGCTCTAACCATGACCAGCTCGGCTTGCAGTCTGTCTTGCTGCCTTTTATTTCCCAAATTTCTCACCAACAACTAAAAACTGTCATATAACAAAAAGATGTATCCTAGGATTCATTCAAAACAACTTTAATTTGTTTAAAAAAAGTTATAAATAAATGATTATATTTATTTGTCACCATTATTTCTGAGACACTTAATTGTACAGTGAAGTGTGGAATTGTGGTGTTGATGTTGTGCTCCCGTCTTGTCAGGTATCAGAGGTTTGGAGGAGTGTGTATTGAAGTCGGCCACACTGTCCACCACCCCTGCCTGCCCTCCCTTCATCCCACTCAACTTTGAGGCCACGCCCATTTTACGGGTCGCGATAGAACCCAAACACCCAAGTAGGTCTTACAAGGCACACCTACACGTACACAAACCTCATGCATTTTACTTTTTTTGTGGGGTATTTTTGGTTTTAGAAAAAAAATTAATCAGAAACATTTACAGGTAGCAAACACCACACTAATAATTACATATTTGAGGAGATAAGGATACCTTATAGGATACTTTTTATGGTTTCCTTTGGTAAGGCAATGTTTCAGCACGCTTAAGTGTGTTTTACTTTACCAAATATGCAGGTAATATCAGTTAATCGTTATGTATCCTGAGGGAAATTGTTTTGCAGAATTTGCAGTACAAAGTAGAAAAGAGTACACATTTAAAATATCAATAGGATGGTAATACCAAAAAAGTCCACCTTTAAGTCTGTAGACAGCAGCTCAGTGGACATTGGTGAAATCCAAGGATAATGACTTTTTAAAACTTATTTTAGCATAAAATTACACAAACTTAATCTGGGCCTGAAGTACGGGCCCGATATTTATAAAGAGTGGCTCACTTGGTCTGAACCACAGTCGTGATACAATGTAAAGCAGGGGTCTCCAACGTTTTTTTTAACCAAGGACCAGTTTACTGAAAGAGATGGAACTTAACTATTAAAACATTAATTGTTGGCATGATTCTTGCTTGGACCCCTAAAAACCATTTCCTGAACCACCCTCCACTGTACATGCACTGCTAGCATTTCCCTCACTCTGTACATAGATAGTACGACCAATAAATATCTAATACAGACAAATCAGTCAATGGATTCCGTCCTCATGTTTTTTGTGTGCTAGGTGAGATGCCTAAGCTGGTGCGTGGGATGCGTCTGTTGAACCAGGCAGATCCCTGTGCTGAGGTTCTGATCCAGGAAACAGGGGAACACGTTCTGGTCACGGCTGGCGAGGTTCATCTCCAACGCTGCCTAGACGACCTCAGAAAGCGGTCAGTATGTGTGTGCAAAAACCCGCTCAGTGTTTCTCAGTGTCAGATACCGATACAAAAATCCCCTTTCTGCGCTGTATCGGATGTACCGGGCAGAGCAGCAGCTGGACCACGGTGCTGTAAAAGGACGTAGTACTAAGAGAGACAATGGTAGCTAGTAGTATGATAGACGGAAAATGGCCAAGAGCCAATGGCTGAAAACCAAGTGTGTCTAAATGTGACGCCAAAGGGCTAAACGCAAGTCCTGACCAAGCCCGTCAAAAAGTAAAGCCAAGATTTGATGCTCAAGGAGACTTTTTGCATCAATAACAAACTACTAAGGGACCTGACCAAGCCTCCCTACGAGTGAGAATGTGTTGGTGTGAACGGATCCAAACTGCTCTGTGTGTCACTGCTGTTACCACTGCACTGAACTCATTAGAAAAGAAAAGTTAGGTCTATTTACTTTTCACAGAAAGTCTCACCTAGTCATGGGAGTAAGTTATATCAGCTGGGACTTTTTGTGAAACATTATCAAACACAAACAATGAACGCCATAGAACTTTCTTTGCTTATCCAGTTTGACAGTGAGTCATAACGGAAAGAGAACATAAATAAACTACTTTAAAGTAAATTTTCTCCATCCATCCATCTTCTTCATGTTATCCGGTGTCGGGTTGCGGGGGGGGGGGAGCAGCTGCAGCAAGTACCCCAAACTTCCCTTTCCCGTGCCACATTAATCAGCTCTGACTGGGGGATCCTGAGGCGTTACCAGGCCAGGTTGGAGATCTAATCCCTCCACCTAGTGCTGGGTCTTCCCCAAGGCCTCCTACCAGCTGGACGTGCCAGGAACAACTCCTTAGGGAGGCACCCAGGAGGCATCCTTACCAGATGCCCGAACCACCTCAACTGGCTCCTTTTGACACAAAGAAGGAGCTCCTCACGGATGACTGTGCTTCTCACCCTGTCTCTAAGGGAGACGCCAGCCACCTTCCTGAGGAAATCAATTTTGGCCGTTTGTATCCTGGATCTCGTTCTTTTGGTCATGACCCAGGCTTCATGACCATAGGCAAGGCAAGGCAGCTTTATTTGTTTAGCACATTTAAGCAACAGGGCAATTAAAAGTGCTTTACACAAAAACAATTGAAAAACAGTTAATAATAAAAACTGATAAAACACAAGAACAAAAGTTACAGCGCAGTACAAGACATTAAATTGGACAACCATTTAAAGAAAGGCAGTATCAAAAAGAAAGGTCTTCAGCCTTGATTTAAAAGAACTGAGAGTAGCAGTGAATCTGCAGTTTTCTGGGAGTTTGTTCCACATATGAGGAGCATAGAAACTGAATGCTGCTTTCCCCTGTGTAGTTCTGACTGTGGGGACAGAAAGCAGACCTGTCCCAGATGACCTGAGAGGTCTTGGAGGGTCATAGTGTAGTAGCAGATCAGAAATGTATTTTGGCCCTAAACCGTATAGTGATTTATAAACTAGCAAAAAAACTTTGAAATCAATTCTGTGAGGCACAGGAAGCTAGTGTAAGGACTATAGAAGTGTGTTGATGTGATCCAGTCTCTTGGTCTTAGTGAGGACCCGAGCAGCAGCGTTCGGAATCAGCTGTAGTCAAGTCTACTGAAGATGAAAGCATAGATAAGTTTTTCCAAATCCTGCTGAGACATAAATCCTTTAAGGCTTGATATATTTTTAAGGTGATAATATGCTGACTTTGTAATTGTCTTAATGTGGCTGTTAAAATTCAGGTCAGAGTCCATGACTACACCAAGATTTCTGGCTTTGTCTGTTGTTTTTAACATTGTTGTGTGAAGCTAAGCACAGACTTTTAAACATTCCTCTTTTGCTCCAAAAGCAACCACCTTAGTTTTTCCTTCATTAAATTTCAGAAAGTTCTGGCACATTCAGCCGTTGCACTTAGTCAGTTTTTGTATTGGACAATAGTCCCCTGGTGAAAAGGTAATGCAAATTTGTGTGTCGTCCGCATAACTACGGTAACTTATTTTGTTGTTTTCCATAATCTGAGCCAGTGGAAACACGTGGATGTTAAACAGAAGAGGCCCCAGAACGGAGCCTTGGGGAACTATGCACGTCATATTTGTATGCTCAGTTGCATAATTACTTACTGACACAACGTAGTCCCTATTCTTTAAGTAGGATTCAAACCAGTGTAGTACTAAGCCAGAAAGTCCAACCCAGTTTTCTAATCGGTCTAGTCTGTCATGGTTGCCGTGTCAAATGCAAAGACTGAAATTTTGCTACTATCTGTGTTAAGGTGGATGTCATTAAAGACTTTGACAAGAGCCGTCTCAGTGCTGTGGTGTGGTGGTGTGGAGTAGGATCAAAAACTGACGGGTAGATTGAGATCTTTGCCTTCTGGCTCAGCTCTCTTTTTGTCACAACTGATTGATTTTCTTTGGGGCTAAATTACGTAGGATCGGATCAGTGCGTAAACTCCAGTAATTTCTGATACCACTTGATACCCAAAACAATTTCACTTTATGAGGTGTTTTACCATTAATATGAGTTCTCCCAGTTTGCCTATGGTCTAGAAATGGTGATAGGTGTAAACAGTGCAGGGGTATCCACTGAGAAAATGAAAGCTCAGATGGCCCGATCTGGAATCTTGCCATTTATGAGGTCATAAAAGGAAAGGTTACCTCCCCTTTCTCTGCTTTGCACGCCCAGAGAATTTGGCCCGCCCATCAGACATCATGGCTTTCAAACAAGCAAAGTGGCAGTTGGTCAAGGCCACACCCCCAGCCTCCACCTTGCCCCCCTCTCT
>NC_048407.1:5444244-5470775 GCF_013103735.1 Etheostoma cragini
TTCTATTGAATATATACAGTATATATATTCAATCTGTGTATTTCCACTGATTGTGGAACAACTCCGTCCTAGCTCCGTTGATTTGCAGATAAGCAGAGCTTCTATTTTTTGCGGATGCCGGTGAGCTCCGCAGCAATTCAGCACGACAGAAAGTCACGCACAGAAACAAGTTGTTTCCCCTCTACTCCTCTGGATGTAAACAAACTGTTGTTGTTTTTTTGGTTCTATTCTACATAAATTTGCGAGATCTCATGGGTCCTTGTGACGTCAGCTGTCAGTCATGGCCGCAGCCGTTCCGCAACTAATCCGGACCTGGTGGTGTTAAAGGATAATGGAGCACGGAGCCAACACGCATCGTAGCCGATCCGCAGTCCTTCTGCAACCGGTTTGCAATTGGGGGTTACTGGGTGAGCTAGAGGCCGCCCCATCCATTCTAAGCAATCCTTGGGTCTTTTTCTGTCTCAGTCTGATTGATTGTCTCTATCCTGGGCTCGTCCTGTGTAGTGACTGTGTACATTTAGTGCAGGTTGAATACAGTGTGTGTTCATATACTGAGTGACGCAGATCTGACAGAGAACCTGATCTGTTTCCAATTCTAGACACATCATTATCTGGCTATCATTCCATATTGACTGATGCCTCTCTGTCTGGACGCCGCAGGCCTTCTTTTTTTTCAAAACAGCAGCGGCTCAGTGACAGACTGGCAAGTTATTTTAGAGATTTTTCACAATGGAAAGTGTGTCCTAGTGTGACTGCTGGGTTGAGCTGTAACTACTCCGAATTTTGCTCTACAATTAAATGTCCCAGACATTATTGTGATTATCAGTATAATTGTCTCTTTTCAGTCAAATAAAAAAAAAATGTATTCATTACTTTTTTTAACAAATTAAAGTTTTGAATAAATTGATAATATATCACTTTTATGTGACCCAGATAATGTAATAACACAAATGCACAGCCTATAAAGTAAACAATGCCTCTTTATTATCATAAAACATTTTTTCTAATCGTATCCCCGCCCCCATCATTTTATTGTTAAAAAGTTATTATAAAGTAGATCACCAATATATGTAATGGGCCCAAATGCTCTTATTCTAAAATCTCCACGGCACTATAAAGTAAGGTCTGGCCACACCACAGATAGATTCCAGGACAAGAGAAAAAAAACGTGCAAACGGGTTGTTTGCATTTCTCACAACAAATCCCAATCGTCTTGGGCGGCTCGGGGCGCCGCAACGGTGGCTCTGCAAATTGGTCATTTTGGTGTAACATTTGGACCCCACAAAAGAAATATCTGCATCCGATATTCAATGAAGTTAACTGTTCACACAATACAGTAACGTGAGTTATTTAAATTAGCAGGATACATGGTTACACATAATTTGCTCTTACCACTGTATCTCCATGGGTACCTTGTCCACAGCAATCCCAACAGTCAGTCCCAAAATGGCCCAGTTAGAGAATAAGTGTAAACATAGTATTCACAATCATTCCCTGAAAGAACCAAGCAGGCCTGCCTAGTTGCACAATCCAAATTTTCTTCAAAACTTGCTTTTAGCTAGCTAGCTTGAAGTATGTTGTTTCCTGAAGAGATTTTGAGAACTGCAACACACAAATACCCTAGAAATAGTATTAGTAGTAAAAGTATTTCCATTCATCCGGCCTAAATGAATTAATTCATTAATAAAATCTGTGTTACTTGATGCTTTATGAACCAGTCAATTAACTCATTATTATAAGCATTAGTTAATACTTTATGGGTCATTTCTGTGCTAGGCTGGTTAAGGGTATTGTCATTTAATTCAGAGATGTAATATTTCAGAACTTGTTCTCAGAGTTGTGTTTTAAGGCAAATCTCTATATAATGTCCTGGACTGGCATCCATTGCCAGTTTTAGTACAGATAAAATCTTCCCAAAACTCAGCCCTGACATTATCCTTTAGCCTGAATGATTGGATTGAATGTGTCTATTGACCAGAAGCACAAAATGTCCACTTCTAAATGCAACAAAGAGACAGTGGCGATTGCTTTCAACTGAAATAGATCTGTAAGTGAGCAGAGATACAGAAAGACACATGAACTGAAAGTAAATTGTCAAAATGGAGCAGGTTTTTCTCAAGGATCTCTCTTTCTCAGTTTGGCTCCAGTCATTGGCCTGTCTCCCAGATCCTGCCTCACCCCGCTTTATCACACCGACGTCATCACTACAGTGATTCAATTCCGTTTTATTTATAGTGTCATGTCATAACAGAAGTTATCTCAGGACACTTTACAGATAGAGTAGGTCTACACCACACTCTATAATTTTCAATAGCCCAAATATTTTCCCCTAAGAGCAAGCATTATAGTGCAACAGTTGCGAGGAAAAAAACTCTGTGAAAAGGCAGAAACCTTGGAGGTAATGAGTGATGTTTTCACCAGACCTCTTGCCTGGCATTTAGGCTGCAGAGCTGACAGTTTTTTTTTGTTTTTATCAATCTAGTTAGAGACTCTTTCCCCCTCCCCATCTCTCAGACTGCTTTCAGAGCTGTTTAGCGAACTCGGGGGTGACCTCTAATAAGACTTTAACTCTGGAGGGTCTTCCAAATGGCCACTCTACCAGACAGGCCTGACTCCTGTCCCTGCAGGAACTCCCATGCTGTTAGAGTGCTCACTGAGGATGAGGGCTGCATGATATTAGGACAGTATTTGATAGGGGATAACAGTGCTGAATATCACAATAGCAATATATAACTTGCGATAAATAAACATATTACAGTGTACTCACTTCTGCCTTTGTGCTACTTTCAATATTTTGCTGGAATACAATAATTTAAAACAAGTGAAAGGAAATCATTTCAAACATTCTTTTATTGAATAAATTGAATACTGGATTGAATATAAAAGGCACCACTAATAAAAGAATGACAGTTACCTTTTAAAGTGCAGTTTCTACTTATATTTCCATTCAACTAGCACAAAAAATATGTTGCAGCCTTTTGCAATGGTTATTGCGCAAGTTGACATCACTTTGACGATTAAAAGAGATAAATTGTGCAGCCCTGGATGGTCCTCGCAACCTGTGGGTTTATAAGGAATGAAATCAGCTCTGGTCTGAGGCCTGGGTTTTTACAACATAGTGGGTAGTGCTGCATTAGATATTGTTTCAGCATTGGGTTGTCCCAACTAAGGCTGGGAATTTTCACTGGTCTCACAATTGGATTTCTGTTATCCTGTCCACGAAACTAATCGGTTCGATATCGTGCTATACCATGTGTAGCAATATTATTGTATATTGCTACACATGGTTTTCATCAATAAATTTAACCAGTCAGAACTTCCCTTTGTGTTGTATCTGCTCCTTAAAAGGCACTTCCTGAATGTAGCGGAGCCTGAACACAGCAGACAACAGACAAAAGGCAAAAACAAATAAGCAGCGACCGTAAAATCATTAAGTTAAATCATTAGGCAATAATCGTTTATGGTCTGTCACTCCATTGTTGCAGTCCAGTCCGCATCCTGATGCATCAACGCAATGATAAATTTCAACTAACGTTATAGTTTTGAGCCGCGGAGCTGGAAATATACTGCTAGAGGACAGCAGAAGTCTGTGTCTGTTATAACATCATTCACACTGATTTAAGTGTTTTTGGATAAACAATCATGTTTTAATGTTAAGCATACATGTAGCAGTCAGTGAATCCTTAGAATTAACTGTATCTGTAGATGGCTACCTTAGTGACTACCTTATCCTAGGCCAGTAAGCCTATCATTCATTTTTTTTCACAAAGGGGCTGATTTTAAGATAATTTACTGGGTGAAACAGGCTGATTCAGAGCAGAGAGCTCAAAGAGAAGTCCTGGTGCTTTTGTGGCAAGAGGTGTACAGCGCATCCAGAGTGCTACTGCATATGGAATGGTAGAAACTATTACCATACATCAAAGAGAGGTGCATTAGCAGCTGGTGGTGTTTATCCGGATCTTTCATCCCCATTTAAAGCACCCTCTGCCCACCGTCACACATTGGCATTTTGGTAAGCGAGTAGTCTCGTGCTCTGGTTTATTGGCATTTCTTTAAACCAATCACAATTGTCTTGGGAGATGTTAAGTGCCGAATGCAGCAACAGTGCCACTGCAAATTAACCTAAAGAAGGAACTTGTTGTGGTGGAACATGTGTACGTTCAAAAGTTGTTTTAGTGGTTGTTTTAAGGTATAGCTCTTGGCCCAACCTTGCCAAATACTTGTGTTATATGGTTCCAACTCCTATATTATATCTCTTTGTGCTCGATAGAGTCCTTAAAAGCAGAATGGCAAACAAGAACAAACCCCAACGTGGCCAATGCAGAGGCATCACTGGAGAAACAGAAAAGCTACCTCAAATCACGTTTTTCTCAGATTCGGCAGATGGGTATCGACAATGACAAGAAGCTAACTGCAACTGATGTCCAGCTAGCATCTCTGACTGCAAGCCTTGGTTCTATCAGATCTGATGTGGACAATCTAAAAACTATCGTGGAAGGCAAGTCAAGTATTCTTGATACCCATGGACACGCTTTTCAAAAGATGGAGGTGAAGATATCAGATATGGAGCACAGAAACGGAAGATGCAATATCCACATCGTCGGGTTGAAAGAGGGGTTATCTTCACATCAAGAGTATGAGAGCCCACCAAATTTACAGCGATAGCCCAAAGAAGAAGAAGACTACTAATCGCACACTGATTTTCAATGTGCTTTGCTACACAGACAGGCAGGCAATCCTATGGGCTATAGGTAAATCTCCACCCGTTGTTGGGGACAGAAAGATTTGCTTTTCTCCAGACTACAGCAACTTCACTGGCAAGCAACGCCAAGCCTTCTACCAAACCATGGATTCAGCACGAGTCAACGATTGGGATTTTTTCCTACTTTACACGGCGACCCTGACGATCAATGAAGGCTTCCAGTACAGAGCTTTTACCTCCGGTAGGGATGCTGAAGGAGAGGGGCTGCTCCTTGTCCTCCTTTTGCCACAAAGACAGTGGGCGCCTTGGATTCTATCGCGGAGAACACCATGGAAGAAGATCAGAATTAAGACAACTGCATGATGAACATGGACTCTTGGTTTGTCTTAATCTCTTTATGTGTCCTAGTTTTTCTAGTCTTACTTGATATGATTACAGAAACTGTACAGAGAATGGTCAGACAGTACAGGCAGAAATGTGATTTCTACAACAGACTATAGTTTTATAGTTTTGTGTCAGTTTATGCGCCTAATGTTTTTGGATGGCAGTTTGAAGTGCTGCACTCACCAATTAAATGCTGGGGTTAACAGACTCTTCTTTTGTTGTTGGTGTAAACTTCAATGCTTTGTGAGGACCCAAATATTGATATGTCAACTGCAAAGGTCACTGGGGTTCAGACTTAAAGACAGACAGAAATGCTTTGAAATGATTGGCCCTCAGCTTGGGCCTTAGAGATATTTGGCATTCAGTTAATCCCACCTTTAAGGATTATTCTTTTTTCCCATGTAGACATAAATCTTTTTCCAGAATAGATTTTCTTTTTGCATCCCTTCAGTTATTTCATTCAATTGATAAATTGGTGTTACTTCCAATGGCATTGTCTGACCACAAAGGGGTCCTGTGCATTACCATCCTAGATTTGTCTACACATGCTGCTAGATGGCGCATTAATACATCCTAATCAAAAATGAAAGTAAGATGCCAATGTCACTTCTTTCTCTTGACGCAATGAAAGCCTTCAAGGCATACAGTGTAACACACACACACACAGCTCAAGAACCCTGATACAGCACTTACTTTCTGTTAGATGGTGTTCTTTTTACACTAAGCTATTACTAAAGCCTTGTATCTGTGAGCAGTTTAACATCAGCCGTGAAAAGAAGACACAAGAACTTACTTCACTGGGTGGGAAATCCAACACATTTCAAAGAGTGAAAGTCAGACTCAAAGAAACACTTTAAAGTTCAAAAGAGTAGATAAGAAGAGAGTGACAGAAGAAGGAATGAGACAGAGAACTTGTAGTAGACAGGTCAGACCCACCTCTCTACAAACTGCTGGTGTTGCTCTGCCTCTGTAAACACAGATATAACACATATTGAAAGTCAACAGCAACACTCAGATTGTGTTGAAACTGAAAATTTGAACTCAAATCAAAATCTACAGCAACATTTAAAATGAAAGCTGATTCTCAACCAAGTCAAATTAAGTGTTCCCTTACCCCGACTCCCCCAACTGTTTTTATACCTCCCGAGCTTTCTACTCTCGCAAGCACATTTACAATCATAAAGTTATCTTTAAAGTCATTTTTGAAACAATGCATCTTTGACGTCCAAACAGCAGTTGACAAAAGCAGCTTCTCATTTGTAGCTTGTGAAAGTCCATTTCATTGACCTGTTGCTGGCAGATTGTATCCTGAGGAGCTTACACCTCCTTCCCTCTCCCCCCAATTAACATAATGCTCAACTTAATTATTTCCTGGATTTTGGACTTTTAAAAATTTAATCAGAATGCATTGAGTTGCTAACTTCTATGATGATTAAAGGAATATTTTTCAGGCTTTATGGGGACCAAACTCTATGTGAGAAGGGTATATGAGGCATGCAATAGTACAATCAAAGATATTTTACTTTTTGATGAAATAAAAGCATGGCAATAAACTATACATTTATAGTATTGAGGGGATTCTCATTTTCCAGTGTGGCCCTTGGTAAAATAGAGTTTGACACCCCTGGTTTAGATGGATTGGGTTTGAAAACAATAAATTGGTCGTAATTCCGGCCGCAAAGGTAAATGAAAAAGAAAACATCAAAAAAAATTGAGTTGAAAGTAAAGATATCCTGAAATGTGGAAGTTTAACGTTAGATGTGAGATGATTGTCTTCAGATGTGAGATAGTGTCAAACTTTAGTCTGTTCAAAGTCTTCAAAGTCAGTAGAATAGGCAGATAGTTCAGTTGAGCTGAAAGTGGCCATAAAGCCAGCTACAGATTCAGGTGACTCTCTGAAGGTTATTAGAAACTACACATTGTTTTCATATTGTCATTTGATACATTATTATAATATAATTATTCATTATAGCCACATAAAACAAATGAATTCCCCACTCTTGCGAATGTGTTTCCGAACATTGATTGGTTAAAAAAAACAGATTGTGTAGGTTGTGTGATTTGAGACAGTGCAGGTAAAAAAGCACTTGCATGATGTAGTGCAATCATACAAGCTTACTGAATATAATTATTGAGGCTACTACTCAATAATCTACTACTCGTCTCTATTTTGACAAGTACAACTGCACACACTACAGCTTGAACCTTAGTGTTGGCTAAATTCCTCACTGACATACAGTGTCATAAGGATAAAATCATTTTTTTTCTAGTCACTCAATACTAGTCTATATCCATGACGTTCCGCTATGGTTAATTACTCCTCTGATCTCTGCAGGGTAAATCCAGACAGCTAGCTAGACTATCTGTCCAATCTGAGTTTTCTGTTGCACGACTAAAACAACCTTTAAACGTACACGTTCTACCAGAACAAGTTCCTTCCCGAAGCTATTTTGCAGCAGCACCGTGGTTCTGTCCGGCGCTCAGCCCGGCCCAAGACAATTGAGATTGGTTTAAAGAAATACCAATAAACCAGAGCACCGTTATGGAGTGAGGTCTGGCAACGCAAGACTGCTCAATATATAAGTGACAGATGAAAACAGGAAACACATAAATAAATAAAAAAAGATAATTGATTATTGGAGGATCACTGTTGCTAGTTAAGTAAATTGGGTCTTCTTGGTTTCTGATTTGGGAGTAAGCCTCTGTCCGCCATGTCAGTGGATGAGGATTTCACTCTGCCATATATATGTGGGATTCCAGCTGAAGAAAGGAGGCCATGTGTAATTCTGCTACTATGTTTAGAGCCAGGACAGACAGCTCGGGACAGAGATGGCAAAGAACGACAAGTGCTGGCCTGATGACTGGCTACTAAGCTCCCAGGGTGACTTCCTGATTGGATAGGTGGACTGCTTGCTGGATGACTCATCAGTGGCTCGTTGTTTGCTTTGTTGGGCAGTAATGTGACATGATGGCCTCTTAAATGGTTTCTTAGCTAGTTGACTGTCTCATGAGCTAGCTGATTGACCAGCGTGGTTGGCTGGCTAGTTGGCTGTTCAGGTGGCTGGTGGTCTGGCCTATGGTGGTCTGGCCCATGGCAACCTGAGCCCTCTGTGACACGGCTGGCGAGCAGCCTGACCTGCAGTGTGTCGTGTCATGTTTAGAATGAGGTCAGCGCTGCTCTGCCACTCGAGTCAGCACAAGACTGTGACATAACAGCACTCTGAGAGGATTATCTCTCTCTTGCCCTCTCTCTCTCTCTCCCTCTATTTTTTCTGTTGTCAGATCTGGGCCAGGTGCCAAAGATGACAAATACTGACATGGTAAACAGTGTTCAGTATTGCACTTCATTGATAATTCCGTCCAGGGCTGGGTTACAATAATAGATAAAATGATAAAATCAATCTTTGTTTAAGTAATCTGATAACAATTTAATATCTATATATATTTTCACCATGGATGTAAAACCCACCACAAACGTTTGGGCACATTTTTGAATCTCAAGAGTCAACAAAAACACAAGCCTGCATTATTTGGGAAGGCTCAGTTTCAGTTGTGGTTCGGTATTTTCTATCATTCCCCAGTTTTGGAAGCTGAAAACTACTTATATATAACTGACACTTAATATTTCAGCTGAATTCACTAGCCCACAGCTATTTAAAAAAAGTCTCCACATTATTAGAGGAAATCAGTTGAAATTCCATAGTCAGAACAACAATATTTGAATCGTCTCATTTTGGACTTTAATAAATTAGCCACCAATATATTCTGTGTACCTAAGTCTTTATAAAAACCCATGCAGACCAATGTACGTTTAAAACACAGTACCTGTACCTGTAGATTGGCTCTTGGCATCCTCATTATGAGAGTTAAGGAGCACAGTGTTAAATAATAAAAATTATAACTGAATCTTTTCCTTTGGCCACTCGGAGGCAGCTTGAACACGCTGTGAATACAACATTGACATAATCACCTAAAAGTTGTTTAGGTTGATTGAGAACATGCTAGCAAACAGTTGCCTATTTATGAATCAATCTTTATTTATACAGCACTTTTTATAAAGAAATGTAGCATAAAGAGCTTCATACAATGTCCTCCGCTTTTAATTATTTTGTTTCTGTCAACTTTAAATGAAGTGTATTTTACGATAATGAAATTTCTCTTCATTTAAATGGAGTCTGGTGGGTTTGGCTAACTATTTTGGTGCTGCGACATGTCAAAAAAAAAATCGGACTTTTTAAAATAGAACCTTTAGTTGATGAAATTGAAGATGCGCAACTGCCCAATACTGTTACATTGCAGCTTGTTTCGCTACTGCAGCGGTCTTGCTTAAAGTGCTCATATTATGCTTTTTGTCTTTTTCCATTTCCTTTATTGTGTTTTATTTCTTTTTTGTGCATGTATTAGGTTTACAAAGTAAAAAAGCCCAAAGTTCACCCCAAAGGGACTTACTGTCATCAACAGAAAACACTGTTCATAAACAGCTCTATTGTAGTCCAGCCTTTACTTCAGAGAAAAATGCACATCAATTTGCAACACACGTTATAATGCTTGCCTAGCTGCTAACATGGCACGCCCTCATACTCTGCTTCTGACTGGCTAGTAGTCCTTAGCTAGTCCTTACCTAGCTACTGCGCATGTGCAACTCCCAACAAAGATGGAACAGAAGTGAGATGCCTCACTCTGTAGCTGAAAAAAGAGAGCTCAACACACAGGGTGAAAAGAGGAGCTGCAGCAGTGTGCAGTACAACAAAATATGATGTTTTTTGAAAATTAAACCATGTACAATGGTACAACCTCAAAATACAATTATGAACCTAAAAATTTGCAGGATATGGGCGCTTTAATGTAGACATCAAGCTGGTGCATTAAAAAAAATATCTGAGGGTGGCGTGGGTTTGTGTGTGTGTGTGTGTGTGTGTGTGTGTGTGTGTGTGTGTGTGTGTGTGTGTGTGTGTGTGTGTGTATGCGCGTGCGCAAGCATGCGTTTTTAGCAAGGGGCCCTTTTCCTATTTGACTTATCTGCATTCCCGATACAAAGAGTAAAATCACATTCATCTTACATAACCTCTAAATATCGTTATGTACTTGAAAATAAACAAAATATGACAACTTTAAGACTGGACCACCTTCAGAGATTGGTGTTCCCATCAGTCACTTAGTCACTTTAGGTTTTAACTGATTTAGGACAACAAGACAATTTATTTGAAAGTTTAATAATGTGTGATCGTTGTATTGGTTGGATTATTTCAGCATGAATATGTCTCATATATTCTTCTTATATGCTTCAACATATATACTTCCTTTTGCAAAAACAGAAGGGGACATTAAAAAGAAAACACCATGCAATCATTCAATCAGCCAATATGTCTGTAGAAGCAGAAACAAACTGGCAAACCCAGGCAAGAGCAGCATAGCACACACAGGTTGCCGAAATTAAGCTAAATTAAATAAATATACAACCATAATCCAATTTAAGTATAACAATAAAAACTAAAATCAAAGCATTATGCTTTCCCTACAATTACAAGCTCTAAATGCTGCAGCTTTTAAGCGTTTACGAGCCTAATGTCAGCATGAATTAAGGAATTCAAAAATCTTCATTTTCATCTAAGAAAGAACATGGCCAGAATTACCCATAATTCTGTAGCTTTCTGAACTACCGGTTTCTTCAGGAGAGAGCGCAGGTCTGGTAACTGAAGTCCAGTGATCTTACAGCTGATATCTTCAGTGTTAGTGAGGTTATTCTTGCTTTGCGCAGGCAACCATGGAACCTAAGAGTGTGACTTATTGCGGATCATCATTAACAGAGTGAGAGAATATCAGCAGCATAGACAGGGAGGGATTGGATTACCTGTTTTCTGTTGCCGCTTGCTAAATAAGAGGCGCAAGTATGTGCATTCGTCTCAGCCCTGTGCCTGCACCACCTAACACAGAGATAGACACAGTCATGTTTTTAGGAATGACGCAGTGACCCCTGGCCAAGAAGCACCTGTGTTGTCGCTCAGTAAAGCCTATAATACAGATAGACAGCCTAATCAGTGCGGATGTTCCATGCCGTACTCAAAGCCAACATACTTTTTTTGTGTTGGCACTATTAACTTAAGTCACACTGACTGCAAACAGTGTATTTGATTTGTTTGTATTTTCTTTTTGGACAAGTCCATATCAATGAGATTTTAAAAAGCTGTTAAGGGAACACATTCTGCTATTAATGTGCAAAATTGCACCAATGATCCCATAGGAAAACATTTTTCAAGGACATAAAACACCAGTAAAATTATTGATTTGTAGAACCACGCTTTCACCTGCATGGTAAGTAACCATGCAGGCTGAAGTGCCTGAATGGCTTGAAATGGTCACCTAATAGAGCACGCCATTGAAAGTAGACACATTTGTGGCCCGGTTGGTTAGTGGTAGAGGGGGTGCACATACACTGAGAGATTAATGCCTCGACTCAGAGTTCCAGGGTTTGAATCCGACCTCTGATGACTTCCTGCATGTCTCCCCCCCTCTCTCTCCCCTTTCTCACCTAGCTGTCCTGTCAAATAAAAGCGGACAAGCCCCAAAAATAATCTTAAAAAAAAAAGTAGACGCATTTGTTTACAGCTGCAACTAGGTGTTAAAATGACCAGAATGATCCGTAATAACATACCAGGACCTTCTTTTAACAGGTAAATTAGTCTAATTGGCAGTTTTATACATTACTGTTTCCCATTTACTTAGAAAAACACCAAATATCCATTCCAGTGGTTCCTCTATTCACATGCACAAGACAACTTTCTGCTGTGATCTTACATGTCTGTAATAAAAGCAAGATAGTTGCGTACTATCTGTTAAAGTGAGATCAGGTTGCCGGTAGCCTATCGGTAACAAACAGGCTTGGTAGTGAACGACACGGTAAAGCACTGCAGATCCCGTATTTTGGCTAAACTAGACTGAGAATATTCAGTTAGAACACATCGGTAATGCATTTTCCCCTCATTGTTCTCCTTGAAGTGAATGTAGACCCGGGGTGTTTTATGTGGACTAACTGTGTCGCACTTCATTTAAAAAATAGCCTTTTAAATCATGTGTGCTCTGATTATTTTAGCATACAGTTATCACACCAGGCATTGTTTAGTTTTTAATGAAAACTCAAATCCTGGCTTTTTTGAAGAAGGAAATAATGAGAATAACAGTAAGAAATTACTGTTGTCTTTAAAGAAAGTGTTACATTTAAGAATGGAATTTGAGCCAAAGATCCGGGGGGATCTTAGGGTCCCCCCCACACAACTGCAACTTACAATTAATTTCAGAATGGAATAATTTACCCATTATTTTCTTGATTAATCAGTTTGTCTGCAACTAAATTGGAAAACCTAGGAAAAGGTACTGTCTAAACCCCATAATATTAGAATATATTAAATTTTAAAAGCAGCAAATTGTCACATTGGAACGTTTGACAAATGAAATCTTTTTTAGTTTTTTTAGCTAATCATTTTCAGCTTGACATCTGTCCTTGTTTAAAAAAACACTTAGCTATCAGCTGATGTTACTCCATGTGTCTGTGGAAGGATCGAGATTCAGTTCAGAAGTCCTCAGCGTCAATGTGTTATTGTTCATATTAATATTTACAGCGCCTGTCATGGATAATATCCAACCTCGCTCTATGCTGTTTATAAGCCGTGTCTCCTCTAGGATAGATTTAAAAGCGGAGACACAGCAAGGACATGAATCAGGGGAGGTAAAATATATTCAGTTTAGCTGAATATGGCTTTCAGCACATAAATGTCTTCTTTTTTTTTTTTTGGGGGGGTTAAGAGGCAAGTTCTCTCAAATTTGAAATCCGTCCGTGTGTAAAGACGGTTTTGTGTCGGCCCCCCTTTTTTTTGTGTCAGCGGGATATCTCAAAAACAAGATTATGTGAATGTTTTAGTACACAGACAAGTCTTTGGGCAAAGACCAGCTGGTTTCATTTTAGAGTTGGTATGGACAATTACAGTTTATTCTTTTACTCATAACTGTGACAGTAATCGAGATATAAACTTGATTTCAAAAGACATGTGCCAGACATGTCCTCATTCAGATTTCTTTGACATTATGTATTTTCTCCCTTACCTCATCTTATTTCCAAAGCCAACAGTAGCTTTCATAAGTACTTTAAAGGGAAATAAGAGTTTTTTTATTGATGATGAATCAAGGTTTCATCATAAACGAAACAGATCTTTCTTTTGGAGAAAAAGGTCTATCTCTGTAGGGATCCTTTCTATAATGTAACCAAGACACTTAATACCTAATAATCACTTAATAATCTGAGTCTGTTGGTGGCAAAACAGCACCTTTAATGGAGGAAATTAAAGGTAATTATTTGCCCAATAGCCCAGTATTGACTACAGCTGTCTTGCCTAATACAGGACCAATTTCAAAGATTGTTGTTCAATTAGTCACTTACAAAAAAAAAAAACATGGGAAAATTACTTAGAAGAGGAATAGGAGCATCTTGTTATTGGTGATGGATCAAGTTTATGTCAGATTTGATCTCCTGCTTGCTTGGTGGATTTCCGTAGTTAGTACTTTAATTTAGTGTGATAGTGGGGGCTTGTGTGTCCTGTTTTTAGCCATGCCAGAAGCGTGGTTTTAGGGACGCAACTACTGGATGGAACCCTACTGAATGTTTAACAGACATTGGTGATCCCAAGGAACAAGTTCTGCTTACTTTGGTTATGCCCTAACTTTTCATCTAGCGCCACTTTTAGGTTATGTTTGTTTTTTGTGTGAAATATTTATATTAGATTCAGATGTCAGATTATGTTACCCTCTGGATGATTAATAACATTTCCTTTCATCTTCAGGTCAAAATTTCTGTTAAAATTAATGACATTCCCATCAGCCTCAGCTGTAGTGTTTGTTTAGAGCTAGTTAGCAAATGTTACCTTAGAGCTGCAGCAAATGATGAATGCATATTTATCTTCTGGTTCAAAGGCTTAAATGCTTTTTATCTGACCAACACTCCAAAAACCAGAAGATATTAATGTTACTGTCATATACGACAAAGAAAAACATAAAATCCTCACATGGGGGAGGCAAAATAAAATAGCTTCTTTTTTGTATTCCTCATCAATTGATTGTTCCAGCTCTGCATTACCCGCTTACCATCACCAAGCTCTTAGTCTGGGTCTTGTTTCCATTTAAAAATGTATTTAACTCTCAGTTCTCAGGTTATATATTTAGTATTATATCAAACTGGCATGAAGCTGATGGTGGACTATGGAGACCAAATTATCTCATTAATATCAATAACGGGATTTTTACTTGTCTTTTTAAAGGTTTGCTAAAATAGAGATTAGCGTGTCCAAGCCCATCATTCCGTTCAGAGAAACAGTGGTACGTCCCCCAAAAGTGGACATGGTGAACGAAGACCTTGGGAAACAGCACAAAGTAGCCATCATTCACCAGGTCAGTCCTCTGCACAATTACTAATCTGTAGTCCACATCCATAAATAACCAGTTCATAAAAAGCTTTGCTAACATTTGAATTGATGGTGTGTGCCATCTGACATGTGCATTATTACTGGGGTGTCAAAATAATAATGAAAAGCAAGAAGGATTAGTGAAAAATAGGAACACAGTTTTGTTCCTGGAGCATAACACAGGTAGGGCAGATGGAAAATTCCTTTCAACTGATTGTCCAAAGACGGTACACTAATGGAAAATAATATGTGTAGTTTGTCATTCCCTGCCACTAAATCTGAGGACAGCAACATCAATAGAGACTCCCACCCTGTAATGTGTGTGTGTGTGTGTGTGTGTGTGTGTGTGTGTGTGAATCCGTTGCTAGGTGAAAGAAGAGGCCTCTCATGGCCGTCCGTCTGACACCCTCCATGTGGACCACATTGGGCTGGTCACCCTCACAACTCCCAACAGACTGGCCACTGTCAGTGTCCGGGCCATCCCCCTGCCACAAGGTAAGACCAAGCACCAAGCAGGTTGAAGCTCTCAGTATACACTAAAGAAACTTGCATGTTGTGTTAGTGCTGGACAATATATCAGTATTATATTAAAGGTGCACTGAGCGATGTGACGCGTTTTTTAGGCTACAACATTTTTGTCAAATGTAAAAAGCGCAGCCTCTGTAGACCGCCCAGGCTCCTCAAACGGCAACAAAAAAAATCTGTGCCAACCTGCACCACCAAACATAACAACCAGTCTTCCAGCATTCCAGCCAATAACCGACAATAAGGGGTTAGTGCATGGAAGCACGGTAGGAATGGAGAAGGGAGGAGATGAGGAGGAGGGAGGGGCATTTCAGGACACTTTAAAGATAGAGTAGATCTAGACCACACTGTAATTTACAAAGACCCAACAATTCCCCCCAAGAGATAGCATTTGGCTCGACAGTGGCGAGGAAAAACTTCCTTTTGACAGGTAGAGACACAGATATAGAGAAGTATGATTCATAATAACTATAGCAGTTGGTATTGTTCAATTCAATTTTATTTATGTAGCGCCAAGTCACAACAACAGTTATCTCATTGGGCTTTTTATATAAGAGCAGGTCTAGACCATACTCAATGAATGATGATGAATTTGAGAAATTAATTATGACTATAAATAGTAGTTGAAGTGCAGGGCGTAGCAGGGCGTCAAGCAGGACCACGGCAGCAGCTGCAACCACCATCCAGGTGCCACCCTAATCCAAGAAAATGTCCCCAGAGCTAAGTTAGTAAAACAATTACTGGGACATGAATGCCCTCAAATGGAAAGAGAAAGGGGCACAATGTGTCAAAGTAAGTCCCCCAGCAGTCTAAAACTACAACAGAATAATTATGAGCTGGTCCAGGGCAAACCTAAGCCAGTTTACAAAGGGTTGGAAGATGAAGGAGTGGGCGCTGTGTCTGACACACCCTCCCATATCAATTTCCCATTTATTTCTACATAGGCGGTTTTGAAAAGTTCTATATGAAATACATCTTATCAAATTGTTATCAGCACCTCTGTAATAATTTTCAAGTTTTTTTTTACGGCTGCATTTGTTCATAATTAGGTCCTAAAGTCCTACTCCATATGCATACGTAGATATGTACAATAGGAACGGAGGAAAGCTGGTTAAGGAGCACTGAAAAAAAACGGCTCACATACACAAATACTAGATGTGATTTGTTAAAAGAGATTTTCTACAATAAATGAAACTATGAACAAAGTGTCGGATTTTAACCCTTCCATGAAACAATGTCAATAATATCTGTTTGTTTTCAGAGGTGACCAGTCTGTTGGAGAGCAGCACGGAGCTGATTCGGACTCTGGAGCAGGTGAACATGTCCCTGAGGGAGGGGAAGAGTCTGGACATCAGCCCCAAGACTTTGGAGGCCATAGCTGGATTCAAGGCCCAGCTGGAGAGCCTGCTGCAGGGGAGGAAGTGGAGAAACGCTGTGGAGCATATCTGGGCCTTTGGCCCTCGCAGGTCTGACACGGATATTATTAAAAATGTATATCCTTTATACATTTAAAGTAGAGTCACAGGACATGGAGCAAAGGTATTTAGTTTGGGTTCACATTGAACATATATTCTAATAATGACAAGACCAGGAAGAGAGCAGAACTTGTCGTAAAGGAATTCTGGTCTTATTTGTCCTAGACCAAAGAAACAGGAACTAGGCCGGTATTTGAGATAGGCATTAAATCCTAATTTTCTCTGTGTTTATTAACAAATGTAACTATTTGACTTAAAAATCTCCCTGTTTTCTATTCTACTGCTGTTTTAAGTGTGATTAATGCTGTTTGTTGTTATTGCAAACTTAATATACTGAAGCTAATATGAGGCTTAAGACTAGTTAGTCAGGTTGAATAGCTATCTTTCAAATTTTTCTCTTTGAGTTACTAACCTTCTTGCATTTCAGCATAGAAACATACAAAATAGAAAGTTTGAATTTCATGCTTCATTTAAAGGATGAACTTTGATAAATAAACTCATTAAGTATTTCCCCAGAAGTTATAACTTTGAAATCAAAAGTAAACCTTCAACACTGATGTGAATGCTCTGCTGCTGAGTTTGAGAGTTTCACTCTGAAACAGTTTCTAATTATTTTCAGGTGCTTTGCCATTTTTTTCAAGAGTTGTTAAGAAACTGTCAATAAATGCTGAAAGGGCATAATTCCTCCCTTTTCTGGCCAGCTTCTGTTTGTTCCCCAGCTTTTATTTAAGAATTAACCGTAATCGAACAACTTGCTAAAGAAATCTGCTCTCTGAATTCTGCTCTTAAATAAATTAGTGAGAATTAGCTTAGTACTATTGTAATGGTTCATATAAAAGGTTATTATGTCCAACTCTGTAGTTCCCCCCAGCTCTAAGGAGAGTTTTAGCATGGCCCAGAAATGTCCTATTTTGGTTTAGTTCCACGGCTCTCATCAAGTGGTTTCCAGCGGCAGGCAGCTGTTTCAGTAAAAAAAGCTCAGATAAAGCAACAGAACACCACCTTTCCAGCAGCAAACAGCAGACGGACAGAGTTCAAGACTAGCTGGTGAACATAGCGGAGCATTTAGCAGCTAAAGATACTTGGGAGGTGGTGGAGACCCAAACAGAGTCAAAAGAGAGTGAAAATTGAACTTACATTCATCCGGTGTACACAAACATGAATCTGCTGAAGGGTTAAAAAAGAAAACTGTTTTGCTACAGCATACTTGACATATGTCATTGGTGTCTTTACAGCAAGGTTATTATAGTGAACTAAAATGAAAATAAGCAGTGAAAAATATTTTAGTGAATTCAAACTAAATGACTAAAAGCTTAAAAAATACTCATGGTTTAAGAAAATTCATAATCTTGGCTTTTTAGTTTGGTATTTCTACATTGTTGTAAATAAGCACTCGTGTTGGCTTAAATGATTTGATGTCTGAAAGTCCTTCAGAGTGTAGTTGTAATGACCATGTTGCTGTTTTTTGCAGATATGGTCCCAACATCCTGCTGAACCTTGTGGAGGGCTACCAGCGGCCCTCACTGTGGCAGTGTCTGGGCAGGGGTGATCAAGCTGGCGAGGCCAGAGCTCAGGCCTCCGGTATGCGAGATTTGGACAACAGCATCGTTAGCGGCTTCCAGCTGGCAACTCTGTCAGGTCCCATGTGTGAGGAGCCCCTGATGGGAGTGTGCTTCTCTGTGGAGAGGTGGGACATCCAGTCTGCAGTCCTGCCACAGCCTCAGGACTTCTTGGAGGAGGACTCCAAATTACATAGGGCTATGACAGACAACAGAGTGGAAGGAAGCGGTGAGACATGGACAGGGGGTTCGTGCCAGGCCAGGCGCAGGCCGCAGGCGGCCTCTGCAGACTGCTACGGTCCGGTCTCCGGTCAGCTGATCGCCGCCATGAAGGAGGCCTGCCGCCACGCCTTCCAGGCTCAGCCCCAGAGGCTCATGGCTGCCATGTATACCTGCGAGATAATGGCCACTGCCGAGGTGCTAGGTAAGAACAACGGAGCATTCCCGGGAGTGGAACGTTGTGGAAATAGACTAGTCAAACCCTAAGGTGTTACCAGGGAAACAGAGTTATTGTTATACATTTTAAAAGGCAAAATGCATTAAAATAAAAATTAAAGGTCCAATAATTCTTGATGATGTACGCCTTGTTGGGCATAAACCCTTACTTATTGCATCTCTAGTTACATTTCCCAGAGACTACTGGATGCATTGATGTTATTATTATTAATAAGACATTTCTCCAACTCAGTTGGTGTCCAAATTGATAGAATCTACTTCTAACAAGATTAAACTTGTTTGTGAAGTTTTCTGGCTATATTCTAAGATGCACGTGGAGACCTGTGTGTATGTGTTTTGCTGTATATATCAGGTGTGTCCTTACGCTGTGTCTCTTCCTATACCAGGCCGAGTATATGGCGTACTGGGGAAGCGAGAGGGTCGTGTACTCCATGAAGAGATGAAGGAAGGGACGGACATGTTCATTATCAAGGCCGTTCTGCCTGTGGCCGAGAGCTTTGGATTTGCCGACGAGATCCGGAAGAGGACCAGCGGATTGGCCAGTCCACAGCTGGTCTTCAGCCACTGGGAGGTGAATATTATCTATGGTGACACATTATTAGAAAGGGACGGCATAAGACTGACATAACACTGCCATAACCATGATTTGACGCTGTCATAACAAGACATGTCACTGTCATAACAAGACATAACACTGTCATAATGACATGACGCTGTCATAACAAGACATGTCACTTTCAGTACTATTACTGTACAAATAAATAATATGTCATGGCAGGCCTAATTATCAAACTAGGTATCAAATTAGGTGGCTGGTCTTTACATTGGCTGTCATGAGACCATTATAGTGTTATCTTTTAACAAAAACATATTTCACTAGTAAATTGCTGTTGAACAACAAAAACAACCACCAGATGGGAAAAGGGTATGTTACAATGTCTTTGAATGGGCCGCGAGGCTGTAGCCGTCAGCATTTTAACCGTGTTTAATCCAGCTGATAGCTAACTGTAGGCTAACGTTAGCTGCTGTTGAGTGTAACGTTAACTAGCGTCACATGCAGCGATGCTTCTGTTGACAGATGCTTCTGCTGTTCAGAGCTGCGCAGGCACAACAGTGGCATCGTAATGAGGCACCAAAATTCGTGTTGCAATTTGCTCCGGTAGTTACTGGTTGTTAAGGCACCGGTGGCATACTAGCACCGGGTCTCGGTACCCACAGCGAATAACGTTATCTCACATCTTGTTCACTGTTCAGGTCGCTATTTCAGGCTGCGGCCCAAAGTGACGTTACACATTTTGGATAAAAGAATTCATAAAATTCTTCATATTGTTTTGGGGACAATGACATGGTTGATTGCTAGCTTGTCTTGATGTTAAACATACTGTCAAATTTGTACTGATTGCCGACTGTACACAATGTTATTGACTTTGGAACTTGCTAGCATAGCATTAGCTTTCTGGCTCGTAGCTGAGCTGAAGGGTTCTACGAGCTGAGCGGACTATAAATATCTCCGGTTGCTAAGGGTGGCAAGTCGTATCTGATGTCCGTTCTATCTCATGAAGCAGTAAACAGGGTTGCATTACATAAGAATCTTATGGGATGAGAATGATTGTTCCAGGTATTAGTCAAACCCTTAGGCGTAGCCAGGAAAACAGAGTCATTGTTTGGAGCAACTTTAGATTTTGATTGTAAAATGTATTCAAGTGTTATTCATGTTTTTAAAAAATATTTGGCAAGTGACCATGTTATAAGCGGGTGCCCTTCAAGGTGTCCATTGTCAGGTATTAATGGACGACAGCAAGGCGTAAACCGTCCAACGCACGTGTGATATGATATATGATATATAATGTTACCCAGTTGGGCTGTTGAGACAGTGGCGCAAAGCTCCTATCTAATCTATTTTTGACGCCAGCCGATATGGGCTGCCTGGCATTCCCCCACTGGCTTGCTGTCTATTTTCTCTATTAGCCATTGTACATATACACACACGTTTGCACGCACACTCACTCGTTATGTGGGGCTGTAGGTCGCTGAGGCCGTCTGGTTGACGAGATGGTTCCCTCAGGGGAGTTGGGATCAAAGCTGCGACAGACAGCATGTGCGTTAGACCGTTGTACCTGCTGCTTGGCTGCTTGAGCCGCAGCACACTCTCACACACACACACACAGGTCTCAGCGCCCTGCAGGCCATATGGACAGTGTTAGCTGGGGTAATGGGTCATGTTGTCTGTAAAGAGATAGATGAAGCCACGTGTCCAAATCTCCTCACTGTAATTTAAAAGTGTCACATTTTAAACTCTGATGATGATGGTGGTTGAAGTGTGAAAACTCCTGTGACAGACTGACAGATGACCTGCTTCATTAACATCAGAGTCATGTATGGCGTTGGTTACCATAGAAACTGCAAATCAGGGCATTGAACATCTATCAGTGTAAATTACTGCTTGAAATAATTACATATACCCTAATAAATAACTTCTATTAGTCACTGTGAGTCCCCAAATCACATTTATATATCATATGGTACACATTAACTTCACTTTCACAGTAACACAACCAGGGTTTGACATTAACACGTGCCAACACGCAATGCGGGTAAATTTTTGCAATGGGGGGTAACACAGTCACTCTCACAAGCCACTTTGGCGGGTGGATTGGCTTTTATATTGTAACACTGGTGGCTAGAGCACTGTGACACTGTGCAAACCGTCCAAAACAGGAACACAGCTGTGTGCAGGGCAGCCCACAACCAGAGTACGCTGGCCCGTTAGGTACATCAGACAAGCAAGCCGCGGCAATTCCTTAAAATATTCCGCTCAGTGCGTACTTGCGACATGGCAAGCCGAGGAAATGAGATGGAGCCAGCAGCAGGACAGGTCTGTGCTCTCCGCTTCCCGTCACCCAAGGGCCCGTGCCGGCTGCGAAGTGACACGCGAGTGTGCTCCAAATCACTTTCAAATACTTTGAACTAATCTTCTACACACTTTCACCACCTAGCCTATGCAATAAGAAGCTGCTCTTTATATGTGTGTCTTATTTGGGTACATGATTTCATACAAAAAGTTATATTTTATGTAGTCTTGATTTCTGCAAACCATTGTTATCTTTATTCAAATCCAAAGAAAAAAATTTAATTTTCCACAAATTAGCGTCTAGTGGAAATGAGTGGCTAGTACAGGGTTCATACACACATACACATACTCCGGGACTTTTCCATAACTTTTGCATGCCTTTGAGGTACATCTTCATGACCAAACGTTCTCTGAAAGTGTACACATGAAAAATAAGAATGAAAAAATTCATCCTAAAATTAATGACAAGCTATATGTTTTGATACAAAATAAACATGTATTCAACACTGACACCAGTAAGATGTTTACTGAATAAAATGTGTCAAACCCTGACAACTCCATTATCTCATCCTTGATGGGAAATTACTGGGAGACAGTGATATTTTTTTTTTTTCGAAGACTCTTTTGGGGGATTTTCACCTTTTAATTTTTGACAGGACAACTAGGAGAGAGAGGGGGAAGACATGCCGGAAAATAGGTTTTAGATTTGAACCCTTGACATATTTGCACATGTACTGTACATGTGCTCCTGCTCTACCACTTATCCAACCCGGCCACAGAGAGGCAATGATAATTGAAATATAAGTAATAAAATAAGTAAATAAAGTGTCCAGTGACAGACATTAATTTCAAAGGCAACAGTATCAGAGAGAAACTACAAGATTGTGCAACTAAGCTTTTAAACCAACTATGCACATGTTTATCTCTGTAGGCACCCGTTATATGTTGACATACATTTATAATGAGATTATGAATCTTTCAGCAGCAAAAATATTGTAGTTTACGTTTTTTCTTAGGTTTGTTTTTTATTTAATTTACTTTTGGGAACTTCAGTCAACCCTCCAACTTATGGATGCCTTCTGTACTGGTTTACGCGTGGTTAAGATATACAGATAACCATTGTTTGTCTTTATACAACATCACACACACAACTTAACCTCTGCTTTCTCATCTTACACATCACACTGCACTGCTATCGGGGCCATTTCAGTAGATTTACTCACTAACATTGTTGTGGAAACACAGTAAGCATGGAAACTCAATCCACACTTCCTGCATTACTGCATTACTTCAAATACTAAGTTACTCCTCTAGTAACCTAGTATTCACATGAAATAAAACAATAAAACGTTGAGACCATTCAACAAAGCACACTGGGTAGTAACCCATATTGACAGCTGGCCCGCCCAATCCCTCAAACAATAGAGAACTTTTCCCGCTTCGCCGTCCTCCAGGTTGTCTAATTGGAACCGGCTACAACTGGAAACTTGATACATTGTTTGTCTGCTATTTCATTACTAAATTCACTTCTGAGACGTTTTAATGCGAGAAACCGACCATGGGCCGTTTTACGAAAGTTGATGGCTATTGCAAATTTGTTAAAATATTGTTGAACCAATATAGGTTTTTACATGTTGATCTTAACAGAACCACACTCTGTCATGCAGGAACTTGTGAATAAATGTTCCATGTCTTTCTGTATTTATTCATTTTCCAAAACATCTCCAGGCCTGGAAATTTTCTATTTTCAAATTCTTCATGACTTTTCATGAGTAGCTTTTGGAAAACCTCCAGCCACAGTGGCCGATGAGCAAATTAAATTACCGTCAATCCCCAACACAACTCAACCTTAAGTGACCATAGAAACAATCCAATGCAATCCAGTGGAACAGCCCTGCAGTAGATCCTGCCTCTGTAAGACGTAGCTACACATCTTTGGACAGATCTTTGGATCTCTTTTGGCGACTTTATTAGGCCCAGTGTTGCAGCCCAGACATAAATGTATAAAATATACATTTACATAAAGGAGCACTAAAAGTATGGAAAAAAATTAATTAAAAATAATAATAAAAACTATCAGATCAGGAAGGAACAAGACAAATAAAAAGGATAAAAATAATGATGACAATAATGCTATTATCATTTCATAAATTATAAATGAATGAAAGGTAAAGGCAGGGTTGCATTGTCAGCAGATTTTACATTTGCTGATTCCACTGAGGCAAACAGCATCTCCAAATATAATATTTAATAACAGTAAACCAGCTCTTTTTCTGGAGTTACACTCACTGCAATAACTTGAGGGTGGCAGTAGCTCAGTCCGTAGGGAGTTGTGCAGGGCTGCAAAATTAATCATGCTTTTATAGAAATCGCAAGATGGGCTAATGCAATTTCCAAATTGCAGGGATGGGCAATATTTGAATGAAGTATTGCGGTGCTGCAGAGTTGTCCAAAAAAAAACAAATCCTCTTAAAAATCATTGTATAATCATTAAAAAGTTTTTTATTTAAAAGAATAAAAGGTCATGAAAAAGAGAAAAATGATACAATGATGATCATTCCCTCCAATAACGTGAACCATAGCACCATCGCAACATTATTTCCTCATAATTTGCAGCCTTGGAGTTGGGTTGTTAATTTTGTTGTTAAAAATAACAGTCTTAATGTGAGTAGGGTAACTTGATTTCACATGACAGACAAAATAAAGTATAAATAGATAAAGCTTTAAATATTTCCTCTGGCCATACTGAGATTAGAAGTGTTTATATACTGGGATAAATTGTAGTTGCCAGAGAGGCTGTAGTAACCTCATGACCTTCTTGTCATCATTTGAACCCCCGCCATCTCGCAGCACCTTGCATCACACACGTGCGCCCCCCCCCCATCGCCCTCCCCCCAGCCAGCACATTGTTTTTTGCAGCCATTGTCTTTGCCTCATTAAGAGTTGTCTCTCTGATTTGTGTGCCGATGCGTCCTCACAAAGACTTGCTCCTGAGCCCCCCCCCACCCCCCCACTGTTCCCTGACCCACTCAGCTTCAGGACTCGCCTGCTGCTTAGTGCAGATGTCAACAGTCTTCCTGACAGCGATTTGATATGGCCAGGATATCGGATTAACATACGAATGAGCGCAGAGGCAGAGAGAGTAGACTTTGAGCGTTGCATTGTTGGGTAACTGGAGGGTTAGTGGCTCCTGTGGGGACGTTTACATTAGATTTCCATCAGAAAGGAGCTTTTGTTCAGCTGCAGACTGGTGAATTGTGTGAATAAGTCTTGTATTGATCAGCAAATACATCTGTCTGACAGTATAACTACTGTATGTGTTTGTGTGTACAAAGTATTGTTGAATTTTGTAGGCCTGTTAGTACACAGAGCCCGAGCCATATACCAGCATGGCTCATATTTTATCCAGATATTAGCGTGTCACAGCTATATCTGTATGTGTATTCCAGTGTGATAGGTAACTGAACTTGTGTTTGTAACAATGTGGAAATGATGTGTTCATGTAAAAAATCTCGAATAATATTGATATCAATTTTAAAAAACTATTATTTGTAATTAGACTATTAGTCAGGCTCTTCAAATAAGCATTTTATATGATCATAGTACTGCAGGTTTGTTTTGAAAATCATCTTATTCCTAATGTATAACTATATTGAATTTGGATGTTTAGACTTCTTCATTTGAAGATTTTTTCATTTATTTGTAGATACAACTAGATTTCTTTGCAGTGCCTATATTGTAACAAAAAATAAGCCAGTACCCTAATTCAGCAGTTGCTTGAGATTATTATTACTTGTGTTTTATATACTGTATGTAAGTGATAATGTAGCGAGAGGTTGCCATAGCAAATGCAACCCCGGCAGGGTGATCAGGACCCAGAGGTGAAGCGGAGGGGTCTTGAATCACCCAGAAGGGGTTGTATTCACAGTTGAAATGTCACAGTGTCTGAGAATGCGGTTATGAAACAAAGGATCATTCTCTTCTGCCTTTATATGGGTGCTGAATGTCTATTTTACATAGAATTGCTTGTTTTTTCCCAATAAATCATGATATATAGCCCATTTTAGTATAAATATCAGCCAGCTTATTAATACTATACTGTTAAAAATATTTAGTAAAGGTACTCTGTACTTGTGTTTACCGGCCCATTGAAGACTGACAAGATGTATTTTCATGTCATATGTGATCCCACGATTCTCGCGTGATAATATGAGAATCCTTTAATGCAAAGTAAACAAAACACTACTCTTAAACCAAAAAATACACAAAAAATAGGTTTAGATAGGTCAAAACAGCAGAGTGCTTCCATGTCAGGCATGTTGAATTCATATTCATTTATATTGTTAAGACCAATATTGTAACTCACAGTCCACTTATGCCGACCTTACACCAAATTACTTTTCAAGCAGTTCCACTGTCGTAAGGTGGTCCTAAAACTCAGTCCCAGTCATTATTTTTCCCGCCTGGACGTTCCGATAACATCAAATATGTTTGATTATGTTTTATAAGAATATCCTGTTAAATCATGTGAACATTGTCAACAACCAATGGTGTTCCTCTATCCAGCACCAAACAGGAAGTAAACGGCTAGAGCCAGTGTTGTTTTTGGTTGCTATGGTTGCGTTATGCTAAACCCTAAAGAGGCAAATTCTCAACCGTTCTGAAGGCCGTCATCTATCAGAAGTTTTAACGGCGGATAAATGCAGAACTCCGGGTACTGGTGGCATTCATCTGCATGTACAACAGAACAGATATCGTCAGACTTTTTCCTTTAAATTACCAGCTAACGCTAGCACAGCCAGTCAATTAAGAAGCGCTCAGGATTCCCCATCCCTTCTCGCCCTCCACTGGTGTGCATGTGTGTGTTTGTTGTCTACTGTAATCCGCCTGTTGTTGGAGCTTGCACTCTGCCATCTGTCCCAGTGTAACCAGAGGCAGGTGCAGGGCCCTGCTGCCTGTGCTGCCTTAGTAATTGTTCTCTGTGTGTGTGTGTGGGTGTGTGTTTGTGTGTGTGTGTGTGTGTGTGTTTGCAAGTGGTGGGTGTGTGTCATGCATCACTTTACAGCATTGAGAGAGTTTGGACATCACCCATCCACGTGTCTGTGTGTGTGTGTGTGTGTGTGTGTGTGT